>NC_083351.1:90309575-90609575 GCF_030254825.1 Meriones unguiculatus
TTTGTTCACATCTCCCCAAGACACAACACATAACAGGTGACAGCAGATGAGGGATGGTGCAGACATGTGAAAGGAATCTCTACTAATGGCACAGAGTGGACACTTGGCATACTGTACAAAAAGCAACTCAAAATAGATCATAGATCCAAAGGTCAAATAGCAAGTTATAAAAGAGAAAGCGTTTGTCCCCTCGGGTTAAATACAGAATTGATGACTTTGACACCAAGGACATAATCCACAAAAGAAAGTTCTGATCAATTTAGGCTTTACCCAAATTTAAATGTTTTCTCCCAAGTATGCTGAAAGCTTGTGTGGGGTCAGTGAAGTGCCTCAAGGGTAAAGGTATTTGAGATCTGAGTTTGACCCTCAGAAACCACTCAGTGGAAGCAGGGACTGACTCCTGAAAGTTGTCCTGTGACAACTTAAGCATGTGTATCATCATGGCATGTGAAAAACTACACACAATAAATAAATACGTGTAATAATAATAATGAAGCTTGTAGAGCCTGGCAATGCATTTGAAGGGGATATTTCCTTTTAGAAAATCATCCCCAACCTTTATCCAGAACACTCTAGACTCTGCAACAAGAAAAAAAAATCCAGTTTTAAAATAGACTTAAAAGTTGACACAGCGTTTTATTAAAAATGCATGAATAGCTAAATAACAATAACAGCAAAATTCCTTTAAAAATCCTGAGTGAGCTGTCCCAAAAGCAAAAAGACACACACAGTATATACTCACTCATATAAACATACAACATAGGATAAACCCGCTAAAATCTGTACATCTAAACAAACTAAGCAAAAGAGAGGACCCTAACTAAAATGCTCAATCCCCATCCTGAAAGGCAAAAAGGATGGACATCAGAAGAAGAAGAAAACAGGAAACAACCTAGGAACCTGCTACAGAGGGCCTCTGAAAGCCAGAAGAAGAAAACAGGAAACAAACTAGGAACCTGCCACAGAGGGCCTCTGAAAGCCTCTGCCCTGCAGACTATCAAAGCAGACGCTGAGACTTATGGCCAACTGTTGGGCAGAGTGAATGGAATTTTAGGTAAGAAGTGGGAAATAGCAAGAGCTGGAGAGGACAGGAACTCCACAAGTTCCACAGGGAACTTCCCAGAGACTCATACTCCAACCAAGGACTATTCATGGAGATATCCTAGAACCCCTGCACAGATGTAGCCCATGGCAGTTCAGTGTCCAAGTGGGTTACATAGTAATGAGAAGAGGGACTGCCTCTGACATAATCTGATTGGCCTGCTCTTTGATCACCTCCCCCTGAGGAGGGAGCAGCCTTACCAGGCCACAGAAGATGACAATGCAGCCACTTCTGATGAGAACTGATAGACTAGGATCAGAAAGAAGAAGAGGAGAACCTCCCCTATCAGTGGACTTGGGGAGGGGCATGCATACAGAAAGGGGAGGGAGGGTGGGATCGGGAGGGGAGGAGAGAGGGGCTTATGGGGGGAAAGAAAAAGAAAAAAAAAGTTAATTATCAGCCAGGCACAGTGGCACATGCCTGTAATCCCAGCACTTGGGGAGGCAGAAGCAGGCAAATCTCTGAGTTTGAGGCTAGCCTGGTCTACAAAGTGAGTTTAGGAAAGCCAAGGCTACACAGAGAAACCCTGTCTGAGAAAAAGAAAAAAGAAAAGTTAATTATCTATTTGTAACCAATAGAAGTCTTTATGCTAGGTCTGAAAAAAAAAAAATGACAGTGCTGTTAACTACAAATTAACTTTCTTTTGAACTCACTGCTGAAGCCCCAACTGGCCATAGAAGATCTGTAGGCTGTGATGAAGTTCAGGCCTTTGGAGGGACTTTGCTGGCAGCTCCAGTCTCATCAGCAGTGGGATGTGTGAACAAAGAGAACCAGAGGGTCCTAGTCGCCACTCGGGGCCAACCTTGTCCCTCACAGGCCTCCAGCTGAGGCAAATGGGACAGCTTCTCACCATCCCTTGTCTAACTTTATCTATCACCTACAGGATCCACAAGCATGGGGGGGATCTTTGCTTTTAGTTACTATGCTGGGAAATAATTTATCACACCGCATTAGGAAGCCAACAAACTGGCATTCTTTGCTCTCGCTGACACCCACTGGCTGCTTGTTGGTGAGCACCCTCAGGTCTCTGCTGTGTGCCCTTTCGCTTCCCTGCTGACAGAAGAGGCACCACGTCCCCACACTTGTCAGTCTATGATTGACAGACCAGTTCTATTCATTATTATAGTTACATCATTGAATTAAAGTATCTAAAATAATGATGTCGGGGCATCAGAATAAAGTAATTTTGAAAACCAGAGTGAATACTTGGGGACTCAACCACAGCATTTTGTTGCTGCTTTTACTTTCTGTAGCTATAACGAATTGCCTGAGACCAGGTGTACATAAGGAATAGAGGTTTGTTGATTGCTGGCCTGAGGCATGCTGCCAGCATCTGCTGGGCATCCCAGGAGAGCCTTCACTTTTAAGGGGCCGCTTCCTTGCTGATCTGTGGGTTCCAGTGATTATGAGGACCGTCCTCATGACCCAACCACTGCTCACAGGCCTCACTTCCAAATGTCAGCATGACTTTGGGGACTAACTTTTCAGCACATAAATTCAGGGGTCACATCCAAGGCACAGACAACTAAATGAAAGTTAACATTATACACATTCAGATGGGCATGACAACTGTAAGGGATTGCTGAGGGGATTCTGAAGACTCAAAAGGGTTCTGCATTTTGATTGCTCTCAAATAGCACTGAGTTCTCATTCTAGCTTAAAGAATTCAAAGCTGTGTGCTGCAGCTGACACATTCTATGGGTATGATTTAGGTAAGAAAGGCAAGCTGTGATTCTAGGCAGTGGACCCAGAAGGAAAGGAAAGGGGTTGGCCCTACATCAAAAGATTGGCACAAGAATGTAATTTTGTATGTTTTAAGTTAAAATAAAACGTTTAATGTACCAACCCCTTGACCCAGTAAATCCACTCCCGAGGATAAACCTAAAAGAAATAGAAACATATGTCCACAGAATTCTTAGGCAAGCATGTTCATAGGCCTGAGTCCTGTTACCCTACACTGGGGAACCAAACACCCATCCAGAGGAGGAAAAGAGAATGAATTGGTGTATAGTCTTGTATGAGACAGATTCAACAGAAAAGGAATAAATACAATAGTATGGGGAACTCTCACAGGCATGACACCAGGTAAGAGAAGACACACACACACACACACACACACACACACACACACCACCACTACCACCACACACAAAAAAGCTCAGGCTTCCTAGTTTCAACCACACTAAAAGGAGACAAGTCCAGGACACTCTGGGATAATGGTAGTGTTTGGTGTTTTCACAGGCTTCGGGATGGCACACCTGTTTAGACATTCCTATCGCTGTAAAGAGACACATATGTCAACAATGAAAAGAGAAGGAATGTCAGTGTTTAAAAGATTTGCCTAAAGCCTCTGGCCTACAGGTTCCAGACTAAATTGAACCTGTTACAACACCTAATTCTCTGGACGCAGGGATGAGACAAAGTATCTGTGTCCGCAGCACTCACCGCTGTGGACAGCAGCAGCTGCTGGCTAGCTGGAGCTCGGGGGCTTCCTCTGGGTCTAGGATCATGCAACATGAAGGAAGTTCTCTGCAAACACCAGAGAAGCAAATGGAGTGTGTCACAGATTCTACTGACAGAAAACAAGCAGCCTGAAGGGAGAGACTGCTCAGCGCATAAGAGACTTGCTGCACAAGCAGGAAACTGAATGTAGAGCCTTGCACCCATGTTTAAAAACAAACAAAAAAAAACAGTTAGGCATAGCCATGTGTCTGAGACGCAAAGCTATTGGGGTGGAGACAGGAAGATCTCTGGGGCTTGCTGTCAGTCTATCTCCAAGTTCAGTGAGCAACCCTGTCACAAGGAAATAAAGCCAGGATAGCCAGCTTCTTCCTCTGGCCACCTGTATACCACTGTAGTCAACACCCATATCTTCTTCAGTCCCTCTCCATGAGCTCCAGGTGTCCATCGTTCCTGTCCTCTGTGCCAGGGTCACTGATGCACATGATGGGGTTTTCCGTAGGATCTGGGACCTTAAACTGGGTCCACATGCTTACGTAGCAAGTTCTTCACCTAACCTAAACCTACTGCACACAAAGGAACTAGAAAAATCAATTTATAGGCTGATGAGAGAGTTCAGCAGATAAGCATGCCTTCCACTAAGCCTGATGACCTGAGGTCCGTCTTCATGATCTGCACCGTGGAAAGAAAGAACTGGATTCTGCAAGTTGTTCTCTACTCTCCACAGAGAGGGAGAGTAAATAAATGTAGTTTAAAAAAATTAAAGTCAATTGATCGTGAGTGAAAAAACATAGTTAATTCTGAGAGGCGGCTTTTTTCTACTTTTTTCTATAGTTTCTGACCTACTTACTTGTTTGTAACTAAGAGATTTATCTTTTAAATATGGTTTCAATATAAGTTTATTTTTTAAAAATCTATTTGAAATCTAACCAATGAAAGAAAGGTCACAAAGCCAGCCTTCTTCCCTGAGTAATGAGGTGAGCTCAATTCAGAGAGACTATGAGGCTTGTCAGGTTTCTTTTCAGAATCTATGCCACCCTTCCTGTTCCTTCTTGTAATGAATGCACACACACACACACACACACACACACACACACACACACACACACACACGAAAGGGATTGAAGAACATCCTTTCCTCCAAGTTGGATTCTACAGTGAAAATTTGTTTCTAGGGCTCTAGGCAGAAGCAACCCCACAGTTTCTCTCCAAGACCAGTAGAGGGCAATGTGGAGCCAAGGCTCAGAAAAAAACGCATAGCCTAGTGGAGGACTGAGAAGGCCTGTCTTTGGCAGCACAGCCTGACTTAGGTCCCTCTGGTCCCAGGATGGCCATCAGTCAGCTTTCTCCGGCCAGAGCCAGCTAGCTGGCTTTGAAATAGAGTTCTCTGCCTCCCAAGCAGGCAGGTCCAACCTGCAGCCTCAAGGACACGTGTCCCAGCATCCCTAATACATCTAGACCATGACATCATGCTGTTATGTTAGTTCTCTGTTGTGTGACAAAACCTAAGAAGGAGGGCTCCAGGGAGGCTCAGAGTTCTATTCCATGATCAGCTGGCTGCACTGATCATGGACTGTGGCCAGGAAGAATATCATGGTGTGTGCATGGCCAGAGAAGAAACTGCACACTCACTTTCCCAGCCAGTGAAAGGGAAAGGTATGAGGAGACTAGCGCCCCACAATCCCCTTCAATGGTGCACTTCCTCCTAAAAGCCCTGTTACTTCTCGGTAGCACCACAGGCCGGGGGCCAGAGTTTTAACAGGTGAGTGTTTGGGGACACTTACCCAAACCATAGTAAGTGTGCTTTTCTATTGCTATGACAAAGCATTGGCCAAAACTTAGGGAAGCCAAGGATTTGTTCCATCTTACAACTACAAGGCCACACTGCATCACTAAGGAAAGTTGCAAAAGGACCTTAAGGCAGGAACCTAGAGGCAGGAACTGAGGCAGAGGCCCTGGAGGCCAGCTGCTTCCTGGCTGGTTCTCTGTGACTTGCTCAGCCTGCTTCCTTACACAGCGCAGGCCTCCCTGTCCTCGGGGGCATCAGCAGGAGTGGGCCAGCCTCTCCTACATCAATGATTAATCAAGAAAATGTTTCCAGAGATGCAGGCAGGCCTATGACCCTGGGGCAACCCTTCCACTGAAGTTCCTTCTAAGGGACTCCAGATTGTGTCAAGCTGACAGAAAAACAAAAACAAAAACAAAAAACTAGACAACACAATTAACCCTTTATCAATTTGACACACATGTGTATGTGAGCAAGGAGGAGCGCTCCTTACTGGTTTGCATTCCATGGCTGAACAAGTCTGCTTTCTTGTACAACCCAGGAATGGCACCACCCACTGGGCTGTGCTCTTCTGAGTCCATTGCAATTAAAAAAAATTTAAAGAAAATTAAAGAAAAAGTTTATTTCTATTAAGCCATAACCTTTCCTTCTTTGTTTATCCCAAACATCATGTTACTATCACAACACAAAAGAATACAGTCTAACTTTAAAAGTCCCTCAGTCTTTTAAAAGCATAGTGATTTAAAAATTCAAGTTATCTTTAAAAATCCAAAGTCATTTAACTGCAGACGCTTTTAAAATTAAAAACTAAAAAAAAACCAAAACAACAAAAAAATTTAATAGTTTCTTAGCCAGGCACAGTGGTACACGCCTGTAATCCCAGCACTCAGGGAGGCAGACGCAGACAGATCGTTGTGAGTTTGAGGCCAGCCTGGTCTACAATTCGAGTCCAGGAAATCCAGGGCTACACAAAGTAACTCTGTCTCAAAAAATAAAACAAAGCAAACAACAACAAAATTTTCTTACACCAGTCACAGTAGTTCAAAACAAACCAAAAATTCAACACTGTAAAAAGCTCAGTGTTTTAGTTCCACTTCTCTGGCTCTGGCATCCAGAACACACACTGCTTGCCCGCCTGTTACTGTCCTTGGTGGTCATCTAACATCCTGCCATCTCCAATACGCTAGGATCTCCACTACAACTGAGGCTGCCCCTTCACCAATGTCCACCTCAGGGACTCTAACCCTGCCACGTGGTACCAACCGCCAGCTTCTCTCCATGTTGTCCTCCTAGCTTGCAGGGTCCATGATGTTAAAACCAGTACCCTGTGGGGAGACTCTTACACATTCCAAGTTCAGCTGCCAGCTTGGCATGCAGCCTTGGGCCGTCTGGACCATAGCTTCTGTGTGCTGACCCTGAAGGTGCTTCCCTTATGCTTATTAATCTGAGCTAACTCTTCAGCTACAGCCAAGCACCACCAACTGTCCCAGTGAAACAAAGGTTTCGCCTCAGTGGTACAGCGCTCTTGTTAATAAGCTGATTCTTCAGCCTCGTCTGATAAAAAGTCACGGGTTCTTAGTTCAAATATACCACACACATGGCTCTGATAGAATCTTTGCTTCCCCTTGAAACTTCATGAGCCAGGCCACCACTGCGCACTTTTCTCAGCATTATCTTCCAAGTTCCCACAAAACAGCTCCATAAGATCCAAACACTCAACATTTTCCCCAGCCCAAAGTTTCAAATGCTTCCACAGTCCTCCCTAAAAAGACATGGTCAGGTCTGTCACAGCAAGACCCCATGCTCTTGGTACCAATTTCTGTCCTAGTTTGATGTTCTCTTTTTGTGCTAAAACTAACTTGGGGAGGAAAAAGTTTATTTCGTCTGACATCTCACAGAAAACAACCCATCACCAAGGGAAGTCAAAGGAACTGAAGCAGTGAGCAAGGAGGAGCGCTCCTTACTGGTTTGCATTCCATGGCTGAACAAGTCTGCTTTCTTGTACAACCCAGGAATGGCACCACCCACTGGGCTGTGCTCTCCTGAGTCCATTGCAATTAAAAAAAAAAAAAAAAGCCTCAGATTCGCCTACAGGCTAATGGAGAGGATTGGTGTGTGTTAGGACAAAACTTGAGTCTAAGATTGACTAATTAATGTGGCACATTGCATGATCCTATACATTTATACCCCTCCCGCAATTGAGAGGTATCATGTACGCTTGCTTGCCATTCTGGGGATGCAACCCTTGGCCTCATTCATGCCAGGTGAGTGCGCAACAATTAGCTGCATTCTCGGCTGGAGATTCAGGCAAGCTACCGTCTGCCTGGCTCTTGTGGAAGTCGTGTGCACTCAAAGCCCCGTTTTTGTGCCTTACCCACAGATCCATCTCTCTAGCCCCAAAGCAATTTCTTGAAACTTCCTTCTGAGCTCTTATCCTTACCAGCACAGTGTACATAGACTCTGCTTTGAAAAAAATACACACACCTGGTGATCTCATTGTTGAAATGAAGACACTGGCCCGAATCGGCTGTTACCCAGTGTCCTGGACCTATGAGAAGCCATATTTGAGAAACTGTGGTCCGGGCCCACAGAGGTCCTGGTGAAGTTCAGCAGCAGCAGGTATTGTTTGAGTCTTGAGTTCTACAAACAGCTATAAAGTGGCCCTCTAGCTGAGGCCTTTCTCAGTGTTCTGAGACTCCAGGTTTCTTTCCAGCACGTTTATTATGTTTAGCATTACCCTTGATGCCAGCCCCACCCCCTTTCATAGAAAACATATCCTATTACATCCCAGCTTTTCCTGAGATCACCAAACTCAAGCCACAGTGCTGTGTTCATGGCACAGCAGGCTCCCTTCAGCAGGGCGATGACGTGCTTCGCCGCCCACCCGCTACCACCAATGAAGGTTTCTGGATCACCCCTTCAACCCTCCCTCCAGCCCCACCTCCCCCCACCCTAGTCCTAACTCTCACCCCACCACTCCCTATCTGTTGCTGATGTTGTGCTTCAGGTAATCTGAGTATTGTGTCAGGAGGAATCTTTGGAAGGTGCTGCTATAGAAGACTCTGGAAGGGATCAGGTTCAGAATTATTGCCTGGAACAGGAAGAAAAAAAAAAGTGCATCTGAGACAAGAGCAGAGCAAAGAAATTACAACTCAGACAGTCTGAAGTCAGTTGTTTACAGATTTTTTTTTTTTTCTGAGCAGGTCATGTAATTTTAATGTTTGAGGTGTGACACTCCACAAAGGTAAACTCCTTAGACACCCAGCATGTCCCTCTAAATGCCCTTTGACCATCCTACCAGGGTCATTCTGAAGGACACGTTCAAGCAAGGGGGCCCACTCTGTGCCAGCCAACTCCAACACCTCTTTTTTGCCCTCTGGAGCATTTGTTATTCCTTCCTGAAGCCCCCTTTCCAAAGTACCTTGTACTCTTTCTATCATGCTTTCTTCCCTGTTCATTTGTAGCAAAGGAAAAACTGATTAACATCTCTTTAGAGGCCCAACTTTACTGAAACACGAAGCCAAAGAAGGCGGGAGCTACTACATGGAAAATGCAGGCATTTGTCTCCTACCCAGGAACTTCCGGGGACCACTAAGTGGAGCCATGCTGAGCAGAGAAGTAGAGCTTCAGGGTTGTTTATAGGCTGAGCACACAGGCTTACTTTCCCCTACTCCTTTTGCTGGCTATACTGCAGCAGGCTAGTCCTGTGAGCTTGCAGTGAGAGAAAATGGCCGACTGTCCCACTAGCAAGGAAGAGCAAGCCCCACCCTGAGGAGGATGCTGGCCAACAGCCTTCTTCCCTTGCTTTAAACGAAGTCACTGATTACCAAGATCTCATGAGCAAGGCAGCCACAGGTTTCAGCTCCAATCGTGACGTATTTCAAGGACTCCTTAACAAACTCATCAGCGGTCTTGGTTACCAGGTTGGTATTTAGGTACTTGGTCATTGGGGTTGAAACAGCATAAGGGGTCAGCACCTGCAGAGAAAAATGAAGAGTGGGACATATACCCCAGCAGAGACTGAAGCAGGAACAAACATTTCGCCATCATGCCCAACTCCCTTCTGCCTGCGAAATGTTCTAAGCTCCTTGATAAAAGACACAAGGCTGGCTGGCATGAAGCTGGAGAACAGGGGGTGTGATTGCTCAAGAGGAGGCCTTAACTGCCCAGGTCAAGGTGCTCGAAAGCAGGGCAACCAACCGGGAGAAAGGGCAGGGCAGCAGTTAGAGCCATCTCTCAGGGAGGGCCAGGGGGAAGGGCCTGCCTGAGTCCCTGAGTTCAACTCCCAGAACTGCATTCACAGATGAACTCAGAATTGCAATAGAGACAAGCATAAGTCATTCAGCATAATTTTATCCCAAGTATTGCATTGAATGGATTCATGCAATAAACACAATCAGCCAGGAGAGGTAGCACATACCTACAGTCCTGGGGCTGAGGCAGGAGACTCAAAAGTTCAAGGCCAGCTGGGCTAAGCAGTAAAACTCTGCCTCAGCAGACACATTTACTCACACTCCTTTGAAAGTCAAGTATAGTTGCACACCTTGTCTGGCAAAGCTGAACGAGCGAGGCCCCTACTTCTGACACACGTAGCCAAAGCTGGAGCCCCTTGAGGGACTCTGGACTTCCTCCCTCGTCCCTGCTTCGGGTCCTGTACAGAATCTGTTCTGCTGTGGTGGGAACATAAACCACCACACTGATGGTGCCCTGGGCATCCAGGAATGTGCTTCCACCCGTGTCTAAGCCTGTTGCAACCTGCTGGAGGACTTGAAACCAGGACTCTGATGTTACTGTGGATGCGGAGACCTTCAAATCTTCAGTGTGTGGGGGACCCAAGGCTGTCAAGATGGCTCAGGAAGTGAAGGTACTTCCTGGGACCTCATAGTACAAAAAGAAATGGACTCCTCTGACTTCCACACTTGCATATTTGTTCTCTCTCTCTCTCTCTCTTGCTCGCTTGCTCTCTCTCTCTTGATGGTAACCTAAAAGGTAAGGTGCTAATAAAGGCCCATTTCATGGATGGAGAAACTGAGGCTCACAATTTAAGCAAGCTATTCAGTATTTGTTGACATAACTTAGATGAAATTCAGAGCCAAGGGAACAAGAGGCAACTCAGCTGGTAGGAGCTGTCTGGGTTGCCCTTAGACTCTGCACATATGCATGCACACACACCCATTCATAAACAAACATGAGACACATACACACATGCTCACACACACACGAACATATGCACATACATCCACACATACACGTAACGTGTACAAAAAAGATGCTTATTTCATCTCTGTAGTATGTCCTAAAAATGCCTTTCCCAGACTCTACTGCTAAACCAGGCGCATGTAAATCACTGACACACAGACTGTCTCATCGCAGCCCAGACACGGTAGTGACAGCCTGTTTCAGTCAGTGCAAGTAGTCTCCACAATGACCCTGTTCCTCCTCCCACTACCCAAGGCCAGAGTGTTGGGGTGCCTGTTCAGCTGGAGTCCACTGCTCACCCCTGCACGAGCTGGGAAACCCCATCTGCTTTCCTTCCCTCCAACCCTGCCCACATTGAAAAACTTTAAACAAAGGAATGGCGCCAGAAGCTCAGTTCTGCATTTCTGGCCAGCTGAGGCAACTGACCAGCCCACCCGAGCAGTCCCGGCTCCTGGCTAGCTAACGGGTCATCACCCCTTGCCTGAGAACTAGAAAACCTCCCTGCCATAGCCTGGACCCCCAGCTTCCTCAGCCCTGTTCTTTGCCTGGGAGCAGCATCTAATAAACCTGCATTTATCCACTTTTAATCTGCTCTGATCTGTTCTAAATCTGCATCACCGAGAAAGAAAAAAATCCCTAATAGTGCCCATAGCCTACCACAGGTCAACACTCATCTAGGGAAGATCCCCTTCTTTCCCCTAGTCCCAGAACAGAGCAAATGCCCAGCCTCCTTTTTCTTCTCCACATGTCAGAGCAGGAACAGAGCAGACCTCGTCATCTAATACAGTACCACACAGCCAAGGCCAATTGTTTTCCAGATCTCACATAGCCCAGGCTAACCTTAAACTTGCTGTGTGGTAAGGATCATCCTAACCTCCTGATGCTCCTGCCCTGTCTTCTGAGATCACAGGAGCGCACCACCATAATCGTCTCCACACAGTGTCACTGATGAAACTCTGGGTCTTGTGTGTACTAGGCAAGCACTTTGCTGAGTGAGCTCCATGCCAGCCTTCCACAGCGTCTGTGAGCAGCCTCATCCATGCTCAAGTCCCCTCCCCAACCAACGTCCAGAACAAAGGGGGGCCAGCAGAAATCTCAGCAGCAGGAGGGGCTGTGGAGGCAACCGTCGGCCTGGTCTTGGTCAGGGGGACCTGATAGCACCATCCAGCTGCCTATGCACAGTCTGTTTTGCAAGGGATGATAAAAGACCACCCAGCCAGCCACGGCTCCCACCTCACCTGAATAATGATCCCTTTATCTCTGTATTCCATATGCAGGGCCTTGGAAAATGTGCACACAAAAGCCTGCAGTGAGAGAGAAAACACCTCAGGTCCTAGAGTTTGTTTCCTCTGGCCTTACAGCCTCCCCCCACCTCGGGTTCCCAAGAGTATCATAAATCCTTCCTGCTTGGAGGAAAGAGGAGACTTGGGTAACTTGTCACTGACCTTGGAAGCCGAGTACAGGGTGTACAGGGGCCAGGGACATAGGGCCACCCCAGAAGAAATGTTCAAGATGAGACCCTTCCGCCTGAAAGGCAGAGGAGCAGAGGCGAGGCTGTTGGCTCCTCCATCCCACTGAGGGCTGGAACTGTCAGAAGCCACCCTCCAGGTTTCCATGGCTCATGAGAGTTGGTTTTGTAAGAATTGTGAGGGAAACATTCCTCACTGTCTGAAGGAGGACGCTATGTAGTGATGTCACTCTGCAGTCATGTGACATAAATGGCTTGGTACTCTGAACAGCAGCCCTGTTAGGACAATGGTCTCCCTGCCAAACTTCAAAAAGACAAATTGGCTCAGTCATAGGAAAGGCAGAGCAAACTCTCTAGTCTCAATGGGACCACATGCTCTGGTCCCTTTGGGCTCCCAGGGCTGACCTGTCACAGCAGGACATGTGTCACGTGGTGAAAGCAATCTTAGATGGGATGAGCTCATTCTGACACCCTATGTTCTTCAAGGTTTTTACCTACATCTTTTGAAATTCAGTATTTTTTGCTTATTGCATTTTTTTGAAACATAGCTTTGTTGCTATATAGTCCAGGCTAGCCTCAGCCTTACTATGGAACCCAGACAGATCTTGAATTTGTTTGTGGTGATACTCCTGCCTCAACTTTTCTCATTACTGGGAAAAATTGAATCATCCTTAATCTTCCCAGTTAGATGCCTGGAGTGGGGTAGCAAGAAACTGCACATTAGAATACAAAGCTACCCCTTTCTTACTCTAGAAAAAATTAAGCCATCAACTATTTGCTCTTAATGAATAAGAGGTGATGAAAACCAGCCCCTAACAACTGTTATAATAGGGTGACACAGAAACAGACTATTGGAGAAACTGAGGGGGGCAGTTACCAGGAAAACAGAGTACTTGTTCGAACAGAAGATGGAATTCGCAATAAAAAAAAAAAAAAGACATTGGCTTAGTCTGAGGCCAACTTGCTTCTTTCATGTTCAACATGACTTAATTTTCTTTTAAAGTCAATGTGTTTTGAAATGGTTGCTCTCAGTCTCCCTCTAAAACATGTTACATTTGACCTTCACATATGCACACATATGTGAAGAGCTGGCCTGGGCCTGAATGAGCTGTTTTACCCTGTAATCCCTGTGTTCTGTCTTCATAGGTTTTAACCATCAACTGAAACAGCAGCTTGATGGGACCAAGGCCCTTCCACCACCATCAACTCCCCCAGGCAAGGTGGCTGCCAAGGCAGGAAGGCCCCCGGGCTCTGTCCTACCAAGAAACGCCTTACCTTGATTCCATGTGTTTGAGAACAAGTTGTGTCATCTGTAAGAGAAGGCCAGGGTTAAGCCTTGACAAAGCAACTAAGTAGCAATGAACAGGGTCCTTGGAGGAAGTTGGGGAAGTTTAATCTTCCCAGATGACCTTGAAAATTGCTGGCAAACCTTAGAGGCCATTCTGGCGACCTGAGAATCTGGCTAGAAGCCACAGCATGCAACCTAGACAGATGGCGAACTGTCTAGCAGCCTCTGGTTTCTTCCCCATGAAGCCTCGCTGGAAACAAGCCAGCTGGAACAGGGGGCATTGGCTTAAGGTGGAAGGATCTATTTCTGAGTTCTCAAGACCTCCCCATTACCAGGAATGAAGGAAAGGTATGCCAGCCATCACACACTTCACCCATGAGTCAGAACTGGAGACTCGCAGAACACCAAGCAAGACTCTAGCATTTCCTATCTATCTCCTGCATTCAGCCTTCTCAGTGCAGATCTGAAAAAGGGGGCAAGAGAAAGCAAGGAGACCAATGGCCACATGCAATGTGCCCCCATGCCTATTTTGTGGGGACCCTGCAGCAGCTTTGAGAGACTCTCCTGTCACATACAGCAGTCCTCTGTGTCAGCCCCAGAGAGCATCCAGATGTTCTTCCTACGGCTGGGGGTGAGGCTGTGGCAAGGAAAACTCAGAACTCTGTTAAAAAAAAAAAAAAAAAAAAAAGAACAAAACTGCCTCTGCCTCAGAGGGAACTGAGAGAAAGATTAGACTGAGTCTCATGCACTCAGGGGTACCACTTCCATCTTGCTGGACACACCTGAGCAGCCTCAGTGTTTCCCATGTGAGTTTTCTAGCCTTAACAGGCAAATGATCTCAGTTACACAGACAACATGGGACACCACCAACGCCTGCCCCAGAGTTCCCAGGGTCTAGTCTCTGCTGGTGAATCTTCGTCAGTTTGACAGGAGCTGAAGTCCCGTAAAGACACACATCTGGGTGCGTCTGTGAGAGTATTTCCTCCCACCCTGAGTGTGGGAGGCACCATCTCACTGGTTGGAGTCCTGGGCTGAATCAAAAGGACAAGACTCCGTGCTCCTCTCCTTCTGCCCCTGACTTTGGACACGGTGTGAGCCCTGCCTCATGCTCCCTCCACCCTTCCTGAGACTATACAGTCCTTCACCACAACGGACTGTACCTTCAAGCTGTAGCAGAACTAATCCCTTCCTCTCTCAAGTTGCTTCTATCAGGGATCAGGGGTGGGATGTGTGTTCTTGTGTGTGCATGTGTGTATGTTTGCATGTACCCAGATACACATGCACATACCTCAGAGACCAGAGGATACGAGGAGTCTTCCTGCATCCCTCTTCACCTTTTTCCCTCCAGACAGGGCCTCTCACTGAACCTTGAGCCCATTTGGTTTTTCCTAGGCTGGAAGCCGGCAGGCACCAACAATGCTGTCCCTGCGTCCCAGCCCTGGGGCTACCGAAATGTGGGTGCTAGGGCTCCAAACACGAGTCTTCGGAGCCACTTCCTCAGCCTCCCTTGCACAGTAACAAGGAACCTAACTGTGAAGCCACTCTCCCACCATCTCAATCCTTCAGACTCTTCCATCTCTGCCCTTGGCCAGCAAGCATGTAGACTTGCTTGTACAAACTGCTCTCAGATGACACCTTTGAAACAACTAAAAGCTATGGGTCATGCTTCCAGCCAGCCAGGCTCACAAGTGTATATTTAGAAGCTGACTTTTGGGTTATTTTCTTTGTTGCTTAGAGAATTTAGTGTCTAAAATAAATAAAACTCTTTAAAATTACAAACCAAAGCATTTCTTCACAAAAGGAATCAGAAGGTTGTCAAATCTCTTTGGGGGAAACCTAGCTGATCAAATACCCCAAGATTGGAAGATCAATCTTTAAAATAATGTAAAAAGGTTTTAATGGCAAGGCTTCAGCAACAGTTGATCACATAAACCTTAGAGCCACATCAGCTGGGGCCTTTAAAAAGCCACCGATTGCTCAGCATATAGCATCTATAAGCACTGGATAATAAGCAAAGCAGGAAGCTGTAACATGCCAGTGTGCCGACAGAAAAAGCAACCAATGCCAGAGCCTCGGTTGCCAGCCCAGCTCTGAAATAACTGCCTGGGAGACAGGTGCTGGCCAGCTTTCATTCCTGATAGCAGAAAACTCCTCCATAACCAGTTTATGTCTCAGCCTCTGAACCCACGACTTAGTCAACCCACGACTCATGGCACTCTGCAAGTTCGTGCTTTGCTTCACCCACAGGTCTGCTGACTGCCGAGAAAGATCAACAGGGCTACCCCATATAGCTGTGAACTTTGAGGACAAGCCAGATGCCCAGCTACAGGCTAAGTTGGGCAAAAGGCTCAGAGCCCGTTCAGTGTGCAGCTCGCCGGAGAGGACAGTTCAACACACTCAGAGGAAGGGGAGGCTTTTTGTCCACACTAAAGCACCAACCGTTCACCATGTCACGTGGAATCTGGCTGCATCCATTCTTAAGCAGCACCTGTTTCTAAACCGTCTTTCCCTTTCTTCTTCACATGCAGGTATAAATGGGCTAGCTTTGAGGGAATCACAGCATAAATGATTCTGCAACCGACACAAAGGACCAAGAGCTCGATGTACCTAAGACGTTGCTTCATCCAGTACGGTTGTGCATCTCTGTGTGCTTGTGGTTGTGTATGACGTGAAGAGTCAGAGGACAACCTCAGAGTCCTCAGGCACCTTCCATCCACCTGCTATCATGCCGCTGACCCACATGCTTGGAGGGATCTGCCTGTCTCTGCCTCCTGTCTCACCATGCCTGGGATTACAGGCACATAATATCACACCTAGGGTTTAAATTCAAGTCCTCAAGGCAGCTCATGTCTCCCCAGCTGCCCCATCTAACACTCTTGTAATGGATGCAGACTTGGAAATTCAAGATGGTTGGACAACTGGTCCATGAAATCCAACTACTCAGTGGATGAGCTGAGCTTAGAGCAGAGTAGAGGGCTCCCAACACCAACCTGTAAGGGTGCAATCTCAAACCCTGAGCAGTTATAAAGCCTGAAGCCAACACAGCCTATGGCGAGATTAACTTAAAACTAGACATAATAAGAGATTAAGGAGTAATGATAAAATACAACAATTATAATAATAAATGGTAATAAGGACTGTGTGAATGTGGCCTCTGGTCTCTTCCTTAGAGTAGAGACTCTTTCTTTTAATAGTCTGGGGCCATGGCTGACCAGACAACTAAACCACAAAGAAGAAGAGACCACTGGGCTGAGGCTGCTCAGGAGTTCAGAGGAGGCACTGCTCCTCTGGAGCACCGGAGCTCATCCCGAGAACCCAGGTCAGACAGCCCACAACCACCTGTAACTCCAGCTCCAGGGGATCTGGCACAGCTGGTGTTCATATGCATCTACCTACCTGCGAGTATACATGCAATCACATAGTTTTAACATAACAAAATCATCAATTAGCTAGATTTTTAAAAAAGAAGAAGAGCCTACTCTACAGATGACTGAGCACCACAAACACTGAGCGGGCCTCTGTCCTCTTTCCTGACGTAGTGAATGGAGACAACTAAACAATTAAGAAATATTAATTTTAAAAGAATTGTTCTGAAATCTGAGAAGGGTCAGTATCTTCAGGCATGATGTAGTCCAAATGCAACAACAGGGCTCAGATCCTAGAGAGAATGAGCCCGCTGGTGAGGACAGCAAGACAAGACCAGCCCAACCCAGCCTGTGGGCAGGGACAGTTTCATTTCAAGGAATGTTTCAGCCTCTGTACTTTAACAAGCTTAGCACACGCGCTCACCACGTACCTTGACTACGGAGGTAGTGTTGCAGTGGATGAGACTCTGAAATAAACAATGAGACACCAGTCAGCCAGTCCTTGGAGAATTACCCCAGGAAGAGTCGCGTGGGCAAACTCCCAGGGGTTCCATCTTGAGCACTCCGGCTCCAAGCTGAGGCTCAGCGACATCTGTCCTGGGGTCCTACCTGTATGTGAGCCTTAGCAGGAGAGCTGCCTTGAAAACCTTGGAAGTAATAGGATCGTAGGGTCAAAGGAAGATAGATAGCCCCTGATTTCTGATGGTTGGACTAACTTCTGATGAAGCAAAAGCAATGTACACACAATAGAAATCACACTTTATTTAAGTTTAGAAAGGGCAGTCTCTCCAGGGACAGTGGCATGCGGTCTGAGACCCTTCTGCCATGCTGGACTGTGGTTGCATCCCATCAGCCTGAGACCCAAACCCATCCTTCCCTAGCATGCCATGTCTGGACCTGGGTTGGCCAGGAGCTTAGACGTATTGAGCCGTTTGTCTTTTACTTTGGATATTTTCAACTACGGATAGGTTTATTGGGGGGAACCTCATCATCATGGAGGATAGTGTTGGCTTCAGCAAGAGGAAGAAGGTTAGCACGGAGGGTCTCAGAGAGGATAAAAGGAGGATAAAAGGGTGGACAGTCACATAACACGAATGCTGGTTCTGGGCTACAGAAGCCAGGAAAAGAAAACACTGGTGGAGCAGGCAAGCACAGGGCTGACTAGCAAGCTGTGAGCATGGCTTCTGTACACAGCCCTCTGCCAGGGCTACACTCAGAAGCCTGAGACTCCCACCTGGACGGGCTGCCTCCACCCCGCTCCACATGAGGGAATACGCTACTCCTTAACCAGCCCTAGGGGACTGTTTCCACTCAGGTATGTTCTGAGACATAACTGGGAATAAGAAAGGAACAGAGATACATAGATACATGTAAGAAATTGTCAAAGGGAATACCTTAAAATTAGAGTAAAACTTTAAAATTTTCAAAGAAAAAATATTTAATAAACTAGATTTACTTAACTAATTTAACTTTTTTTTTCAAAAACAATCACATGTGTACTGAACATGCAGAGACTTGGATTGCTTTGTCTTTTTTCTGTAACCACTATTAACAGCTGTTCTCACACATTCCCACCACATTAGAGATACGGAGCCTTTGGGAAGACGCGTGCAGCCCGGCACTCAACATGATGCCATTTTATCAGCAACTTGGAGGCTCTCAGACGTCAGTATCTAAAAGCGTCAATGCCCTCAGACACTGTGGAATCTAGACTTCCCTCTCACTGAAAGTTTGAAACATTTTATCACATAGGAAGACAGATATGGCCAAAAGCTGGCTGCTCCCATGATACTAGAGCTATGAATTTGTCGGGCAGAACTCCCCCTTTTAGGAAGCAGAGCACAGGTCTCCAGAAGCACGGTCCAATGCTTAGGAAGTTCTGATGGGCAGAGAAGAGCAGAGCTGATAAGGCAGTCACCATGCAGCAGAGTCTGGCCTGATGAAGTTCCCGTTTGTTTTCCTTAGTCCTGGTGATCAAGCCAGGGGTCCAAACCTGACCGGGAGACAAGCAGACACAGGCAGATGCTCACCTGGATCTCACCGGGTGTGTTCAGGAAATGGCTTGGGAACAGGCTGGGGAGCATTCCAACATTGTTGACTGGCATAAAAAGGCAAAGCAAAGGAGGTCAGAACTGGTGGGAAATCTTCCAACAGAAGCATGTAGAAAGTGATTCCTCTACACGGGTGCTCATTGCAATATGATTTAATAACAACAAGGAGAGTGAACACAGGCTAGGGAGATGGATATTTAGGATAATAAATAAAGTGAATAAAGTGACTCGCACACAAAGATGGGGACCTGAATTTGATCCCCAGCACCTATATTAAAACAGAAAGGAAAGCAGAAGGAAGGGAAAGAGAGAGGAAGGGAGGAGAAGAGGGAGGAAGGAATGAAGGAAGGAAGGAGGGAGGAAGGGAGAAAGGAAAAAAAAAGAAAAAAAAGGGAGGAAGGGAGGAGGAAGAAAGGGAGGGAGGAAGGAAGGATGAAAGGAAGGGAGGGAGGAAGGATGAAAGGAAGGAAGGAAAAAAGAAAGGAAGGGAAGAAGGAAAGAAGGAAGGAGGGAGGAAGAAAGAAAAGAAGGAAGGCAGACAGACAAGTAAAGAAGCTGGGCACTGGAGAGCTGCTCATTGTTAAGAATGCTTGCTGCTCTTGCAGAGGACCAGAATTCAGGTCCAGCATCCACACTGGGTGGCTCCCAGACACATGGCAGCGCACAGTATGATCTTAGCACTGCTGGAGCTCAGTGGACAGTAAGCCTGCCAGATCTGTGCGCTCCAGTTTCAGTGAAAGACCCTGGCTCAAAATGGAAGGTGGGGAGTAAGAGAAAACACTGACTGGCCACTGGGCTCCACATGTACACACAAACACACACACACACACACACACACACACACACACATACATACGCACACGCACACAGTGGCTATTTAGAATTTCAAGGCATTAGGAAACAAAGTGATACAAGGGTTTTGTTTGTTTGTTTGTTTTACTGTATACTATTCCCTTGACTTTTGATCTCTTCCTCTGCCTCCTGAGTGCTTGGACTGCAGGTGTGCACGCCGTGTTTGGCTGTAAGGTGCTGAATGGAACAGGCCCTCCACCAGCCCAGCTGCACCTCCAGCTCTGTGTTTCTGGTTTAATGCTGCAAAACAGTATGTAGGTGCAATCCCGGTTCTGAAAGTCCCCATTTGTCCCTGGAATGATGTGTATCAAAATGCTGTCACAAGTTTGGGGGACTTTAAGATATTTGTCCTTCATGGGTTTAACCATCCTTTTCTATTTTTTTTAAATGATGCACTTTTTATATTTTTACTTGTGAAAATATTATTATGGCTTAAATTTTATGGGAAATTTAAAATTCAGGTCTTACTCTCTTCAATGTAATGCTGACAGCATGTTCTGCATGTGGCTGCAAGATCTTGTCTGTAAATACAGAAAAACTTCTTGATTCCTGAGTAAGAAGCAAGTTCTTTTATTCCCCTCTGTATGTATTGAGTACATGTATGCCATGGCTCATGTATGGTGAAAAACTCAGTTCCTGCCTTCCACCGTTTGGATCTAAGGGATCAAACTCAGGTCATCAGACCTGGTGAGAGGTGTCTTTAAGCCGCTAGCCATCTCATCAACCCCCTCCCAAAGGGGGCTTCAGTGTTCACTTTAACATTACAACATGGTTGTGGGTTTCGTGTAAGCTAGCACAAAATAAAGTATCACTGGATGATTATCATACTTATGTGTGACACCAATATTTGGACTTTTCAATTTACTTACCTAAAATTCCAATTTCTAAGCCCTTCAGTTTTTCCTTAATATGGTCATAGATGTCTTCTCTGGTAAAATCTGCTTGTACAATCTTCACACGGCTTCCAGTCGTCCACTCTGCGTGAGAGATCACAGAAATTTCTAGCAAGTAGACGTACAATCAGCACTCTTGACTGTGAAGCTCCCAGCATTAAAAACACATCTTGTGAGACTAGATAGAAGGTTCATCAACTAACGGTACTTCTGCTCTTAAAGAAGACCTGAGTTCCAGTGCCCAGTGCCCACGCTGAGTGGCTCACATCCCCGGTAACTCCACCCACAGGGCATCTGACAGCCTCTTCTGTATCTTCAGGCACCTGCACACATGTGTGCATACACACATTCACAATTAAAAATAACAAGGTAATATTTTTAGAAAGAGTTAGAACTGTGCTTCTCAAAGCTGCATCAAAATCACTGGGAGTCTTGTTAGATAATCCAGATTTCTCTCTCTACCCCAGAACTGCTGGTGTAGACACACTTGGCTGAGCAGACTGGTCTCCACAAGCCACCATTGACACACACTCATCTTTGAACCCCTGGAGGAAGGCTCCACCTCACCAGTCTGATGCTTCCGCAGCTCAGTAGACTCAGGTTCCCTGAGCAGACACAAGTATCTTTTGCACGTGTCCTCCACAATCCACACATGTGGCAGCTTGTCTCCCTAAAACCCTGAAGAGTAGACACTCTTCTTTCCATTTTCTAGAGCAGCAAACTGGGGATCAGAGCAGCTGACTAACTTGTCTAAGGGACCTATTCATCACTCCTAAGGTCAGGGCCTTGTCAGCTGTTTTGTGCTGACTTGCCTGGGGAAGGTGTTTGCAGGTAGCAATAACTGCTGCAGGTAGGGTGTCCCAGTGTCTCTCTGAGAAGTACCTCAGCCCTGGGTCTAGACTCTGATCCTCTGGATCAAGCAATCATGACACATAGCATGAGAGTCAGGGTTCCTTTAATGTAAAAGACATGACTTGCTTTCCCAGAACCTGACAAACAGCACATTTAACACCACGAGGAAGATACTCGGGAGTACCTGGTCCTAACTGGAGTGACTTCTGATATCCAGATGCAGAACAAAAGCCAAACTCACCAGTTGAGGGCACTGGGGCTCCACAGTTTGCCTATGTGGCATCCACCCCACAACCGTTTTCTATTCTGAGTCTCCCTCAAACAAGACTGTTAGGCTTAAGTCTTCATAATGAAAGATTCATGCCTTTGATAAACTGGCTAATTATTAAACTTAAAAATTACTAAAAGTTGAATACAAGGATTATGGTCATTTTTACTAAGCAAATATAAATTATTTAAACTAATAAAACATTATCTACAAAATATGTCTTTTAGGGTTGTACTATCGTACATAACCTCTGTGACTATTCACGGCAGCCCTCACTCATATTTCTTTCTTTCTTTAATAATTTATTTATTCTGGCTGGAGAGGTGGCTCAGAGGTTAAGAACTGTTGCTGTTCTTTCAAAGGTCCTGAGTTCAATTCCCAGTAATCACATAGTGGCTCACAACCATCTATAGTGAGATCTGGTGTGCAGGCAGAATGTTGTATAAATAATAAATAAATCTTTAAAAAAATAATAATTTATTCATTTTTAATCTCATGTGCATTGGTGTTTTTGCCTGCCTCGTGTCTGTGTGAGGGTGTTGGATCCTCTGGAACTGGAGTTCAGACAGTTGTGAGCTGCCAGGTAGGTGCTGGGAATTGAACCCATAGCCTCTGGAAGAGCAGCCAGTTCTCTTATCTGCTGAGCCATCTCTCCAGCCCCGTCTTTTTCTTTTGTTAATGTGATGACCATTAGTTAACATTCTCTCACCCTCCTACAAGGAGAAAAAAAAATGGACATGAAGAACTGACACGGTTCCTGGCTTTAAAGGGAGAGATAGAAACTAAGCCAGCTGAGCAGGGCTGATTCTGAAGATGACAGCCCAGAGAAAATGGCCTCCTGTGCCTAAGCCTCTTCAGCTTCACTTGGCCACAGAACTCAGTGCGAGTGACAGCCTTGTCTCATATTTTGTCCTTCTCTTTGTACCCTGGGCCCCATGGTGTACAGAGGAGAGATGGCAACCCAGGCTGCAGGCAGCAGATGTCGCATAAACAGGCAGGACAGTGCCATGCCTGGCCAGCTCTGTCCACATACCTGCCTTACTCACCAATCTCCTCTGCAACAGCCTGGAGCTTCTCCAGTGTCCGGCTGATGAGTACAATGTTAAGCCCATGTTTGGCCAGCTGCAGGTAGGAATGGAAAAGACCAGAAAGATGTTAAGTGAATGGGGGGCCTAAGAGTGACAGACCTGTTTGCAGCCTGAGCCGTCTGCTGCTTCCCTGGGCTAATGTAATGGAAATTCCGAGCCCTGAGTGAAACAGCCACTGTGGGTGAGGCTGAAGCCAACTGTGTAACTGTCACGTTGTGTGTCTGTCACACGGCCAGAGCCACCATGAGAAGCCTTGTGTGGCCCACTGTCTGAGAGCGCCTATCTGAACTGGTGGGATTCACTCTGGCCAGGTACAGAGCCTGGTGGTTGTACCTCAGTCAGAGACTAACGGGACCGAGATTCATCAGCTGAGCTCACCTTCCCGGCCAGCAAGCCCCAAGGTTCTCCTGCTCCCCACCTCTAGTGCTGAGATCACAAGCATGCATAACACCGTCCAGCACTTTCATGTGTGTTCTGGACTCAAATTCGGGTTCTTGTGCTTGCATGGCAAGTGCTTTTATGACCGAGCTATCTCTCCACCTCTTTCTAAGAACCACTGGGAGGCCATCAGGGAAGAAGGGCTTATATGCAATGCAAAGGCACTCTGAGCTCCGGTTACCTTCTGACAAAGCATCTCAGAGAGCTTCATGGTACCCAGAGACTCAAGGTGCACATCAGAGACTATTAGACTCCGATTTCTGGATGTTCTGTCTAATAATATTCAGGCATTTAAAAAAAAAAAATCTTCCTTAGGCCCATGGCCCTGCACCTGTTTGCAATTCCACAGAGCTGAATTTTACTTCCTGGCAATAAAATGATTCCTTAGTCATTCAATATGAGTTACCATTCTCCTTCCTTCTTTAAAACACTGATTTGAAACTGTCCAAATCTATTTTCCCAAAGTGCAATTCATAAGACCCTGATAAAAATCCTTTCACTTTTGCAGTTCTGAGTCCAGACTGATCATTAAGGTTTTTACCTGGTGCTGGTGAAACCCGTGTGAGAGGGTTCTCAGAACCCTGTAGTCTTGGTTATGTCTTCCTTACATAGTAAGTTGTGAAGGTGGATGTCTCAAGAGAGCTGCTAAGATAGAGCAGGCATGGCGGGCTAGGAGAATGCTCAGTCGGCAAAGCGCTTGCCACACAAGGAGAAGGACTTGAATTCAAACCTTGGTGCCCATGTAAAAAGCCAGACACAGCAGCACCACCAATAATCCCAGTGCTGGGGAGAGTGAGCCTCGAGGTCAGTGAGAGACCTTGTCTCAAAAAAACTGGATAGAAAGAGACCCTCGGCATCAGTTTCTGGCCTCCACACACATGTTCATACACGTGAGTATGCGTCTGCATACACACACACACACACACACACACACACACACACACCAAATAATAGGAGATTATAATATGTTTCTAGAGAGAGAACCAAAAGGCCAATGTTTGTGATATTGTGATAAGACAAAAAGTTTACATCCACTTCTTGCACCCAACTGGCACAGAGCTTCTAGGCTTGAGATCTTTTGGCTTGTTGGGGATGATAAGAGTGTCTTTCCCTCTGCATGAGAGAAAGATAAGAGCATTACTCTGCAAAAAACATAGATGGCAGGAGCATCCCTGCTTCTTCCTTGGGCTTGATCCCTCATTCCTGATCCCCTGAAATCCTTGGAATATTCTAAGTATTACGTGTACCTCAGCAGACCAAAGAGTCAGCTGCTGTCTGCAGACCCTGATAGCTTCAGGGTACAGGGTAGAAAACTGTATAACTTTGGCGTGTGTGTGTTACAACAAGAGCAAATGAAAGCAATGAAGACCAACAAAAAGAAAAGAAAAAGACATCTCTGTTAATGTCAATCAAAATCAGCATTAAAGTAAATAAATATTGCTAGAAATAGACATCTTTATGATGGCTCCAGCCTCCTGGAGACATACGAAGCCAATCCTAGATGAAAAGCTTTACATGAAAAGTTAGAACAACAGGAGGTAAAAAAGGCAGCAGCCCGGCTGAAGGTTTTAACTGCTGGACAAAGCAAGCAGACGCTTGGCAGGAAAACAAACTAAATAAACCATGAAGACAATAAGCTGGCTCTTGGGAACACATACAAACATGAGACAAGGGTCTGTCCTCTGGAAGCTGTCTCTGTGTCTCTGTGAAAGACTGGAGAGAGGGATCAAGCATTAGGAGCATTCGCTGCTCTTCCAAAGGACCTGAATTTTGTCTCCAGCTCTAGGAGACCTTCTGGCATCCACAGACCCCTGCACTCATGTGCACACACTCCTTCCCCAGCCATAGACATGATTTAAAAATAAATGTTATATATAATATGTTACATATTATACATTATATATTATATATATATACATGTGCTGTTATATGCATATAATCATATATAGATAACATATGCTCCTTTTAATTGACACATAGTAATTTTAATGTAACTTTTCAGTACATGTGTCCAGCGTGTAATGATCACCTCTGGGCCCTAGCACATCTGTAATCTCAAATATGGATCATTTGTGTTTCAAATATGCAAAATCTCTCTCCAATTTTGAGATAATCAATGAAGTTGTTATCAAAATCCCTGAACCTTTTTAAACTCACAGGCCCCGCCAGCACCAGAGCTGGGGCAAAGAAGCCAGATAAGGGTGCTGGGTTCCAGTTCTTTCTAAAGCCATTAGCCCAAGAACCTCTCTGTGCCCCAGAGCTGAGCATGGGGCACAGGACATGAGCCTTGACATCAGCCAAGATGAGTGAGAGAAGACTCTCCTCTCCTCCAGGCTGCACCAGGATGGCACAACAGTGCTGCATGCAGCCTCTTCCTCCCTGAACACACCTGTGGAAGGCAGTGAAGGGCAGAGTGAAAGGGAGAGACCAGCAGGGAAGAGCCTCTAGAGACCTTTTAAAACAAGAAAGGCCACCATCCTCAGAAGAGGGACAGAAAACCAGCAAGCCTTAAAGCTGCATTGAGCAACACAAAAGGATTCTCCGAAATGGGAGGCACTCTTGATTTCCTTGGGAAAAGGGGGCAATTACTTAGTAATTCTAGCCAGGTATGCTGTATGCGCCTGTAAATCCGAGCACATGGGAGGCAGAGGCAGGGGGATTGCTGCAAGTTTGAGGCTGGCTTGAGCTATGTGGCAAAACTCTGCCTCAAAAACAAACACAATTTTAATTGAAGCATATACACCCTGAAGAATCTGTCTTTTTTTAAAAGTTATGAACGTTATTCTTAATTTTTCCATTGAAAAAGAACATAGTAAAATAAAACAGGCTGGAAGGATGGTGTGGGGAGGCAAAGCCATTGCTCTGCAAGCATGAGGGCTAAGTTTGGATCTGCAGAATCGTGCAAAGCCAGACCAGGTAGCGCACACCTGTAATATTGCTCACGCAGCAAAGCTGAGATGAGATAGTTGGTGGAGAAAATCAAATCCCTGGACACTCCAGCTAGCTTGGCATACAAAGCATCCAAGATACCCTGTCTCAAGCAAGGCAGAAGGTGGGGCCAACACTCAAAAATGTCCTCTGACCTGCCACTGTGGCAAACATTTGCCTGCATGCACACACACCTGCACAAACACTCATGAGCACACACTCTCGCATACACACATGTGCACACAGAGACGAACACACATACAGGCATACACACACATGAACACACTTATGTACACACTTGCAAACACACACACACATAAACACACACATGTACAGACACAGAGATGCACACACATACTGTGGCAAACATTTATTTGCACATACACCCCCGCACACTCATAGGAAGACATTAAATTAAAATTTTATTTTAATTAACGAAACGAAACACAACAGTTGAAAGGTTGGCAGGTAGTTACGGCACTGCTTTAGTAGAAACAGAAAGGGGCAGAGAAATGGAGGCTTCTGAACCTGGACACTAGCTCTAGAAGAGATCCGAGCAAACATCCTCACACGAGAGTCCCAGCGAGCACCCACAAGACGGGGGAGGCTGACGGGACACTGGCTGCACTGCCCGTGGCCCTGTCTCTCCTGGGGTCCTCTCATTTTCTGAAGTGGGGGTGGAGCCTTCCTCCTGAGTCCTGGGAACTCGATGAACACTATATTTCATAGTGCCAGGACTATGTAGAGAGACTCAAAAAAAAAAAAAAAAACACAAAAACAAGCCCAGAGTGGTAGCACACGCCTTTAATCCCAGCACTCCAGAGGCAGGAGCAGGCAGCTCTCTATGAGTTCAAGGCAGGCCCGGTCTGCAGAGAAAGTTCCAGAACAGCCAGGACTCTGTTACACAGAGAAACTCTGTCTCAATAAATAAATAAATAAATAATAAGACAATAAGATTATAAATACATATTTTAAATTGTCCCACAAAGAGGATTCCAATCACAGATTATCCTCTGGGTAAATTCTACCAAACATTCCAAAAACCAATCATTCCAAAATTGCATAATCCTTTAAAAGAATAAAAGGAGATCAAGTTCTCTCTTTTTGCGGAATGCCTATAACCCTGGCACTTCAGCCTCTCTAGAGAACAAACACCATCATTGATTAATGCTGACCACCAGGAAACACAGCCTCGGCAGTTCCTTTCTCAGGGATGTCGTCAATTTTCATGCCTGTCCTGAGACAGGAACAAACATAAAGGAAAAACGTGAGTTTCTCTTGACTGACGAAAGCATAACTAAAATGGGACACCCTGGAATGCTCTTAAAGAGTGATAATGGTGCTCTACAACACTAAAAAAATCAGTGGACCACATTCAGCATGAATGATTTTTAAAACAAGGCCAGATAGAAAAGGTAAACTGGGGGTTGGGGCAGCTGCAGTCACACAGGCTGGATATTGAGCTTCTCTGCTGGGATAAGACAGACCTGTTCAGAGCCAGGGAAAGAGATGATGGTCTCCAAGGCCAGGGCAAGACAATTCTTTTCCTTGTGTTGGTGGCTTTAATGCAAGGATGGACGCTGGGCCATTCCCTGCAGCCACCAGGAACATTGCCCTCGTAATGGTGACTGTTCTCGTCTGCCACACTGTACTCGGGGGCCCTCCTAGACGCTGGGGAGTGGCCCTCAAACCACCCAGGTAAAGAGGATGAAAGAAATGACCTTGCATAGTGTTTTTTGCTTCTGGAATTCCTTGGCCATCAACAACCAAGAATACATATCAATGTGGCAAAAAGCTGACTCTATATTTCAGACTATAGTCTGGTGAATAAGAGACCTCAACTTCTCCTGGGTGGCATCAGATCATATCAGTCTCATAAAAAACAAATTGGCAGTGGAGTACAATATGGAAGTTCAATACTAGCTAGCTAGAGGCTTCCTGATAAGGTGGTACTCTTGGCTGGCACTATAACACAGACATACAGACACACACCACAGCACAACAACAACTGAACTCAACTTTTAAGGGCCATTCCTGAAGGCTGGCAACAGGCGTGCGGTTTCCCGGAAACAACATACCACAGAATCTTTATTTGGCCTGTCCAAATGTCCACCCTAGGATCACAGCTCCCCAAAAGAGTAGAAGAGTCAAGTACCTCACACTAAATACACTCTGTGGCGTGTTTTGAGATGGCTTCTCAGAGAATCTGCAGACCTTTGAAAACAAGCCTTTCCAAATGCTGTCCTTTTGTAAAAATGAACAAAGGAACTGAGTAATTAATTATTTAAGAAAAAAATAAAAACAAGGGGCAGGAGAGATGGCTCAGTGGTTAAGAGTGCTTACTACTCTTGCAAAGGATAGGAGTTCAGTTCCCAGCACGTACATCAGATGGCTCCAACCACCTGTAACTCCAGCTCCAATCCAAGGACGTCCATGTGTACATTAATGTACACAAACATGACACACATAAATATTCATAAAGGAAACGAAGATGCGGGCAGAGGCCTTCTTGTCTCTCTCTCACACACACACAGGTCGAAGTGTGACAATTCCCCAGGGGAGACCTGGAAGACCCTCATCTCTATCACCAATTCCCTGCCCGGTACCATCTCTTTATGCCCTGCATTAAGTCCAGCTGTCTTGTCCCCTTGTGGGTCTCTTACATGCATGGATTAGGGTGGTTTGAGATCCAGGTTCTTCTGCATGTTATCTGACTTTGTCAGTTTATCTCACTGACTGAAGTATCGAGCCTTCTAAAGGAAAAGGTCTCTTTAGGATATAAAACACACACACACACGCACACACACACACAAGAAATAATTGAACTGGGGGCAGTGGTGGTGCACGCCTTTATTCCCAGCACTCAGGAGACAGAGGCAGGTGGATCTGAGTTTTGAGGCAGCCTGGTCTACAGAGTGAGTTCCAGGACACTGCGTGTGCGAAGGGTGGGTCTAGAGGCGTGAGAGAAGCTGAGAGCAGGGTATAGGGGCCCAGGGCCCTCACTCCTGCTCAGGGAAGAGAGGCTAAACCTACAGGGTAAATTCAGACACTAGAGCTTGCCTCTTCTAG
Source organism: Meriones unguiculatus (assembly GCF_030254825.1). Classification (NCBI taxonomy): domain Eukaryota; kingdom Metazoa; phylum Chordata; class Mammalia; order Rodentia; family Muridae; genus Meriones; species Meriones unguiculatus. Next base: position 90,338,683 of record NC_083351.1, read on the forward strand.
GCAGGTGCCGCAGCTTTAGTTCTCTGTCCAGGAGAAGTGAGACACTCACCCTGGAAAACCTGGCATATGCGGTGGTTTCTTTACTCAGAGCAGACTGAAAAGTTTCACCACATGGCTGCAATGTGGACAGGAGGGAAGGAAGGAAGGAAGGAAGGAGGGAGGGAGGGAGGGAGGGAGGGAGGGAGGGAGGGAGGGAGGGAGGGAGGGAGGGAGGAAAAGAGGGAAGGAAAGAAGGAAGGAGGGAGGGAGGGAGGAAGGACACTCACCAAAGCTCCAGACAGGAAAGCACCTTCTAAGAACCTTCTAAATGGTCCCAAGTTCTCTTGCTACTGTTGCCATGTTTCCAATATCTTTATCTACATATAATTAAGAGTTTTCTTTGGGTTTATTTTTTAAAGAAAGATTTGTTTGCTTTTATTTTATGTATAGAAGTTTTTTGTTGTTTTCTTTTTATCTCTTCAGATCAAAAACATACACAGAACTATTGCCACCCTTCTGGGAAACGCAAACTGAAATAGGATTTCACCAAACAGTTTTAAAAATAAGACAGCATTTAGAAGGAAACACCGTAAACCCAGAGTTATGGCATTTCTGGACTGATGACGCCGTTCGGAATCCCCACCTCCACCGGTACTGAGAGTTAGAATCTGTCACAGAGGTAACTGAAGAATGAAGGACTTTTGTATCCCAGCTCACTTCATCGGCTTCGTGAAGGGGAAGCTGTCTATTAAATGGAAGACAATTTGCATTTCTAGCACAAAGGGTGCTCTTTGCCTAGTGGGCTCCAGCCTCTCCTGGGTGGCGCCTTTTCCTGGGCAGAGTTTCCACGCAGCATGTGAAGTGGTCTGGGCCAAGAGAGGGCTCAGACGGCACTGTGCTGTCTGGGCGGCTTTGTCCCCTTTGTCTGCTCAAGCACAACTCAATCTTACTATGAGAGAGTCTGGGCTGATGGGCCCCATATGGGGACTTCAGCCCCCTTTCAGAGAGTTAAGCCCCCAGAAGCAAGGGATTTCCCAGAATGCACTGCCTGCCGGTCCGGCTCTCTGCAGCAATTGCTGGCTTGAATGGGGGCCTGGGTCAAGGAAGGTGCTTGTGGCTGCTAATCTATGCCTGGTGGTTGGAGCAAGACAGGGCTTCCTCTGTGTGCGGGAGAATAGAAGACAGGGCTGGAATTCAGGTGCAGATGGAGGCGACAAGGGCGTCCGAGGCAGAATCCTACCCTGTGCCTCCCAGCCCAGCCCTTCTAAGGTCTTGTTTGACCCACACACACACCTGCTTTGGTTAATACTTGACATTCCTTTAACAGGACGCAAAGCCTCTCTGACCACTTTGAAGATGAATGTGGATTAAACTAAAATGTGCACAGAACAGGCTTCCAGAAAGCCGGAAAAGCACATTCCCTGATTCCCGCCATTAAGCACTACCTTGAAATTTCCAGAGTCATTTAATTAAGCAGGAGCAAACCAAATCCCAAAGAAACTCATTTTCTCTGATCAAAGGATCAGAAAGGGGAAAGCCTAACAAGAGAATTAGTGAGAGTCTAGGCAGGGACTGGGATAAGGCTGGGTGTGTCAGGTGCCTTGCTGTCTGTACAAGCATGAGGAACAGAATTCCCAGCCTGGATGGCAACGAACGTCCGTAATCCAAGAACTGGGGAGGCAGAAACAGGTGGATGTGCAGGATTAACTAGCTAGTTCCAGGTTCAAAGAGAGACCTTGTCTCAAAATACATACATACATACAAATACATACACACACACATATACGATAAAATTTCTATAAGACTGATAAGTAAACAGTTTACTTCTTGCTGCAGGAACTCCGTTAGAGGAAACAATTATCACAGTCAAAGAGACTGCTGGAAGGAAGCATCAACACAGAAGCTAGAATATAACATCTTTTTTTAGAATACAACTGCTTTTTGCTAGATTGACAAAAACCTTGTGGGTGCATCCTCAAGCCGGTGTTTCTTTTCTTTAGTTTTCTGATTTTATTTTATGTGCATGGATGTTTTGCTGGCATGCCTGTATGTGGTGTTCACGGAGGCCAGAAGGTGCTAGAGTCCCTGGAGCTGGAGTTACAGGCAGCTGTGAGCCACCATGTGGGTGCTGGGGACAGAGGCCAGCTCTTACAAATAGCACCAACACTCTCAACCCTGGCTGTCTCTCTAGCCCCACGCCTGTGATTTCTATGATACATTTTGATATCCAGAACTGCCAAGACCAACACCAATACACAGTCTAAGAACACAAAACTAATAACATGTAGGATGCCCACAGAATGCACATGACACCAACCTCTAGCCTCCACACATACCCACGGAGTCAGCACACACACACACACACACACACACACACCCCACAGGTAATAACTACCCCATCTCAAGTATACACCTTAGAAAAAGAACTATGACCTCAGCCCTGACCCCTCAAAATGGCTCCCATCTGCTTAGGAGGCCTACCGTGTAGCCCTGTCCTAGCAGTGGCAAGGAGGAAGAGCTTTTAGTGGACACCAAGTGGGAAACCTGGTCCTTTCCTCAACTGAAATGTCAGTAAAAACCTGTATGAACAGATTTAAGTCAGACCCAGATTCCCATGACGTCTTACCAGAAATGTCCAGGACCCAATAAAAAAGTTTGTTTTTTTACTTAACATACAAAGAAGTTTTAGTAAGAAAAAGATAATTAGATGCCTATATTTTAGAATTCCATGACAATACTTTCAAGGATAAAAAAAAAGTTTTAACAAGAGGGCTGGAGAGATAATTCAGAAGACTTCCCAATACCACACCAGGCCACTCACAACTAACTGCCTGTAACTGCAGTTCCAGGGGATCTGACGCCCTCTCCTGGTCTCCTCAGGTACCTGCACTTACACAGTGCTCACACACACACACACACGTATGACATGCAAACTTAAAGAATAAGAATAGCTCCTTTTAAAGAGTGCCTTAAAGAATCCTAGTGAACACACGAAAAACAAAAGTTTGAGGGGGAGAGTCCTATCTGTTTGGTGAGGAAGAAAAGGAGGAGGACAAGACAGGGCCATGTGTAGCCCAGGCTGGCCTCAAACTGAGTACAATGGTCTTGAGCTACTGATGCCCTGCCTCCACTTCCAGGATAGCAGGATCACAGATATGCAACTGCTTTTGCCAAAGTGGCTTTACCCAGAGGTGACTTTGGTAGTAGAATGGGATGAACCAAAAACAGAGCCCAAGAGCGTGTAAAAGTTGCCTCACACACGGGCCTCTCAGAGATGCACGTAGGCAGTAAAGAGGCCTGACAATCCTGTCCCAGAAGAAGCAAAGAGGACAGAGCTAAAAGGGTATTCAAGGAAGTAACAGACGTAATTTTCCAAGTACATGACAAGACAGAAACCCAATTTCAAGAGGCTGAATGACCCTCAGGCAGAACAGCATCAGAGAAAGTTACACCAAGACATGTCAGAACTATAATTCTGGCAACTAAAAACAAAGAAAACATACTGAAGGCAGCCAAAGAGAAGCAATACCCTACCCACGGATGAAAAGCAACTCAAAATCTATCAGACATGTCCCTGAAAATCAAGGCCAAAACCAAGCAGTACAGTGTTCTCTTCAAGTGCTGAAGGGAAGGGGCTGTCCTCTACAAACTCTACACCCAACCAAACTATCCTTCAAGAATGACAGGAAACGCAGAGGGCACATAGTGAAGAAATCAATGAAGACTTTCCCTAAGACCCACCCCACCCCCCACCCCCAAAAACAACAGCAGCAGAAGTTCTCCAAGCAGAGAGGAAGTGACTAAAGGGATGTGAGACACAGTGAGAAAGAAATAACAGAATGGGAAACACAGGTAAGGCCCAGACACGCCCCTCCAGGACAGCTTGCTCCAGGCGCCAGATCACGGTACCCAGACACGGGGCAAACCTTAGCTACTCTGCAGGCTTCTGTGAAGGGGGTGTATGTTTGTATTCTTTACTATTGACTTTTGATTTTTATTTGTTGGTCTCACGTAACCCAGGACGACCTCAAAATTGCTATGGAGCTGAAAGCAACTTCTGCACATACCTCCCAAGTGCTGAAATTACAGGCATACGCTGCCACAGTTGGCATGTCAGTACGTATGTTATTTGGGAATAATACAGTTGGAGGATTTTAACTGAAGTATCTGTTCTCCACAGTGTGGGTAACCCTCATGCCCAGATCTGGAGCCTACCCCTCTACCCTGCAGACTTGAACCAGACTAAAGAATAATGTGAACCAATTTCTTTTTTAAAGATTTGTCTCCCACAAAACATACATATGCTTGCTCTAGCATTCACTCTCTCTCCTCCCTCCTTCCATTATTGGTTTGATTTCTCTAGAGAACCCTAACAGAGTCTCCAGTGAAAGAGTGAGAGAATGTATGTGAAATCAAATGTCCGAAAAGGAAACAAAATTTTAAATTTTATTTATTTTTTAGTTTATGTGTGTGGGTATTTTACCTGTCTGACTTTTCTGTGCTCCATGCGCATGCAATACCCATGGAGGCCAGAAGAGGGCACCTAATCCCCTTGAACTAGAGTTGCAGTTGTATGTGAGCCACCACATGGGTGCTAGGAACCAAACTCCGGTCCTTGGCAAGAGCCGCAAGCGCTCTTCAACGAGTAAACCCTCTTTCCGGCCGCAGAAATCATAATTTAAACATTTACTACAAATAGGAGCTAAACGTAAAACGTTCTGTATGTAGCATTCTGCCCTCCTCGCCCTGTCTAACACTTACAGAAGCCCAGGGGAGAACTCCATCATCTGCTGACATAGATTCTGCCAGCGACGGCCAGAGGCAAGCTCTGAGGACTCAGACACCCGGCCGGTTCTCCGCCGTGGGGTCCAGACCACATTACGCTAACCCTTCTTCTCTGGAGCAGCAGTTAGCAGGAAAGAAGAATGGAATCTCCGAAAGGGAGAAAAGCCTCCTTGAGGAAAGGTTGAAAGCCCAGAGGAAAAAAAATTAATTAACTTCTTAAAAGGACACAAGGAAATATGAAAACGTTTGTACAGAAGAACAAAACAAGAATTAGTCAAGGACAGAACAGAACACGAGGCTCGCAGAACTCCCCGACGCGGGCAGTGACTCAGCCGCCCAGGGGTGGCGTCAGCTGCCAGAGGCTGCGGCAGGTCCTGTCAGGTGGGGGCTGCCACTCTGCCCAGCCCCCGGCTCCTAACTCCTCACCCTTGCTCTACAAGACGGTAAAGACAGTAATGGCTTGGGCAGCTTGGACTTGGGATCTCCTCTAAGCACAAATAAAGAAAGAAATGGGAAAAAATAAGTTGGAGATAATTTTTGACATAAAAAAATGCTAACAACTAAAAATAACTTTAAAAAATAATGGTATGTGTCACATGGGGTTTGAAAGTTATGAATATCTGTCTCCCCTGTTTAGGAAACTTACTCCTTCCATTGGAATTTTAGGATCTTATTTATAAGCACACGCTGTCTTGGTGTGGCTTAGGGGAGTGTGTACATGAACTTGGGCCTCACACATGGTGCAGGTTCACATGCACATGGGTGCGTGTGCACGTGGAGGCCTGAGGTTTGCACCAGGTGTCTTCCTCAATCCTCCTCTCGTTTTCTTACCGTTTGCTTACTGCGGCAGCCTCTCCTGCTGGAGCCACACCTCGCTAAGCTCACTGCTTAGTCAGCTTGACTGAGGGAGTTCCCCGTCTCTGCCCCTCCTCCAGGGCTTTGACACAGAAGCTGCACACGGCACAGCTGGCCCACAAAAATACGTTTGAATCAGCATTTTCTCTATTTGTATGGGATAAATAAAAGGGATTGATGGATTGATTGGCTCATTTTGAGACAGGGCTAGACCTGAATTCACAGAGATCTTCCTGCCTCTGCCCCTCAAGTGCTAGGATTGAGGGTGTGCACTGCTATGCCAGGCTGGATTTACATTTTTAAGGGTGCATTTAAATCTCTAAACACCATGGTGCAATTACAACCATAAAACACCAAATGCCCCATAAATCCCTAAAGTTTAAGTGGAGGCACAGGCCCCTTTGAATGCCACTAGTTTGCTGGCCAGCTGGCTGGTTTTAGACTAGAGAGATGGCAGTTGCTGCCCTTCCAGAAGACCAGAGTTTGGTCCCTCACACCACACAGGGGGCTCACAACCACCTGTAATACCAGCTCCAAGGGATCTGATGTCCTTTTATGGTTCCACAAGCAGACACACACAAACACATAAATTAAATCTTTCTTTTTGTAGGTGTCTAAGGGGTGAGATTGTGGATTTTTTAAGTCTACTCTCATATTAAAGGTATTTTATTTCTTAAATGAATGCCTGTATCATGTGCACTCAGGAAAGTGATGTGTGGGGTTGGTGTCCCATGAAAACAAGGGAGGCCATCCTGGAGGACAGCTACAGAGCTAGACCGGCACAACTCACCTGTAGTCTCAGCTACTTGGAAAGCTAAGGCAAGAGAACCCTTTGAGGTCAGCCTGTGAGACGCGGCAAGACCTGGTCTCCACAATCCACACCATAGAGAGCAGCTGCCTTACCTCAAATGAATAGGCTTTCCCGATGCCATCGCCTGCTCCAGTGATCACTGCAAGAAACAGCGACAGCTTTGATGCACCAGAATGCATCTTCCGACATCTCCTCACAGCTGTATCTCTACATCTGCATCTAGAACTCCCAACACCACAAAGCCACATTTCCCCACTCAAAAGTCCAGCCTTCGGTAACCCCAACAGAACGCTAGAAGTGAAGGGTTTTTCGGTTTGGTTTTGGGGACCAGGGGTTGTTTATGTGGTTTTGGGGGGAATCTGAAAACACAGTCTGAAATGCAGCCAAGCGCGAAGCCAGCAGGTATTTCAGCCAGGCTTGTTAAGGCTCGGGGCGGTGCAGCCTTACCACCAAGGGCAAACGTGTGCCCGGCTGTGGCTTCACCCCTGCCCTGTGGTCACCCTAAGAGCGCCTCAGAGTTCCTTCTGAAGAGTGACTGGTCTTTCCCCTCCCTCACCCATAGGCCAGCAGCCTCCAATGTCTGTGGAAGATAGGGAACCAGCAAAGAGGACACAGGAATGTGTGTGGGGGTGAAGGGACCTAAGGACCTTGGAGAATTATTCCTACCCAACAATCCCACAGGCCTTCAAACCCCTCATTCTAAAATTAGAGACAGATCACCATAATTCCAATTTTCACAAGCCACTACACATATACCTGCAACTGACCTGAGCACCAACAATTAAAGGGCACACTTTTTTTTTTTTTTTTTTTTTTTTTTTTTAGGTCACACTTTTTTAAACAGGAAAATTAACCAAAAAATCCAAGTTTATTGAGCATGGCTCTCAGTGTGCCCTCCCAGTATTTTCAGCCTGGTTACTGGGCTTCTTGTCCCTCTCTGGATTATCTGTGCCTGAAGACATCCCATATTTGCTCAGGATAATGCTATTTCCTCTTAAACTTTTCACTCTGAAGCCACAGTCTCTGACTACATCTTCCCGGCTCTCTGGGGAGTAATCCGGGGGGCTAAGTGGGCAGCAGCTGTGCAGAGGTCAGGGTATGCTCGGTAGGGTATTCAGCTCCACACCACACACACTCAGGTGGCTTAGTAAGGCTACATGTGCACACACACACACACACACACACACACACACGTGCACACATGCACACGTGCACACACAGTGTAAGAAGCATCAATCAGAAATCTATAAGTTCATCCTAAACAATTTCTCATATGGTCATTTAAAAAAATCTATCATACAGTTTACAGTGTTGCCAAGTTTAGTGAATAAACGCACAGAATGCATTTTCAAAAAATAAATTAATATTTGAATTTCAATTTTTTTTCAAACACCTTTTATTTTGTTAAAATGAAAGCACACCAGCCCATGGTTTAGAAATATGTACAGGAGAAGTCAGGTGTTTCTGCCTTAATTATAATTTGTATTATAAGGAAAACTCCAAAAAGAAGAAAATCTAGCAAAGTAACAGGCTCATGAGTGAGAACTGAGGGACAGTCTCTTCCCCACTCTCTCCCAATCCATACCTTGATTTTCAGACAGTTCTAATTCCACTCACACTGTCTCGCCACCCATTTCATTTTATGGGAAGTCCCAGAGCATTCTGAGACATGAGAATAAGGAACAGGATCAATCAAATCAGCAAGACTCAGTGAGGCCTCTTACCTGCCCATTGTCCCATGGACTGCAGGAAAGAGCTTGGGAAAGCCTTGCAGTAGCTCAGGAAAAGGTAGTGGGAGAACTTCATGCACCTCACCAGGCAGACCAAGCACACAAGCAACCCCACGGAAACGAAGAGCTGCTCCATGGCCTCCTCTGAAGCTGTCTTGCCCAAGATGCTGCTGGAACCTGGCCCTTGCCCCCTGTGTGACTCCCAAGGCAGGCAGCCTGGGGGCCTGCCAGATCTCCTTCCGGGAGCACTGGGTGTGTTCCATGTATCAGGGGCATTTAGATTAGAGTAACTTCTTTATGTAACCTCGCAATTCATGGGCTTTTGAATCAAATATTCTTACTAATATCTTTACAGTATGGTTAGGCTTTTGTGACTGTGGAGTATGCTGAGTAAGACTTAGCATATATACATACATATATATTATATATATACATAAAATAACAATTAATGGAAAAAAGAGGCCATGCATTTGAAAGAGAACAAGGAGGAGTATATGAGGGGATGTGGGGAGATTTCCTCTATGGTTGCTGAGCCAGATTTTGAGATTAAAGTCACCACTGCAAATACCTGAGCTAATTATCCTAATAAATTGATTGTCAGCTGTTAAATAATAAATTGTATGTGATACTCCAGGAGGAGAAGTAGAAAAGAAGGGATGTGACCTTGGAGAAAGCGATACAGTAGCCACTAACTCTATAAAATCAGATTTAACTTTAAGATAATTTAAAATTTAGCTCTTGAGCTGTACCAGCTGTTCCTGTACTAGGTGGCCACTCTGATTTACATATATGTCCATGCAGGAAGTTCTACTAAACCCTCAAAGTTTCCAAGCCATTTAGTCTTTAAAGAAGTTACTGTTGCCAAAAAGTGAACCAAAAACTCATCTGAGGCCAGCACTTGCTACTTTGTAGGTTCTTCTTTCCTCCATCCTTCTCAACCCCCTGACACTGGATGAGAGAGTGAGAGGATGGAGAGGAAAGGAAAGAGATCCCTGAATAAAGTCAGGGGTTGGAAAGGAGACAACATTATTGTTAGACTACTTCCTCCTGATTAGGGGTTCCAAGTTCCGTAGGGCAAGCTTGATCTTCATTGTCAGGATATCTAATTTTTTCTTATTTCTTCTTTGCATATGACAACTTAACAAACCTCAACCAACAGTGACTAACAGCATCCAACAACCAACCAACAACCATCCAACAACCAACCAAAAACTATCCAACAAGCAACCAACAACCTATCACACCTCTTGGGGCCCTAGCATTTAAATACCCTCCAAAAGACCCCTGAATTCCCAATGCCCCACAATAGAAGAAACTATCTGCAGCTGGCAAAATCATGCCCTACCAGAGCACAGGGCACATCATAGCCAGCTGTTGCTGAAGCAGCCCTATATCCCCACACCTGGGATTAAAACAAAAACATATTCTTATAATAGTGCTGTGTTTTTTAAAGAAACCAAAATTCCAAAATTGTCACTGCATTCCCCTGCTTTGTGTTTTAAGCTGCTAATTGTGCTGAGTGTAATGGGAAAATATAAACAGAGACATTTTCTATGAACTAAGTGCTTTTCAGGTCAGTGGCCAAGGTTTTCAGACCTCTCCTGTTCAGTTTTAATCTTTATAAGTTTTGATGGTATCCACAGCTTTTCATTTTCTGTGGGAATATAAGTAAATCTGCATCCCCAATGCAAAACTTTTGCAGGCTTCCATTCTGATATTAACACTCATCACCACGAAAAGTGGAGCAAAAAGGGCAAACATCTGTGTTTAGAACACACTTCTCAGGGTTGGATGTGCAGCTCAGTTGGTGGAGTGTGTGCCTAGCATGCACAAAAACCTATGTTTGACTCCCTGCACTGCAGACACTTGTAATGACAGCATACAGGAAGGGGAGGTAGGAAGATCAAAAGTTCAAGATTATCACTGGCTACACTGTGGATTCAAGGCCATCCTGGGCTACTTGAGACTATGGGAGGAGGGAGCCAGACAGAAAGAAAGAAAGGAAAGGAGAAAGAGAGGGAGGGAGGGAGAAAGGAAAGGAGGGAGGGAGAAAAGAAGGAAGGGAGGGTAGAAGGAAAAGAGGGACGGAGGGAGGAAGAAAGGAAGTGGGGAGAAGGACGGACTGGAGCTCAGCTCAGGACCTATGGTCATCACCACCTAGTGGGCTGAGTAGACATCCTTTCTTGCTCCTGGTTTAGAAGAAATCCTTTCCACGTTTTCATGTTTGGTATAATAGCCACTGCTGGTTTTCATAAATAGTTCCTATTGTGGTGAGGTCTGATCCTACTGTTCCTAATTAGTTTATGCCTTTTAGTCATGAAGGATGTTGAATTTTGTCAAAACCTTTTCTATATCCATTAAGATGATAACATAATTTGTCTTCATTCTACTTCTATGCTGTTTTACATTAATTTATTTGCATCTATTGAACTATCTCAGCATCCCTGGAGTGAAATCACCTTGGTCCTGGCATTTTATAATTTTAATCTGTTATTTAATTTGGTTTGCTGTTGTTTTACTGATGATTTTTGCATTTTTGTTCATCTCCTTGTGTGGTACCATCCCCCAGTTTTGGCATCAGAATGGTGCTAGCTTTGGGCCAGGAGTTTAGAAGTATTCCTTCCCTTCCAATTTTGTGGGACAGTGTGACTTTGGAGATCTGGTACAATTCAGTGCTGAATCCACCTGACACTTTGATGGTCTTTGTCAGGAGACTGTTACTCCTCCACTTTCACTGCTCACTGTCATTCTTGGGTTGCTTAGAGTCTCTTGGTTTAAATCTGGTAGGTGATATGTCACATATGTCTAAAATGTATCCATTTCTTTCTAGGTTTTAAAATTCATCAGGATAGGGGCTGGAGAGATAGCTTAGTGGTTAGGAGCACTGGCTGCTCTTCCAGAAGACCCTGGTTCAATTCCCAGCACCCACATGGCAACTCAAAACTGTCTGATCTGTTACTCAAATTCCAGTGGATCCAACTCCCTCACACAGACATATATATCAAATGTACATAAAAATAAATAAAATTTAAACATTCATCAGGATATAAATTTTCAACAATCCTCTGGACTTCAGTGGTATCCAATATTTCCCTTTTTAAATTTAAGTTTTGGGAGTCTTTTTTTCTTTTGGTTAACTTGTCTAAACATTTGCCAATTCTATCTTTTCAAAGGATTGCTTCACTGTTCTGTATTGTTCTTTTAGCATCTGGAACAGCTAGAATTATGGGTGTGCATACCACACATAGCTCCTGCTTTTTGCTGCAAGCTTTCTGTGTCTTTTGGTATAAAACAGCCCCTCCAGATCCTGTTTCCAGGTAAATACCCTATTTTTTAATTGTGCTACGCTTATCAGTTTGAATCATTTAATTTCTGACTGAGAACAATTTGTTCAAACATTAATAGATTAATAGCTGTATTTCCCTGGTTCTCCCTGCAAAGCTAAGGGCCTGTGGTTTAGTTTGTTCTAAATAAAAAGAAGTATTGCTCTCAAGAGTGTTCCTAAGTGTGAGTTTCTTCCAAATTGTTTCAAGCAGTGTCAGTTCCTTTGAAGAGATCTTTGGGATTTGTCCTGGATAGTTTTATGTCAACTTTGAAACAAGCTAAAGCCATCTGAAAGGAGAACACCTCAATTAAGAAAATGTCTCCATAAGACCAGGCAGTGGACAAGCCTGGAGGGCATTTTTAAAACTAGTGATTGATGGAGGAGGACCCAGGCCTTCTGGGTGGGGCCACCCCTGAGCTGGTGGTCCTGGGGTCTACAAAAAAGCAGGCTGAGCAAGCCTTGGAGAGCAAGCCAGTAAGCAGCACCCTGCATGACCTGTGCATCAGCTCCTGCCTCCAGGTTCCTGCCCTGATTGTGTTCTTGTCCTGAAGTCCTTGATGGTGAGCTGTGACACGGGACCCTTTCCTCCCCACGTCCTTGCTCATAGTGTCACGTCACAGCAACAGAAACTGTGGGTAGGACAGGGCTCCTTTTTATGGGCGTTCTGTTCCGTTTGGACACTTGAAATGTTTGAAATCACACAACCCACACGCAGTCTTTATTAGCTACTTCTTCGGTGCTGAGATAAAATTTCCTGGAAAAAGGAAATCTAGAGAAGAAAGGGTTTGTTCTGGCTCGAAGTTCCAGAGAGGACACAGTCCATCTTGCCAGGGAAGGCATGAGAGCAGGAGTGTGAGGCTGGCCTGGCAGTCCGGGAATAGACTGTTCACATTTTATCGCACACTGGGTGAGAACGAGAGAGAGAGAGTAAGGGGGTAGGCTAGGAAACCTCAAAGCCCCTCCATTCCCAGGGATATGCTTACTCTAACAAGACTCCATCCATAACCCCTCTTAACAGCACCACCAACTGGGAACAAAGTGTTTAAATGCACAAGCCTATAGGAGACAGTTATTCAAACCACAAGGCTGCTTCCATTTCTATCAGCTGTAAACTTAAGGAGTATCCCCAGACCAACCTCTGTTGATCATTTACTAGGAGGACTTAAAAATGTCACAGGAAGCTTCTATATCTGTGATTACATTTCATCACAGGAAAAAAAAAAAGACAAATTAAAATCAGCCAGAGGGAGAAAGGCATAGGACAGACTCCCGAGGACCATCAAACAGATGACTCGCTGTCATACCGGTGTGGGTCAGTGACAATACAGAGTGCACCAGCCACAGAGACAACCAGCAGACACGGGTTTGATTGAGAGTTCATGTGCTGGCCTTGGTCCCCAGCAAGTTTAATTTTAAGTAGAGAGCAAGAGTTACCATAAGTAGGGCGTCCTGGTCAAGCAGCGGTCCTTGACCCATTATTGTCAGGACTCTAGCCTACCTGCAAGGTGGTTTAACTGTTAGAAGCCACCACTCTGCCTAGCACTCAGAATAATATCTCAGAGAGCTTGCCTGGGGAAAGGTGGTCTGCATCTTATATATGCTTAAAATCTCTCCCTGGGACACAAATTCCTCTGGGGCTGGCACTGGCCTTTTTCTTCCCTGACATGTGACTCCTGGAGAGATTCCAATTCCCTGGGGACTGTTCTTTTAAAATAGTGTGATAGCAACATGAAGGCGCCCTGGTGTCTCTAGGGCCTATGAGATATCTACCTGCTCCTGCAGAGGTCAGAAGACAACTTTCAGGAGCCAGTTTGCTCTTTCCATGGGTTGTGGGGATCATACTCATTTCATCCGGCTCAAGGGGCAAGTATCTTTACCCAAAATTAAGAAAATGCCTCCCAGAAGTGGCCACAGGCCAGTCCAATAGAAGCAATCCCTCAGCCAAGGTTCACCTTCACGCATGTGTTAAATTAGCACCACCGCATGCACCCAACACCCCACCTGACCTTAATCCAGAACCCCGAATCCAGACTCCATCCACTACACGGCTTTCTAGAGTGGAAAAGGGCTATGGCCACGCAGATACAAATGCTGCTCCTAGAGTGCCCTCTCCTGGCCATAGGTGGAAGAGGAGGAAAGGTCTTAAAATCATTTCTGAAAGGATTCCAAGAATAAAACTTAAAGAGATAAGAAAAACAACTTGGAGAAAAAAACAGCAAAAACTGTCTTTCTCTTCTATGAGTAAGTGATTTCTGGTCTTGGGGTTTCAATAACAGATACTAAAGGCTGTTCTAACAATAGTTTGAAAGCCCCAATGTAATGTTCTAGAAGTCTGAAAACGTGAACAGAAGCAGGGCTGAGAAGCAGTTCAGTTGGAACGGTGCCTGGCTAACACATGAAACCTAGATGTGATACCCAGCTCCACCTAACCCTGGCATAGTGCACATAACTGCAATTGGGTGGTGGAGGCAGGAAGATCATAAATTCAGTCATCCTTGGTTACAAGAGAGCTTATCTCAAAAAAAAAAAAGTAATAAAAGAAGTAACATTATTAAGAAATGGAGAGTCAGGCCTGGTGGTGCACATCTTTAGTCTCAGCACTCTGAAGTCAGAGGTAGACAGAGCTCTGTGAATCTGAGGCCATACTGGCCTGCCCAGGGAGTTTCAGGCTAGTCAGGACTAGATAAGGGGTCTCTCATTCTCTCTCTCTCTCTCTCAGAAAAGGAGAAGGAAAGAAAGAAAGGAAGATTGGAGAGATGGCTCTGCAGTTAAGAGTTCAGACTGCTCTTATAGAGGACCTACATTTGGTGCTCATCACCCATGCAAGGTGGTCCACAACTGCCTGTAGGAAACTGCTACCTCTGACTTTCCCAGTCACCTGCACTCATGTGCACATAACCACACACACACACACACACACACAGAGAGAGAGAGAGAGAGAGAGAGAGAGAGAGAGCCAGCATTTTGGCTACTTTCTGGGTTCCTTTTTCTACCACCCTTCTAATCCCCCAACACTGGGTAGGAGAGAAAGGAGGAAGAAGGTTAGAGAGGAATGGGACACTGATATTGTTAGACTACTTCCTGCAGAGTAGGGTGCTGAGTTCCTTGGGGCATGGTTGATCTTTGTTGTTAGGATATTCATTTTCTTCTCCTCACCTCTTTGTATACAACCACTTGACAAACCACAGCCAGAAGCACCAGCACCCAGCATCAACAGCAGCAGCTGCAGACCCTCCTGGGGCTCTAGCATTATATGCCCTCTAGAGACCCCAGCATTGCAAACATCATATACTTGCAGAAACTATCTGCAGCTGGAAAAGTCATGCTCCTGCCAGAGCATGAAGCAAATCATAGACTGCTGCTGTAGACACTCTGAAGCAGCCCCATCTCCCACGCCTGGGGTTAAAACAAAAACATATTCTCATAAGAGTTCTGTATTTTTAAAGAAACCAAAATTGTCACTACACACATACACAAACACACACAGCTGAAGAAGAAGAGAAGAAAAAGGAGACAAAGAGAAAAAAGGAGGAAGACAAGGGGGAGGAGGAGGAGAAGGGAAAAGAAGAGCAGAAGAGCCGAGGGAGATGGCCATGGTGAAATGCTTGCCACACAAGCACTAGGAAAGGTGGACAGAGACAGGAGGGGCATAATGGTTCACTAGCCAGCCAGTCTAGCCAAACTCAGGCTCAAAGCAGATGGTGGAAAATGACTGCTGAAGACACCAGACACCAACTGTGGGGTTCACATACTCACATGTGGGTGCCTACCACCTACACATGGGCACGGGCATGACCAAGACGCCCAAATGACCGGCCAGCACACGAGGACAACTGTTCACCATGAATTAGGGAAACCTGGGTCCAAGCCAAAACCCTAGAAGGATGGTTACTACTAAAAAAACAAATTGAAATTGTGTGTTGTGAAAGATGAGAAGGCAGTAGCTGTGAACAAAGTACAGTATATCAGGTCCTCAAAAAATTAAAACTAGGTGGCTGGGGAGATGGGTCAGGAGTTAAGAGCACTGGCTGCTCTTCCAGAGGACCCAGGTTCAATTCCCAGCACCCACATGGTAGGTCACAACTCCTGTCCAGGGAGTCTGACACCCTCACATAGGCACACATGCGGGCAAAACACCAATGTACATAAAATAAAAATAGATAGATATGATAGATAGACAGATGGATAAATAAATGGAACAGAATGCTTTATTTTTAAAAAATTAACACTAGGGTTGAGCATGGTGACACACACCTTTAATCTCAGTACTCAGGGGGCAGAGGCACACAGATCTCTGAGCTCAAGTCCAGCCTTTTCTACAGAGAGCTCCAGGACAGCCAGGGCTACACAGAGAAACCCTGTTTTGAAAAAAAAATTAAAACTAGAATGCTACTGTGTATAAATAAAAAATAACTGAAAGCAGGATCATCTACTTTGTGAGACATGGTGTTGCCATGCAGCCCAGGCTGACCTTGAACTCACCACAGCCCACACTAGCCTCAACCTCCTGAATGCTGTGATCATAAATATGCACCTAAGATTGGGGTTTTGAAGATGTATTTGTACGTCTATATTTACAGAGGAATCATCCACAGAAGCCTGAAGATAGAAACGCCCCAAGGGTCCATCAACAGGTAAGCAAATAAGCAAAACTGGATATTGTGACCATTAACACTGTCGACTTGGCAAGATCTAGAACCATCTAAGCTTGGAGACGAGGCATGCCTGTGAGGAACCGTCCAGACTACGGTACGTGGGCTGGGAAGACCCACTCTGAATATAGGTGGAACCATTCCATGGGCTAGGGAGCCAGGCTTCATAAATAGGAAACCACCCCAGTACTCGAGAGGAAGAGGCAGGCAGATCTCTGAGTTCAAGGCCAGCCTGGTATACAAAGAGAGTTCCAGGATAGCCAGAACTACACAGAGAACCCTGTCTTGGGGAAAAGAGAGAGAGAGAGAGAGAGAGAGAGAGAGAGAGAAAGAGAGAGAGAGAGGGAGAGAGAGAAAGAGAGGAAGAAAGAAAGGAAGGAAAGAAAGGAAGGAAGGAAGGAAGGAAGGAAGGAAGGAAGGAAGGAAGGAAAGAAAGAAAGAAAGAAAGAAAGAAAGAAAGAAAGAAAGAAAGAAAGAAAGAAAGAAAGAAAGAAAGAAGGAAACTCCCTGACAAGGGACACATGACCAGCTCTTCAAGCGCCTTCCATCATGACTGCCTCATCACACTGGCGTTCTCTAGACCCGTAGGCCACAAGCCCCCTTTCTTCATTAAGTTGCTTTTGTCAGCGTGTTTTATATCAGTGGAGCCAGACTGCACTGTGAGAGCCTGTCATTGGACTAACTAAAGCAGTGGGAAGCAGCACTTGACCCAAGTTCAATCCCTAGAACCCACAGAAAAGTGAAGGATTTGAAAGCTAACTCCACAAAGCTGTCGTCTGACGGCCATGGCACGTGTGCACACACACACTTGTATTAAGTAGCTGGGAGTACTATCCTTCAGTTGCGGCCACCTCCAGCTCCGCTTCTATAAGGGTGGTTGTAGCTGGCGGGTCTGGGCAACTAACTCAGTAAAGCACTCGTCACGCACAGTCCAATTTCTAAACTCTCTTGAACAAACCTGGGGTGGGAGACAGCTTAGCCATTGTATTAGTTACTTCTCTCAACAAAAGTAAGTAGGTTTGTGATAAACAAACAGCAACCATGGCCAAAGCAACTTACAGAAGAGAGTTTATTTGGGCCTACAGTTCTAGAGGTCCTGGTGGCAGGAATCGTGGTAGCAGGCAGCAGACATGGTGGCAGGCACGTGAGCTGAGAGCCCACCAAACCTCTAACAAGCTCGGAGAGCAAGCCTGAGCGGCCAGAGGCTTTGAAACCGCAGAGCCTACCCCAGTGACACACCTCCCCAGCAAGGCCGCCCAGCTGGGGGCCATGCACCCAAATGTCCAAGAATGTGGGAATGTGCTCAAGTTTTTTTTTTTTTTTTTTTTTTTGCCAAATTTTTCCAACACTTGTCCTAAAGGGCATCCTGCTGTTCCTTCGGGTGGAGTGGTGCCTATGCAGGCAGGGATATGTGCATGTGGGGGGGGCCAGAGGCTGATGGTGGACGTCTTCTTCAGCCACTGTCCACCTTATTTTTGAGACAGGGTCTCTTGCTTTACCTGGTGCTAACCATTCAAGCTAGACTGGCTGGTCAGAGAGTCCCAGGATGTGCCTGTCTCTGTCTACCCAGAGCTGAGGTTACAGATATGCACCAGGCCTGGCATTCTATATGGATGCAAGAGACCAAACTTGGGGCCTCCTGATTACAGCGTGCACTTTACCCTCTCAGCCCCAGGAGTGTTCTTAGACACTGATTTTCTTTCTTTTTTTTTTTTTTTTCACTGTACTGCAGATCACACTGTGAGGCATATATAGAAATGTCTTTACTTTGATGACTTGGAAAAAACATACCAATACAGCTTAAATCAAAACTGACTGATCTTTATGAAGACAAGGCCATGTTTCAACAACAAAAGTTTTCCCTCACACTAGCTTTGGCTGGGGCCTTTAAAATTAAGGCCAAGGTGCTGAAAAGCAAAGCCGCCCTTGAAACATCTTCCTCAGCACAAAGGGCCCATGGCTGACTTGGAGCAAATCTGCCTAGCTGGGAAGTCCTGGGTTCCTTGTGGCTCCTGTGCAGTGGTGCCTGAGGTGGCTTTCTTTGTCTTTCGCAGACACTCCTGTTTGTGCTCTCACCAAGCAGATGAGTGCCTCAAGTGTGGGACCTCTCGTTGCCCCCTCCTGCTGGGGCTGCTCTCTCCAGCGGAGGCCTGATCTCTGCCTTCCGGTCTAATTCTTCAGATCCAGAGGGTTGCTTTCTTCATCTACAGGCTGTTCAGGTTTCAACTGGCTGCTTAGTGTTAGAAAAGAGTATCTTAAACCACCTGCCATGCTGAAGAGAGAGGAGAAAAAAGTGAAAATCACAGACACTGTTAATGTCTTTATAGTTTCTGTCAGCTTGATTTGGGCTATTATCAAAGACCTCTGGGTTTCCCTCACAGGTTGTTGGATTGAGAAATTTCTTTTCTGCACATGTTTGGAGATGGGAAAAGAACGTGAATACTCATTTTTTAATTGAATCAAGTATATGCAGTGATTCTACAAATAATACCCTGTGCCTTGGAACCCAAAAAGGTTAAAAAACCATCAGGGTGCTAACGGCGTCCTCAGGACACAGCATGTCTAAAGGCCACAGAAATGAGACCCACGTGGCAGGAGGAAGATGTGTGGATTGGATTCAGACCTCAGCCCTGAGATTCTTTATGACACACATCCCCAGAGACCACGTGGAAAACAGTGTCTACAGACACATAAGGCTGGGGCAGGGAAGCAGCTCGGTGGCAGAGCATTTACCTGCCCGGGACGCACGTGGCCCTAGCTCCATCTCTAGCAGGGCAAATAGTAAGAACATTTCTCTTTGCCTTCTTGCTTATGTCTACCTGGTAATCACATTAGATCTCTTTACTTTACTTTACTTTACTTTACTTTACTTTACTTTACTTTACTTTACTTTACTTTACTTTGAATTCATTAAAAGTCTCACTTACCAAACATTTAACCCTATAAAGTTTAAAGGGGAGAAAATGTAGTCTCCACCAACCAACATCCCAATGTAGGCAACCGATACGTTCTGCAAAGAGAGGGGGCCTTGTCAATGAAAGTCAGGAACTGCAGGGAAAATGCAGACATGTGAAACCTGAAGCTGGACCTTGGGTCACCTTGCAGAGAGGTTTGCATGGAATCCTTAAAGACATATTACGAATAAACAAAGTCAACTAAAATGTGGTAACAGAAAACTGCATTGCTCGCCCTCTCCTCATCCCAGGCAAAAGGTGAGAGAGGACAGTTGTAATTTGCTCGCCAGCCACTCTCATCCTCATGCCATCCCTGCACAGAAAATCTTAACCCTACTGCCCCCAAACTGAGCAGGGCAGGCAGCTAAGTTGTAGGTAGAACTCTGTGCAAGCTATGTGAGGAAGCCACTGGGTAGAGCAGATAAGGTTTGCTCACCCACTTTAGCATCTTATGTGAATAGAAAAAAAAAAAAGTGTGGACTAGAATTCAGGCCGACACCAACCCCCTCATTCAAGAGTGTGTGTCTTCAAATGCACACAGGCATACACAAATAGCTTTGCACCAACATCCCAACCCAAGTTCACTGCTTTATCATAGAGTACAGGCGCCGCTGAAAACAGTCTTTATAAAGGTCTATCTTTTGGTGGGCAGGCTCTCCCAGCAAAACAAGCTGCAGATAACAAAGTGATTATGAATATTTCGACTATTTTTCTTTCTGGTTGTTATGTGTTTTTCCCAAATTATGCCCTCACCTGCATAAAGTAAAGTAATACTCTTTACATAATACTACATAAAGTTTTAAAGTAATACTCTTTCCTTTCTGAGTTAACAGCCTCACTCATACACTAGATCAGCAGAAGGAATCCCACAGAGGCTTCTGAGAGAGTCACAAGCCTCTACACCCAAGGCATCTCTGTGCCCAGCAAAAGCAGCTTCCAGCACAGTTTTGTCTGGTTTCCACCCGGGAGTTTGGCACAAGGCCCCATTGCTTACCTTGATAGCTCCGACCACTGCTGTGGTCAGAGCTGAGGTGTAATAGCTGCAGAGGACGGTGGAGTACATCAGCAGGAACCTGCGGGCAGGAGGCAGCCTGAGTGCCAGCCTGACACACCTGTTCTGGGCGTCAGGAAGGCTCTAGAACCCGGATCGAGATGTTCACCACTGGGCTTTTCCACAAGAAAAAGGGTTGGCTGTGCATAAGCCGAATCTCCTGATTAGTGTCCTGCATTTCTCATGTGTCCACAAAATGAGGAAAACAAGAGGATTTTTCTCAACATATATTAATTCCACTCGTTTCATTATGACATCTTCATACGTGTACATAATGTAATTTGATCATATCCCGTCACCACTAGCCTCTTCTCGGTAACTCCCCTTTCTTTTGTTTTTGTTGGGGGGGGGGGTCTTTGTCTTTGCTTTTGATAGCCTGCTGCATTTTTTTGGTTTTAACTGAGATTTGTTTGAGGGTGGATCTCTCTGTAGCCCTGGCTGGCCAGGAACTTACTTTGTAGATAAGGCTGGCCTTGAACTCAGAGAGGTACCCTTGCTTCTGCTTTCCGAGTGCCGGGATTAAAGCCATGCACATACCAAAATGCCTGGCCAGTGTCCTTGTTGTTATAGAAATGTTACTAGTTTTGTAAATGAAGCACTAGTATTTAGACACTGAACTTGGGGCACCTAAGAAAATCTGTTTCTAGACTTGGAGTAGTGCCATATGCCCATCGCCATCTCAGTGTGGGGTCACAGTACTAGAGGTAGAAAGCTTGGGGGCTAAAAGGGAGCCTGGCTACATCACGGCCAGCCCAGGTCACATAAGCCCAATGTATATACTGTGTGTATGTGTTTTCAATTCTTACACCTTTAATGAACTAAATGCTAGCTTAAATGTCCATATATAATGTTACCTAGGCAGAAAATGAATGTGTTTTTTAAATTCGGACCCATGTTCCTGTCACCAAGCGCAGCTCTCTCTGTCTGACCTTGGTGGTCTGAGGAGCTAACGCACATCACCTAACCACTCTGGAAAATACCTCGGCCTGCCTGGAGATTCAGCAGATAGGGGCCTGAGATCACAGCACCCATCTGCCAGGAGTACAGACAGCCAGGACATTTACTCACCAGCTGCACTGAACCAGAGGAGAGGGGTTTGCTGGGAAAGAGCCCTGGAGATAGAGGCTGCGCTTCTCAATGTGCCCACTAGATGTCCTCGCTGAGGGAGAAGGTAAAAATTCTTTCTAAATCCTTTGCTAGCAAGGATGAGGACTAGTGTTTAGATCCTGAGGCGCGATGGTGCACAAATTAATCCCATGCTTCCCCATACTGTCTAACCACATTAGAACACACCCCTGTCTGTCTGTCTGTCTGTCTGATCTCTACACCTCAATCCACTCCTGGTCATGCCATGGCAGCTGAGCACTTGGAGATCTACAAAAAGGAAAACAGGAATAAACTTTCCATTTGCCAGGAAAGCAATGCACCCCATCTCCATGGCTGACCCCCCCCCAAGTCTCTCTGCATTTTTCCCTCTGGCTGATCATCTGTATCCTTTGAACTATCATTTACAAGATGGAAGAGGGAGATGGAAGAGGGAGGGTCTTTGTGTTTCCTGGCCACCCAGTCTAGCCAGATCGGGGAGCTCTTGTGGTTCAATGGGAGAACCTGTGTCTAAAAGCAAGGCAGAGAACGACAAAGGAAATATCCGATGTCAGTCTGTGGCCGCCACACACATGTACACACATGCACTACACACACAGACATGTACACAATAATTGTTCTTAAAGAAATGTTTCTACATGCAGATAACTACTATAAAGGCCACAGGGTAGGACCTAAGATCTAAGAGAGCCCCCACTAATCCCACACATGGTGTCACATGAGACACCAGGACCGGAGAAACTTGGGGAGGGAAGAGTTTATTCAGCTTATCCCTCACGTGCCCGTCCCTGAAGGCGGTCAGGACAGGAACGTTTCAAACAGGCGAGCTGGTGCTGACGCAGAAGCCGTCGAGGGTGCTGCTTACTGGCTTGCTCCATGTGGCTAGCTCAGCCTGCTTTCTTATACACCCAGGACCACCAGCCCGGGGTGGCTCCACCCACCGTGAGCGGGGCCCTCCCACATCAATCCCTAATTAAGAAAAAGCCCAGCAGCCAGATCTTACAGAAGCATTTTCCAATGGAGGTTCCCTCCATTCAGATGACCCTAGCTGTGTCAAGCTTACAGAAAACTATCCGACATGCATGGGAAATCACGTCGCTTGATTTCTGTTTGTATTTATTCATTTACTTATTTTTGTGTTCCATACAACACATGCCACTTACACGAGTGTAGTAACGTTCAGACAATAAAAACCAATTTACACACCAGCTACTGAACGTAATGGTACCGCTAGACTGGGCATTTCTCGGAAGGAGTTTCCAGAAAGTTTAATTTTAACGGAAGAGGGAAGACCCGCCCACAACACCTCGGGCTTGGGCCCCAGACTGAATAAGGAAGAGAGCTTGGACTGAGCATCCGTATTCCTCTCTCCCTGCCTGACCACAGAGGCAGTATGGCACCCTCCTGCCACCAAGCCTTCCTTGCCGAGATGGGTGGGGCTCTCAGTGAGCCAAAGTGAATCCTATGTCACAGCAAGGGGAAAGGTAGCTACTTCGGATACTATAAAGGTCTACATCTTTGATTCCAGGTTCTTACCCACAGTCAGAGGCAGGTCACAGAAACCAGCATCTCCTCCTTGGAGGAGGCCTAGCTTTCATCTTCCTCCTCCCTCTAAACTCTGACTTATCTTGCAAATGATCACAGGAACCCCATTTCTGAAAAATGGTATCCCACATCTTGAGAAAAGAAAGCTACAGAGAGAGACCAGGACGCATCTGAAAAGAAGGGCTTTCCATGCTTCCCCATACTGTCTAACCACATTAGAACACACCCCTGTCTGTCTGTCTGTCTGTCTGATCTCTACACCTCAATCCACTCCTGGTCATGCCATGGCAGCTGAGCACTTGGAGATCTACAAAAAGGAAAACAGGAATAAACTTTCCATTTGCCAGGAAAGCAATGCACCCCATCTCCATGGCTGACTCCCCCACCCAAGTCTCTCTGCATTTTTCCCTCTGGCTGATCATCTGTATCCTTTGAACTATCATTTACAACAAGCCTCAGAGTATCTGGAGTTTCTCTGCAAGTTTTGCAGGGTGCTCTAGCAAACGGCTGGAACCGGAGGACAGAATCACAAGAACCCGACAGTGCTCTGGAAGTCGTGGAGATAGAATTGGTACAGTACACAAGGATTTGAGTTCAGTCTCTACAACTCATGGGGGGGCATGGTAGTGTATTTATAATCCCAGTACCAGGAGACAGCTTAGTCAGCAACTTCCAGAGAGGAGCTGCCTGTGTATAAAAACAAGGTGGCTGACTTTAAAGAATTAAGCTACAAACACACACACACACACACCTCTGAGCACTCTAGGTAGGAAAGTCTGACACCTTCATCTGATACCTTTGTGTTTCTATTAAGGAGACTACTGCTTCCTCAGGGAGATCAAAGGTCCTTGGCTGGTTAGAAATACATTAGGATAATCTGCTTGGACAACAGGAAGCCGGTGCCATCATGCGCTAAAGGGATGAACTGGAACCCATAATCTCTTAGCATAGCAGCCTTTTCAGCCTGCAGCTCAGGCTGCAGTTTACCTGCATGCACTGATTATTCGAGCTCTAGTGGTCCACCTCGCCTCCCTGAATCGCTCAGCCCCTGCAGCCTGTTTGCAAGTCCCTAATCATACGTTCAGGTTTCCAGAAGGTTAGTCTGACCTACCATAACTCACAGGGAAATTAAACGCCTGCCCTTTTAACATCCTATTGGTGTTATAATAAGCTTATTAAAAGTACAATGAAGAACAGCGAGACAGCGCAGCAGTTAAAGGCCCTTGCCTCCAGTCTGACAACCCATGCTCAAGCCCTAGGACTGATATGGTAGAAAAGGACCAAGTCCTCACACACACTAAGGCAATACACACACACACACTCACACACACTGAACAAATAAATGTTAAACTGTAAAGAAAAATGTCAAATGTACTATCTTAAAATTATAATTCCAATAAATTCAGTAAAGGTCTGTCGGTTGAGAAAATGGAGTTTGGGATACAAACTTGAAAGTGGTAACAGTCACTAGGAGGCTTCGGCTGGCTCCCTGGGTCCTGCCCTTGGGACACACCTGACACCATCGCTGAGATGCCTTCACAGTGGACAGCACAAGCTGGTGGCCAGCAATCCTGAACAATTACTTCTGGACAGTGGAGAAACCAATGGGCTGGCTGTGACGCCTTTTCACTACAATCCTAAAGGAAGCAGAGCTCTGCGAAGCCCATTACACCATGGCTGGAGCTTTCTTCTCACAGTTTTGGAATTAAAACTAATAACTGAGGGCAATGTACTTGAAGAGAAGAAAAACTGTTGACATGTCTGTTTGAAGAGAAAGCAGGCAGCAGAGCTCAATGGCTTTCAAGGGAAGAGAGTACTTGCTCGGCTAGGCGGTGTTCGCCTGCAATCCCAGCACTTGGGAGGTGGAGTCAGGACAAGCGAACTCAAACCTGGGATGCTTCAGACCCTCTCTCAAAAAAGTCAAAACAAAAACAAAACCAAGAGAGAGAGATTAGCAACCACAAGAGTATTTTTTTCTTTTTTGTTTCTTTCTCCTCCTTCTAACTCAGTCTGGCCATAAACTTTCAGGACTTCTGCCTCAAGCTGTCGGGTGATAGAACTGTGCAGACATGCTCCACAGTGCACAGCTTGGCATTTCTATGTGTTCAGTATGTTCCAAGTCCACTTTACAATTAAGTCTCGTACCTCAGCCCCATGAATCTCATGAAACGTTCCCAATTCAAAGATGAAGCAGCTCGAGGCTCAGAGAGGCTAAGCAGCTTGTCTACAAACCCAGAGCTACTCATCATCAAATCCAGGACTGAACCTCCACACATGAGCTGTGGCGCGGCGCATGGGTAGACAGGCAGGCAGACAGGCAGACAGACAGGCAGACAGGCAGGCAGAGAGGCAGGCAAACAGGCAGACAGGCAGGCAGGCAGGCAGAAAGGCAGGCAGGCAGGCAGAGAGGCAGGCAGGCAGGCAGAGAGGCAGGCAGGCAGGCAGAGAGGCAGACAGACAGGCAGAGAGGCAGGCAGAGAGGCAGGCAGGCAGGCTGGCAGAGAGGCAGGCAAACAGGCAGACAGACAGGCAGACAGATAGACAGAGAGGCAGGCAGGCAGGCAGAGAGGCAGGCAGGCAGGCAGACAGGCAGGCAGGCAGAGAGGCAGGCAGGCAGGTAGGCAGGCAGGCAGGCAGGCAGGCAGGCAGAGAGGCAGGCAGGCAGGCAGAGAGGCAGGCAGGCAGGCAGGCAGAGAGGCAGGTAGGCAGGCAGGCAGGCAGGCAGAGAGGCAGGTAGGCAGGCAGGCAGACAGACAGGCAGGCAAACAGGCAGGCAGGCAGGCAGAGAGGCAGGCAGACAGACATAATAAATTAAATTAAGAACTCCATCACCCAAATAACTATTAAGTCCAACAAAGCTGAAGAGTTAATGGTGGTTAGAGAGATGGCTCAGTGGTTAGGAGAACTTGCTGCTCTTGCAGAGGATCTATGTTTGGTTCTCACATGGTAACTCACACCACCCCTAATTCCAGTTCCAGGGGACCCAGCACTCTCTTGACCTCCAACAAGAATATAAAGTCTGTACTTCCAGCACAGACACATTTTTTCCTACCCATGTGTACATGAACCTGCAAATGCAGAGCTGGTGGGTATGGTGGGAGCTGGGGAGCAGGGATAGGGTAGGGGGTAGGTGCACCATCCAGAAAAGTCAACAGAACACAGGAAACAGGATTCTAGCAGAACAGACAGACAAAGGGCATATTTAGATCTGAATTGTCAAAAGATACTATTAACCAGCTCTTCTGCTTATGTACAGTTTCTTACCCCAAAACACAGGAAAGAAGAAACTGTATGATGAAGAAGACATTCTTCCAGTGGCTGAATTCAGTGGCCTGTGATGAAATTGAGGTCATTGACAGTCCGGTTTAAATCCACCTGGCACAGCCTTACCACCTTTTGTGCTGTTGACGTATTAACAATAACTACCCATTTCTCCTCTCAAAAAGACATGCATTAAATATCAATAACTACTTAATCAAGGGCTTATTACTTTCCAAACTTCTGTGTATGTTTGAAAGTTTCCATCATAAAAGGATTTTATTGTTACTTGTGATTCCCTATGGCATGAGCGTACCCTTACACACACACACAAATAAATTACATTTATTACATTACCAAGAACTAGAAGTATTTATGTAAACAGTAAATAAAAATTATTTTTACTCCTGACATCACAAATATTTTGTAATATTCCTTGAAATATATAGATTCTTTGCCAGCCTACACTTACTAATAAATGTTAGTTTTCAATTATTTCTTTAAGAATGAATCTATGCTGGTGACATTTGAAGAAACAGCACCTACAAAGCATGCTGGATTATGAATCTTCTTCACTTTTGGGGAATTTTTAATCAGAAAAAAACATCCATTTTTAAAAACCCCTCTTCCTTGGCTGTAACACGCTACTGTATTTTGGGACGACTGTAGGGAAGGTCAAATGAATATCTCCCAAGAGCCTGGTTTGTTAACGGAGGCTTGTTTCCCAGAGGCAGACTCAAAGCACAGTTAATAATCCACTAACATGTACAAGTCCAAAGTCTAGAACTCATGTCCCAGAATAGTGAGTCACCAAAAACTTTGGCCTTTCAATCTCCCCATTCAACTCACTCACTCTTCCTCCATTAAAGGAGAATAAGTGTTTCACTCCATCAGCTCTCCACGTATTTAACTCAGACTCTACACAGGTACACATGAACTCCCTTATTTAATTCATAATCCAAAACGAATTCAGCCATGGCCATCTCGGTGTAATTCTGTAAACATTTCAACAGTTATGGAGTAAAAGCAGATCATTTTTTATTTCTGTTAGGCTCTCCCTCATTATCATCACTAATTACAGTGTACATCCTGTATCTCTGGCCACCTCTTGTCACACAACACTTTAAAAGTGCACTCATATATTTTTCAGTTTTCTGTTACATTTATTTGTGCGTGTGGCTGAGACACAGCATACACATGGTAGTCAGGGCAATCTGCCAGAGTCAGCACTCTCCATCTGTGATGTGGGTCCTGGGGATGGCACTCAAGTCATCAGGCTTGGCAGCAAGCACCTTTACTGTTAAGCCACCTCTCCAGCCCCAAAGAGTTGTATTTTAATCATTATAGCTTCTGTATTTTGTCATTTAAAAAAAAAACAAAAAACAAAAAACAAAAAAAAAAAAAAAAAAAAAACTTTCAATCCCGCCTTCTGTTTGTGACACTGAGGATCAAACCCACAAGCCCTGGGCATGCTAGACAAAGTTCTACCACAGAGCTAAACCGCCAGCCCTAGAAATTGCTCTTAGATCTTTACATATAGTTTCAGTGACTGGCAATCACTCAATTCAAGAAGCTCTAAGTCTCCAGTGTCTCAATGGAAGAGGCCAGAGAGGGCAGACAGCACATGATCCAGCACACCAGGAGGCAAAATTCTCCTAGAATATAAGAACTTAATAAATGACTATACCTCTCCGCTAACAATGGGGTTATCTTCCAATTAACCTACAGAGTGGAAATATGATACAGTGAAAGATGCATCAAACACACTCAGCTGAGTGCCTCATCGCTCAGCCTCACCTGCCATGATCCTAACACAGGCCATACTCACGTGCTGAAAGTCTCCAGTAGATACACTAATGATGACAGTTGGGATGATCATGAAGCAGGCATTATAGAAAAGCACCCCGTATTTCCCCAGCTCCTGTGAGAATAAGAAAATTGCATTCAACTTCAGAGCTAAAAGGTATCGTGTCTCCTGAGCCAATCTGCCCATTTATGAGTAGTTAGGATGTGTGAAAGGCTGGCTCTGCACTGTAAGACTTTTGGTCAGTATCTATTGTAAAATGGAACACTGTGCTGTGCTGTAACATCAGAATAAATGTTTGTTCTACACCAAAAACTGCATGTACAGTTAAATGAAAACAGAGGCCTGAAGCCAGATCCTGCTCTCACACTCTGCCCTGAAGAGTGTATTCAAAGCAGCACATCTGAAACAAGATCATGTAAATTTAAAATGTTAGCCAACTCTTAAAACATCTGTTCTATCCATTAAAGAACAACAGCCTTCTGTGTTTGCTTTCACTAAAGTGGCCACCCGCTTCTCCTCAAAAAAAGGATGACATATTGTATTTTCAGGAAGACAGTGAACCTGTTTTTGTAAAACTGTCATCATTCAAAGAAACAAATGAGCACTCAGATTTTAAAAATAGCTCACAGAAAAGTGCCCATCAGTCAGGGAGAACTCCCTCACAAAGCAAAAAAGGCTGAGAACAAAGAGCCACAAACTGGCTCACCCCAGACAGCTTCCGGTCACAGCTGGGGCTGGGGTGGCACCACAGGGAGCCCCAACAGCTTGCAATCAGAAGAGATGGTCACCACTAGGTACATGACAAATGACCACAACCATCTCACTTCACGAGGAAAAGGTTTGGAGAAACGGAGCTTTAAAGGCATAATGGCCTGAGTTACCAAAGCTTACATCTGGAAACCTACGGCACAGACCAATGCCCTCAGAGCTTATATCATGACACTGCCCTCCCTCCTTCTGAATCGGTCATGGTCACTCATGAGGCTGCTTTAAAAAATGAATTTGATTTTCAAAATGTACACGAACATATCTGTGTATACATGTGTATATATGTATGTATACATATATAAATTCTGATTGTACATCTAAAATAGTGACATCTGTTCCTCCCTATCTAGTTTTGAACCAAACTATTACAGAATCAAGAATAACAAGGTCTTACGCAGACAAGATAATTAAGAAGAAATCAGTAGTTTCTAAATCACAGGACATGCATCAAGTTACATGCCAATAGAACATGTTCATTTTCATTTTTCATGTCATTTCAGGAGCCAGATGGCACAGGCAAAAAGCTGCAGGAAGGAAGGTCTGGTACCTTCGGGTCCATTTTCTGTTTGGTATAAACTCCATTTGCTGCTGTGAAGATATCATTCAAGAACACAAAAACGTAGCCTTCTAAGTTGAATGCGAGGTCAGAGCTGGCAGGGAGAACAGGAAGGGGAGGCCATTATCAAGACGCTCTCAAGTTGGCCTCAGAGCTTGGCTGCTTGTCCATCTGTGTGCAGTGCTAGTGTCATCTTTTCTGAGGCAAATTATTCCCCCACTCGTAGTGACTTGCTAACTCCTCCAATTCCTCCCAGATGACAACAAGACAGCTGAACAGGTGACCTCAATTTAATTACACTTAGCTTAAGACCTGGGGACCTGAACTGTCCGGCTTTAATGCAAACCCTTTGTTTGCTAACTGACAGGTTGGCACAACAATTAGTGAGTCGTGACTGTCCTGACGGCATGGCAAGCCCACCCTGGGCTTGAGCCCAGGGTATAGCCCAAGTTAGACAGCTGGGAAACCTCTTCATCTGCTGCCTACAAGGCCCCTTGTCTGTCAAAGGCGAAGTGAGGACCTCTGTGCCTATGCAAGCCTTCCAAGGCTCCTTTCTTCCTGGAAGCAGTACCTCAGCTGCTTCTACCCTAAATAAATAGCACCAACATAAAAGCATCGAGGGGATGTGACAAAGGAGGAGGCATGCTACCACAACTGACATGTGATGTGAGTCACCCACCTGCACTTCCCGTTTACCCCAGACCCAGGTCATAATTCAGAACATGAATTGTCAGAAGACAGACTGCTATAAAATATAATGATGTGGCGAGGGGCTTGAGGCAGGCCCATGCCAAGGTGTGCCCCTGAAGAATTATGTCATGCAACAGATCTGATAGGAGGATTATCAGCGGACGGACATAAACACTGACTGCTGTGAGTTCACAGGCAAAGCAGTACACACTTGATGTTTGAAACAGTGAAAGGTGGCCTGAACCTGGCTCATCCAATTCAATCTGATCAGCAACTGTCTGCATAGGAGCTGGCTAACTTAGACAAGAAGTTATCTCTGGAAGGGACTGAACAACAGGCACCATAAACAGGACACATGAAACAATACTGGACCTGCTCAGGGCCCTGAAACAAGATGTAAGGTAAGGGCAGTGGTTGGCTGGTGGCTACAATATGAAGACACTGGTGATGGTCAACTTCAGGTGAGCCCACCAGCGCGCCCAAAGCAGGAGAGCCAGTCCCAGCTGGTTCTTGGGTAAAAGTGAACTCACTCTGGCTCTGCACTGACCATTCCTCACCAAAGAAACGTGTGTGCACACATGTGTGCCGACATGCAGGCACGTATGTGTTGTGTGTGTACATACATGTGGGCCAGCATGTATGCACATACGTACCCTGGTGGATGTGCAGGCCAGAGGTCGATGTCACTTATGTGTCTTCTTTGGTCACTCCACCTTATTTTTTGAAATAGGGTTTCAACCACAACAACAAAAAAACGACTGAGTTTATAAAGCTGTTGGCTTGTTTTAAGGGTGTGTGTGTGTGTGTGTGTGTGTGTGTGTGTGTGTGTATTGGGTGCTGCGGGATGAACACAAACCCTAGTGTATGTAAAGTACACAAACCAAACTCTAATCTATTATTTTAAATCAAATGCCCAGAACACCTCAAATAAACCTTTTAGACTGAGGGCTTTCAAAGAGAAACGTAAACAGGTCACTGCTTTTGGTCAAGGGCAGTTCTGATAGCACCCAGTGATGCCTACACTGTCAGCTACAGAATGTGCACTCAAGACCCACACAACTGAGTTACAAAAAAATCATGAAAAAGTCTCACAATATTTAAGCTGTGTTGGGCCACCTTGCCAACTGGCTGCAGTCAGACATGTCTGGACATGTCCTCAGAAGCACTCCGGCCAGGGTGCTCACAGGAACACATGGGAATGCCACTAACTCAACAGATTTGTCTCCTAGCTGCTCAGTGCAGCAACAGCCAGACGGAAAAGGAAAATCCCTAGGACAGGGCTGCTACTGTCAAAAGCACAAAGAAGCCATTGAACAGGAGGGCAGGGCCAAGTCTCACCCAGCTGCTATGAAAGCCCCAAGAACGATGGCCAAGACGCTCAGGACAATGTTCAATGAATATTGTTTCCTGTAGTCAAGAAAAAAAGAAAAAGAAGGGGTGAAGAGAAAGAAAGAAAACATGGATTTTATGTTTGTAAAAAAAACCCTGAAAACAGACAGCAGTGGCTCCCTAGCTAAAATCTAACATTTAATATGTTCATGTAGAGAAGGCTCTACAAGTGTAAATCAGGCCAGGTTTACTTCTTTCTTAAGAGGTTTCCTTAATCTAATTTTGAAGTGATTTTTCTGTCCTCCCTGGTAAGTCGTTGGGACGAAATACAAAAGAGGTCTGCTGCTGAGTCTAAGGCTTAAACATTGCACCTGCCTGGAATCCCAGCACTCAGGGAGGCAGAGGCCGCTGGATCGTGTGAGCTGGAGGCCAGCCTGGTCTACAAAGTGAGTCCAGGACAGCCAAGGCTATGCAGAGAAACCCTGTCTTGAACCCCCAAACGCCCCCCAAAGAAACCAAAACATTGTACCTTTAACTAAATTTCACCGCCAGATAATCTTTACTGCAGAATCAAAACTTGCATTTTCAAGGATAAAAAGTGAATAATTGTAATAAATAATAATAAAGAAAAAATTTAAAAACCAATGATTCAGTAGAAGTCCCACACCCATGCATATACAGCTACAACTAAGTGTGTTATTCAGAAGGTACTGAGGTGGGGTTGGAGTGGAAGGAAAAGTAATAGAATTGATCCAAACACAGCATATGCATGTATAAATATTAAACAAAATATATTTTTTAAAAAATTGCATTTTCAGAGGTCAGCCTGAGTATCCTCCTAAGAAAAATCTCTATCAACATTTATAAAATTGAATTTATTCTGACATCATGTCAGGCATATGAGAACCGTGCCCACTGCCCTTCTGCCCGCCTTCCCTATCTGGGCAGTTCTTTGTCACTATTAATTCCATCCAGCTCAGCACACAGATCCGTATCCCATTAAGGATGGTTGTTATTTCTTTTATAACTCTCCAATACAATGCTATTTGTCTGCTATATAATAAACATTTAAATAGCCCTCATTAAGATATTAGGGGATCATGAAAACAGTTGGCTTTTTTTTATTACAAACAAATAATTGACATTAAATGAACAAGAAAATTGGTGTTTTCATTAAATTGCTGCAAGTAGCAATTCAAATCAATTACTCAGAAAGAAGACCCCATGGTGGGAATTTATGGGGTAAAATAACACAGAGGAACTAGGATGACGGCTTAGGAAGTAATGGCTTGATAAGTAAGCATCAAGCATGAGGATCTGAGTTCATATCCCAAAGATTCATCTGAAAATCTAGGCCACGGCACAAGCCTAGGAGGCAGAGACAGGCAGATGCTGGGGCCTGCTGGCTTGCCAGTCTAGCCATCCGGTGAGGCCCAGGTTCAGTAAGAGACCCTGCCTCCAACAGCAGTGCAGAGCAATAGAGGAAAATATAGTATATCAACCCATGTCTTCCACATTTACACACACAGTCTCACACGCCCACATAGTACTTATATGAATATACTCCCCACCCACACAAACAAACACATGGCATAGGAAACATGTTGAAAGAATGAAAACAAACAAACAAACAAAACAAAACTCACCCAAGTATGATGGCTTCCAGGAGCAAAGTGAGTGGAATTGTAAATTTCCTGAGCACAGTGAACATTGGCAAGCTGTCAGAAAAGATCCTAACATCAGACACAGTGTCACTTGCTACTTTTGTTCTAAACATAGTAAACTTTTTTTTTTTTTTTTTTTTTTTTTTTGAGACAGGGTTTTTCTGTGTAGAGTTGGCTGTCCTGGAACTTACTGGGTAGACCATGCTGGTCTCAGACTCATGGAGATCCACCTGCCTCTGCCTGCAGAGTACTGGTACTAAAGGACTGCACCACCACTTCCCGGCAATGGCAAACATTTTTTTTTCACAGCTTTAAAAATTATCCAACGTTTAACTAAATCTAACCAGAGTATCTTTTTTTTTTTCTACTGATTTATTTTATTTTATTAATTATACTTTATTCATTTTGTATCCCCCCCATAAGCCCCTCTCTCCTCCCCTCCCGATCCCACCCTCCCTCCCCTTTCTACATGCATGCCACTCCCCAAGTCCACTGATAGGGGAGGTTCTCCTCTCCTTTCTGATCTTAGTCTATCAGTTCACATCAAAAGTGGCTGCATTGTCCTCCACTGTGGCCTGGTAAGACTGCTCCCCACTCAGGGGGAGGTGATCAAAGAGCAGGCCAATCAGATTATGTCAGAGGCAGTCCCTCTTCCCATTACTATGTAACCCACTTGGACACTGAACTGCCATGGGCTACATCTGTGCAGGGGTTCTAGGTTATCTCCATAAATAGTCCTTGTTTGGAGTATGAGTCTCTGGGAAGTTCCCTGTGTTCAAATTTTCTTGTTCTGTTGCTCTCCTGGTGGAGTTCCTGTCCTCTCCAGCTCTTACTATTTCCCACTTCTTACATAAAATTCCATTCACTCTGCCCAACAGTTGGCCATCAGGCTCAGCATCTGCTTTGATGCTTTGATGCAGGGCAGAGGCTTTCAGAGGCCCTCTGTGGTAGGTTCCTAGGTTGTTTCCTGTTTTCTTCTTCTGGCTTTCAGAGGCCCTCTGTAGCAGGTTCCTAGGTTGTTTCCTGTTTTCTTCTTCTTCTGATGTCCATCCTCTTTGCCTTTCAGGGTGGGGATTGACCGTTTTAGTTAGGGTCCTCTCTTTTGCTTAGTTTCTTTAGATGCACAGGTTTTAGTGGGTTTGTCCTATGTTGTATGTCTATATGAGTGAGTATATACCATGTGTGTCTTTTTGCTTCTGGGACAACTCACTCAGGATGATCCTTTCCAGGTCCCACCATTTACCTGCAAATTTCATGATTTCCTTATTTTTCATTGCTGAGTAATACTCCATTGTATAGATGTAATGGTAAACATTTTTAATTAAGGTCATTTTCTAAATTAAATATAATGAGTTAACATTCATTGCACTATTTCCCATTAACAAATCAAATTAAGTCACAAAGTCAGGACTGAGCGATTTTGTGCCACTCTCACACGTTGACGAGGTGCCCATTTGGCTCATCTGTATGTTTGAATGCTTGGCTCAGAGGGAGTGGCACTATTAGACAGAAGGTGTGGCTTGTTGGAGGAAGTGTGTCACTGTGGGGGCAGGCTTTGAGATCTCATAGGCTCAAGCTATGCCCAGTGTAGCCCACAGTTGCTTCTGCTGCCTGTGGATGAAGATGCAGAACTCTCAGCTCTATAGACATGATGTTATAGACAGTGAAAAGATTCAAATGCTGATTTCTGAGGTCCCCTCCCTAGCCATATCTGGTTGCAATCCTTGTTCTGAGAATTTTCTGTCTAAACTTTGAACCCCAATTGTCCCCTGATATGTCAATAAAGCAGCTTAACAGCCAATCACTGAGCAAGTGAGAGAATAGGGCTAGACCTCCTGGCAGCCAGGGGCGGAGAAGAGAGAGGGAGGATGTGGGGATTCAGCCACAGGCATAGGTTCAGGAGACATGAGCTGCAGCTGGAGCACAGAAAGCCATAAAATGCAAGTACCTCAGGGATTTTGACAAGGAGGAAGCCAGACTAGCTTAGAGGGTTAATATAGACTTACACTGCTCAGTTATTGTGCCATAAAGCTTGTTGAACAAATTTAATGATTCGGTCTTCATTATTTATTTGGATGCTAGCCCAGTTAAGAAAGAAACTGAAACACACATTTGTAAAACAACCACTAACACAGCTCCTTCACCAGCACCTTGTCTGCCTGTACACTGCCATGTTTCCCTCCACAATGATAATGGACTAAACCTCCAAATGGTAAGCCAGTCCCCAATTAAGTATTTTCCTTTATAAGAGTTGCCATGGTCATGCTGTCTCTTCAGAGCAATAGAAACCCTAAGTAAGCTAAAGATTCAACACAAAATCTGTCAAATCTCACCTGGCTTTTTCATTCTCTGCAGAAACTGGCAAATAGATTCCAAAATTAGTGCAGAAATTCAAATGACCAAGGAAGGCGTAACCATGCTGAAGAATGACAAAGTGATGAGGCTGGCGAGGGCTCAGTAGTTAGGCGCACTTGCTGTTCTTGCAGCTCCCATCATGTACATGGAAGCTCACAACCAACTGTAACTCCAGTTCCAGGGGATCTGATGCCCTCTTCTGGCCTTAATGGACACTTGCACTCATATGCACATACCCATGCACACACACACACATTTACATATAATTTAAAAGAAAATAAATTATATTAAAATATTTTAAAGATGACAAAGTTTGTTAAAAATAACAAAATAGTACACACACACACACACACACAGCCATCTTGTCAGCTTTTTTACAAGTCTCATTTTCTTTTTCTAGTGACTTATTTTTATTTTATGTGCAATGGTGTTTTGCCTGCATGTATGTCTATGTGAACATTTTTGGTGCTGGGAACTGAACTCCGATCTTCTGGAAGAACAGCCAGTGCTCTCAATTGCTAAGCCATCTCTCCAGATCCTGATTTTCTTATCTTTACAGTCTAGACCACAGTTTCTGGTTAGCAGTTTGGTAGGATAGTGCATTCTTTCTATATTTTATTATTCACAGTAGCTTTTAATAAAATTAATCAAATGATGGTAAACACAGGTGAAATAAAGACTATACTTGTCAAGTACAGTCCATACCTCTATTTTTTTTATCAATTTTTCCTCACACCAAAGAAGACCTACAGCAAATCTGACAATTCCTGTTTCTATAAAGCCACGATGAAAGCCAAAGTAACTATAATCATATTAGTGTGAACAAACCCAACCAGATAATCACATCTCTATCTGACAGACATGGACCTCATATTCTTTTTTGTTTTCATTTTTCAAGATAGGGTTTCTCTGTGTAGCCTGTGCTGTCCTGGACTCACTTTGTAGATGAGACTGGCCTTGAACTCACAAAGATCTGCCTGCCTCTGCCTCCCTGAGTGCTGGGATTAGAGTTGTGTGCCACCGCGCCCAGCTGAACCTCACATTCTATGTTGAGACATGACTATCAAGAAATACAGTAAGCACAGGCATTGACAAAAAACCAGACCCTTTCCTGCCCTAGCTGTTCTTGGCTGTGGTGTTTGCCACAGCAACAGAAAGCAAAAGAGGAAGACACACAAGCAAAATCAAATAAAAAATCAGACTTGGGTGCTTGAACCACTGGAGACGATGGAGACCCCTCCCCACTGTCATCTTGAACTGTACCTTAATTTGCTTGTGCTCGATAAGCCACTTATATGGTTTCCAACGTAGAGGAGAGGCAGAGGAAACAGCTTCAACAAAAGGAAAAAGACGCAGTTAGAACTTCACTGTATTTCCCATGTGTACACATGCTGGGTGTGTGGGGAGCGTGAGGGTGCTCTGAGACAGCAAGAGACAGAGGAGGGGCCATCTCCCATCAGCACTACCAACCCCTAACTAATACAGTTCTCCTTGTGTTCCCAAGGGAAGGAGAGCCTTAAACCAGACCTGCTTGGCCAAGCCTTGCCAGATCACTATGAGAAACAATTAAAAGATTACTGTTTTGAGAAGCTACATTATACAGCAAAGAGTAAATGAAACACCCCCCCCAAAGTCCACAAAACCCTGTTTCATAACGAAATACTTAAACTCTTACTTTGAGACCAAAGATGTTGTTTCTATCAACATGTACTATGCAGCGAAGGTAAAAGACACCGAAAGGTAGGATGCTGGGTAGCAATTCTGGTTGGATAACCTGAACCTACATTTTAAAAAAACACCAAAACCACCAAAGCTAATAAAGTATCATTAGTGCTCCTTATTTTAAATGCACTCTGAAGTTCCCGGGGGCGGGGGAGGGAGGCAGGGAGGAAGTCGACAGAAGAAACTGCAACTGTGCTGAAGAGTCCAGAAAGCCAAAGAGGGAAACTTCAAGATTACAGAGAATTAGAACATTGCAGACAAGAGACGAATCATCTTGGGCTATTTAAGTCCCTTTAAAAGCTATCCACCCCCCAACCCTGTATCTGACCTAGCATCCTATGATTATTAACTATAAGCATACAGAAAAGCCATTCAAGGACCTCACCCTTAAAAAACACCAACTAACCCTGTTAATATAAACACTACCCTAAGGTATTTCATATCATCTGTCCAAGAATCACTCTAAGAACTGGGCACAGGGGGGCACACCTGTGATCCCAGCATTCAGAGAAGGCAGAGGCAGGCAGATCTCTGTGAGGCCAACCTGGTCTAAGGGAGTCCAGGACAGCCAAGGCTACTCAGAGAAACTTTGTCTGGGAAAACAAAGAATTATTCTAAGAATTTAATGTCTGCTGTATACCTGGTCCCCTCCAACTATTTGATAATTCCTAGGAGGAAGACACATCTTTCAATGCCGTTTCCATGTATATTTCTACGTATATCCATTATATCAACTTGTATTCTTTACTCATAGCTCTTATCAGTTTACACTAAAAATAAAATCCAAATGCATAAATAAGTCAACTAGGACCCAGTGCAAATCTGGCCCGCACCTTGTGTGTGTGTATATATATATAGGTTTATTGTAACATAACTGCACTGATTCATTTACATATCACACAGGGCTGTTTCCATGGTACAGTAAAAGGACGCCTGGCTCTGGGAACTCAGAGCATTTGAGTGTTACTGTTATTCACCTTTTTCTCTGCCTCCTACGTTGATGCAGGTGTGCTAAAGCAGAGCTTTTCACAGGTGCGAGAGATCCAAACGGAAGTCTCACACGTGCTCAGAAAGCACTTCCTCATTCACTCAGTGATGTCCCAAGCTTTCCAGCCCTGTTTTTATCTTTACTGCATGTACAGACATGTACTTATAAAATGCTACTAAGAACTTTCTTTTTTAGCAGTGAAAACGCTTAAGTAGAAGGATTTAGTTCAAAGCCAACCTACAATACATAATAAGAGCGAAAGAAGAAAAGAAAAAGAAAACTTTCTAGTGAGTGTAAGCAGAAGAGTAATCCACAGTGTGTGGAACAGGGCCCTGCTTTCAGGTCAGGTTTAATCCTATTGGTGTTTTTTGTTTGTTTGCTTGCTTATTTTTGCTTGGTTTTGTTTTGTTTTTAAAATTTTCAACACATACCTTTCCAGGAATTTTCTTGTCAAAATCAGGGAAGTGGATTATTTTATTTAGCTTGGACACATACAGTATCATTATGGTGGTGGCCATCTAAAAGGAGAAAGAAACGTAGCAAAATATCATCTGGAAAGACAGTATGAGGTATCCTGACATAATCAGAAGCAAATATTTATCCGAAAGATAGTTTTAAAAGTCCACTTTCCAGGCCAGAGGGAGGAATTTTTTGTGAAGCTGAAATTCTCACCCCTGAATGGATTCCATCAGATCAGCAAGCAAAATGTCTGATCAAGTAGATTCAGGCATCCACATTACTCAGGAGCTCTAGAAATGGCGATGCCCCTGAGAGTGACCAGGCTGGCCACAAACTGAGTGAGGTCTGTCAGCTTCTACCCTGAAAGACCAGGGCAGAAGGAAACAAGTTTTACAAAGGGAAACTCCCAGGCAAGTGGTGACATGCACCTTTAATCCCGGGAGGCCGGGTGGGTCTTTGTGAGTTTGACGCTAGCTTGGTCGACGTAGAGAGTTCCAGGACAACAAAAGCTACACAGAGAGACTCTGTCTCAAAAGCAGGTGATAAGGTACTAACTCCACATACATGCACCCACTTAAAGGTATGAAAATACACAGGGGCTTTCTGAAAGAGCAAGGCGAGAGGGAGTGTTGGAGGGGAATAAAGTGCATTATACACATTGAGAATATAATGACTCATTCTTTTGTACAATTAATAAAAGCTAATAAAAATGTCCTAAGTAAAGTCAAAGTGCTTTCTTTCTTTCTTTTTTTTTTTTTTCTTTCTTTTTTTTTTTTTTTTTTTTTTTTGAGAACAACATTAAGATCAAGATTTTTCTTCCCAGGGCCTCCTGGAGATGGTTCATCAGTTAAGAGCAGCTGCTGCTCTTCTGCAAGACCTAAGTTTAGTTCATTTCCAGTGGTCCAAAACTCCCTGCAACTCTAGCTCCAGGGATCCTATGACTTCTTCTGGCTTTTGCTCACACCCACATACCCACACATAAACACACACGAACATACAAAATTTAAAATAAAATAAATATTAGCCAGGCGTAGCAACGGACACTTTTAATCCCAGGACTCTAGAGGCAGAGGCAGGCTGATCTCTGAGAGCTCAAAGACAGCCAGGGCTACATAGTGAGATCCTGACCAGCCAGGGCTTACATTCTAAGACACTGTCTCAAAAAATCAAAAGTAAAAAAATAAAATAAATCTTAAAAAAATCTTTACAATTTAACCAACACAACAAATTTGTGTCATTTAAACCCTATAAATTGTGAGCTTGGGAGAGAGCTGGCTCAGCAGTTAAGAGCTCTTGTTGCTCTTGCAGAGAGCCCAGACTTGGTTCCCATTACCCATGCTGTGTGGCTAACAACCACCTGTAGCCAGTGGCCTCTTCTGGACTCCACGGCAAGTTCACTCACGTAAACACACACATACACACACTTTTAAAATAATGACAAGAGCCCTGGCAGTGTAGAACGTGGGAGTTAGAACCACCCATCTTACTGTTTCTGAGGTAAAGTCGTCTCCTGTGCACACTTTACTCAATTTTCTTCATATGAGGTTGTAAAAGTTTAAGGAGTGCTTCAAAATGGCTTTCTTAAACTTTGCCTCTTTATGTCTGTGGCCACAGCATGTGTGTGTAGGTCGAGACAACTGGTACCAATCACAGTCTTAAAGAAAAGCACTTGGGGGGGCTGGAGAGATGGCTCAGACATTAAGAACATTGACTGCTCTTCCAGAGGTCCTGAGTTCAATTCCCATCAACCACACAGTGGCTCACAACCCTCTATAATGAAATCTGGTGCCCTCTTCTGACCTGCAGGTGTACATGCAGACAGAGCAATCATAATAAATAAATAAATCTTAAAAAGAAAAGCATTTAAAGTAGTTTATATATCGGTGGCTTTTTGATGCTATATTGATGCTTTTTCAACTCACCTGTCCAATTCCAAGAACAATTGGTGAGGGGAAACTGCAAGAAATATAGAATAACAAATCAGTTTAGCAACATACAACATTTTAAAGAGATATGTAAAACAAGAGCTGTTACAGAGATTAGAGAGTGGAAACTTCAATTTCTTTTTCATTTTCAAAAAAACTGATGGTTGCTAAACTTGGCAGTTTTCCTTTGTTCTGTGAAGGACCGGCATAATTGTGTATATTTAAAAAGCAGAATACAACAAATAAAGTTACTAGAAATAAAAATTTTAAAATACCATATACCAGAAATTTCTTGCAGTACTTTAAATAAGAATGGTCCCCATAGGCTCATATATTTGAATGCTTAGTCACCAGCGAGTGGCACTATTTTAAAGAATTAGGAGCATTAATTAGGAGCCTTTTTGGAGGAAGTGTGTCAGTGGAGGTGGGCTTTGGTGTAGGCAGGCCTGTTCATTAACCTGTGTGATAGTTTAGGTTTCTTTAAAAGCTCCTAGAGCATGAGACAATCATAGTTAAAGGCTGTGGACTAACTGAAGCAGCCTCATATCCCATACCTGGGATTAAAACAAAAATGTATTCACATAACATAACTGGGGTTTTAAAGAAACCAGGATTCTCACTACAGGGGGCATCTTATTTAACTGTTTAAGGGTTACCTGTGTGTATCCTGTATCTACTTTAAAAAGTTATGTTATATAAATATGTTCTTGTTTTAATCCCAAGTGTGGGATTTTAGCTTGGGTTTTACTTTGTCCACAGCTGCTAACTGCCTCCTGCTGGCCATCATCTTTGCCAGCTGCTAACGGCCTGCCAGCATGGAGAGGGGTATGCCCTAGGACTCTGACGGCTATAAATATGAGAGCCCAGAAAGAGAATGTGTGTCAGTTTGGAGAGAGCAGAGATGGACCAGTGGAGGCTTGGAGGAGACACATGGAGAGAAACATTTCAATGCAGCGGCTTGGAGGAGACTGCTGGCTGCGTTTGTTATTGACAGACTGGTATATCTCCAAAAGACCTATCAATCCCAAACAGAAGTAAAGGGGTCTGTGGCCACTCTCCCCACTAACCTCTCTCTTCTTCTCCTAGGGTTAAAGCATTGGTGAAAGGAAGGCAGAGGCTTAAATATCCCAAATAAAATAGAGTTTAAAGACTAGCCCAACAATCCTAGATAACTGCAAGGTTAGGCAGAAGGATCCCAAGTTCAAGGCCAGCCTGAGGAGGTTAACGAGCCTTGTCCAAATAGACAAGGCTCATTGGTTAACAGTCCTTCCTGCTCTTCTAGGGGACCCCATGACTCCATTTCCAGAAGCATGGCACCCATGTACACGACACACACACATTATTTAAAATAAGAAACATAAATCTTTAGAAAAAGTAGGCAGGTAGATACAGGATACACACAGGTAACCCTCAAACAGTTAAATAAGATGCCCCCTGTAGTGAGAATCCTGGTTTGTTTAAAACCCCAGTTATGTTATATGAATACATTTTTGTTTTAATCCCAGGTATGGGATATGAGGCTGCTTCAGTTAGTCCACAGCCTTTAACTATGATTGTCTCATGCTCTAGGAGCGGCGTGATCTTTGCCAGCTGCAGACAGGTTCATTACGGAGACTCTGAAGAGGGATAAATGGCAGAGCCCTGAGAGGGCCTGTGTTGACAGCTGCTGCCTACTGCTGCCTGCTGCTGCCTTTGCTATTGATGGCTTGCTGGGTATTCTGACCACAGAGACTGGACTTGCCCCTAGGAACTGGATGTCCCCTAAATCAGCAGGAAGTAGTGCAAAGAGGTCTCCATCTCCTTTCCCCTCTAACCTTCTTTCTTGGCTGCCTAGTGTTGGGCGGGGGGAGGAGAGTTGGAAGGGATTGGTGTGGAGAAGGATGTTAGATGTAAAAACCCAATAAAGTAGCCCTCAAAAATTTATACCTACAGACCCCCCCCATTTCTGGATTAAAGAATGCTTATAATAAACATTTTTGTGCAATGTAATTCAACCTGTATTTGTCTCCATTTATACACTAATATCTGTGTATAAATCCCACCATCCAGATCTGAAACTATTCTAACGATTATGGTAATTTTAAATGTGGTTTCGGTCTAAGGATTCTCTTCTGTTTGCATTTTTTTAACTATCATGACAGAATGCTAAAAAGCCAAAATGATAAAACAAACATTTAAGAACAATGCTCCCAGTTGCCAGCCTATGGATCATTCTTTGTTCATTTCTGGGTTTGTTTGTTTGTTTTCTTTTTCTTTTTTGGATTGTTTGTTTGTTTGTTTCAGGGGAGTACTTGTTTGTGGTTAAAACAGCGTCCCTGTATTGTCCAAGCTACGCTTGAACTCTCAGGCTTGAGAAAGTATTGAGAATAAAAGGTAGGTGCCACTAAATCCGGTTCACTAATTTGTGAATTGAATTCTGAGGAAGCAAAGCAAAGGAAGTGCACAGACTCACTCCTGTGACAGAGCTGGTGAGGGACTCAGCGGGAGCGGCCTGCTGTGTAAACATGAAGACCCATGTAAAAAGTCAAGCCCTGCAGCAGCCTCAGCACCGAGGCAGAGAAGGATTCCTGAAGCTTGCTGACCAGCCAGCCAGCCAGCTTCAATGAAATCCTGTCTAAAGAGGTGAAGAATGATTGAAAAGGCCACTCAGCTTCGACCTCAACAGTGCTCACGCGGCT
This sequence comes from Meriones unguiculatus, assembly GCF_030254825.1. Lineage (NCBI taxonomy): Eukaryota > Metazoa > Chordata > Mammalia > Rodentia > Muridae > Meriones > Meriones unguiculatus. The sequence continues at coordinate 90,381,673 of NC_083351.1, forward strand.
CCTGCACTCACTCCTGCGGCTCTCTTACACACACCCAAGGTCTCTGGTGAATCACAAAGCAAAAGTGTACAGCAAGTTCTGAGCAAATATTTGTTGAACTGAATAAAAGTTTGATTTTTGTTGTTTTTGTTTGATACATGGTTTCTCTGTGTAGCCTTTGCTGTCCTGGAAGCCACAGCTGCTTGCTACAAACCATTTATGTCTTCAAATATTAATATCACCTGGGAAACTCTTACACATTACCAAGTGCAGCTGCTAGCACAAGTTACTGGCTTGGCCCCTCTGCACTATACCTTCTATGTGCTGACCCTGAGAAAATACTTCTCAGGTTTTTCCCTCAGTAAGGCTGGTTTCCTCTTAATCATAGCTGATTCTTCAACTCCAGTTGACCAGCACTGACGGTCCCAGCAAAGCAAAGGTTTTGCTTTAGTGGTTGTGTTCTCTTGTTAATCACAGCTAATTCTTCAGTTCTAGCTGACCAGAAAAAAACAGATTCTTAAATTAAAATATCACATAAATGGTCTGTTGTAGAATATTTGAACCCATTGTGATCCCCAAAATTGTGAACTGTAAAACCCTGTTTATTGTTTGGTGTAGTTGAGCCCTAACACACACCTTTAATCCAGGAACTTTCTGTTTATTGTAAAGAGGTGATTTATGGTGTGACTCAGCCCTAACCCACACCTTTAACCCAAGAGCTCTCTGTACACAGGATCTAATAAGTTAACCCTAAGTCAAGAGGCAGCCTAGAAACCAGCTGACAAGGATTAAAGAGTAAGAGGGACTTTGAGTTGAGGGGTATTTAAGACAGCATGGAGAAGTAGAATGAGCTTTTAGCTCAAACTGAAAAAACAAAACAAACAAACGAACAAAACCTCTTGTTTTAGCTTATGCTTCAGTTCCTCAGCTCCTTGGCTTTTTGGGCTTTGAACTAGCAAGCTTTGGACTTTTCTTCCTGGGACGTCAGTTTGTACTAGAGACCCTTTTGGCTTTTTTTTTCCACCTGGACCTGAGCTGAGAAGGGTGTTTTCTCTGCTTCACTGAGCTAGCAGGTTTTTACTCCAGCATCTGGCTCTTGAGTCTTTATATTGGTAAAATAGAAGGGCTGGTATTTTCCTTCATTTAAACAATAATGGTCCTGATAGAACCTTTGCTTCTTTCTGAAATATTACAAAGAAGATTGCCAACCTTTTTATCTTCCAAGCTTCCACAGAAGAGTTCCCTGCATTCTGAGAGCACCCGGCACAAAGTTCAAATACCATAATCCTCTCCAAAACAAATGGTCAGACATGGTTAGGTCTGTCACAGTAATACCCTATGACCTGAAACTGGTTTCTCTTTTAGTCAGGGTTTCTGTTGCCATGATCAAAAACAATTTGGGGAAGAAAGAGTTTATTTCATTCTCCATTTCCAGGTAGCAGTCTCTCACTGAGGAGAGTCAGGGCAGGAACTGAAGCAGAAATCATGGAGGGACAATATTTGCTGGCTTGCTCAGCATGGCTTTTGTTTGTTGTTTGTTTTTTTTTGTAGATTTATTTATTTAACATGAGTGCTCTATCTGCAAGTCACCTGCATGCCAAAAGAGGGCATCAGATCTTTGTATAGATGGTTGGGACCCACCACATGGGTGCTGGGAATTGAACTCAGGACCTCTGGAAGGGCAGACAGTGCACTCAACCACTGAGCCATCTCTCCAGCCCCTCAGCCTGATTTTTTATACACCCCAGGACCACCTGACCAGGAGTGGCACCACCCACAAATGTGCTGCACCCTCCCCTATCAGTCACTAACTAAGGAAATGCCACACAGGCTTGCCTACAGAGCAGTCATATGGAGGCATCTCTCAATTGTGGTTTTTCTCTTCTCAGGTGACTCTTCTAACTTGTGTCAAGATGACAATAAACTAGCCAGGACAAGTACGAACTTAACAAGAAGCAAAGAACACACAGAAGAAGGTTTGTACCCCAACCAGAAATAATCTGTTCAAAGTGAAACAGAAGAATGAGCTCCATTCATGCCCACAATCTTGTCAGAGAACCCTCAGGAATTTCTTCCTTCTGGCCCCTAGCACTTACTCTGCTCAAACAGCTCTGGCTGGGGTCAAGTTGCCATAGCTCATTGTAACTGAATCACCCCAACCTCCTCGAGAATATATGCCTTGAGAATCTTGAAACAAGGGAAACAAATGTTATTTCAACAGAGCCAAGATGAATGGCATTACACTACAGAAGGGGGAGGGCAGAGAACTCGTATTTACAAGGAATTTTAGCACTTAAAACTTCAGTCATAGAAATCTTACCCCCGACTCAGTGCAAGATATGAAACTCCAGACTTCTTAGTGCTAGGTGACCACTTTACCACTGGGCTACACACAGTCCTAGTCTAGAACTCAAAGCTTTAAAGATGAAAGTGACGGTGTACGAACACATATTGTCTTCAGAGCAGTGGCCAGTGTTCACTGGCTCCTGCTGAAAACAAGAAAAATGTGTTTCTTAGAGGTATTACTGTTGGAGCCTGTCAGTAGCCCACAAGCTCCAATGCCTCTAGCAGATATGAGGATGCCCGTGACGTGCTTTTAATTGTCGATTTTGATGTTTTCCCCCTTTTGGAGACAGGGTTTCTCTGTGTAGCCTTGGCTGTCCTGGGCTTGCTTTGTAGACCAGACTGGCCTTGACCTCACAGCGATCCGTCTGCTTCTGCCTCCCTGAGTGCTGGGTTTTCTTTTTTAAGTGTTTTCCCTGCACATTGTGCACCATATTCGTGCCTGGTACCTAAGAAGGCAGAAGGCGGCATCGGATACCCAGAAACCGGAGCTACAGATGGTTGTGGGTCAACCTGTTGGTGCTGGGAACCACACTGAGTCCTCTGCGAGAGCCATTTCTCCAGCTCCTCCACATTTGCTTTCACTTTGAGGTGGCCTTGAACCTACGTGTCCGCTGACTGTGAACTTGTTAGTCTGCTGCCTCCACCTCCCCAGCGACAGGCTTACAGGTGCTCACTATAGCGTGGTGCCAGAGGTTGAGGCCAGCTTTTTGCACACTAGGCAAGCACTGCCAACAGCTTCATCCCCAACCCTGACGATTTCTTCTTCCTTATTACCATGCACCATATGTATTAACTGGCGTGTGTATATTTTAAATTTTATTCATTTTTATCTAATGTGCACTGGTGTTTGTCTTGTGTGAGGGAGTCGGAGCCACTGGGACCCGTTACAGACAGTTGTGAATGGCCATGTGGGTGCTGGGGATTGAACCTGGCTCCTTTGGAAGAGCACACAACGCTCTTACCCACCGAGGCAGCACTCCAGCCTCTCATTTTAATTCCTTTACCATGTAGTTTGCGGGGTTTTTAAAAAGATTTACTTTTATTCATGTGTTTGTGAGTGTAGCTCACGTGCGGCTGCTGAAGAGGAACTGGAGCCTCTGGAATTGAACTTACAGGTAGTTGTGAGCCACCCCCTGTGAGTGCCAGGCTGGCAGGATGGTCGGGGGCAAAGGAGCCTGCTGCCAGGACGAAGGAATCGAGTTCCATCCATGAGGCCCATATGCTAGAAGGATAAAACTGACTCCAGAAAGGTGTCCTCTGAGCTATGCCCACACACACAGATACACTTTCTTCTTCCTTTTTTTTTTTTCCTGGATTTTTCTTCAGACAGGGTTTCTCTGTGTAGCCTTGTCTGTCCTGGACTGGCTTTGCAGACAAGGCTAGCCTGGAACTTGGAGATCTACCTGCCGCTGCCTCCAGTGCGGGACTGCAGGTGTGTGCCCAGCTGACACACACTTACAATGGTACTAGATTACTATTGGTACACTAGGATGTGAGATAAAGAGGTTTTACCTGTTCTGTTCAGTTACCTATGAACCTGCGACCATGGCTTGCACATCCTGGATACACAGTATCACTGCAGTCACTGTGAGTAACTGTAGCACTGGCCCCACCCTCCCTGCATTGTTCTGCTGGGCTCTCCTACCACGGTTGTACTCCCTTCCAGTCACCTACGGGTGTGGACTTCTTGCAACTCCAGGAGGCCAAGCCCTTGCTGTTCTCTTGAGGCACCAACCCTCTTCTCTCACAGCTCCCATCTGATAGGTTTTTCTGTTCTCGAACCTGATTGTTGAAACGGAACCCCCACTGAAGATGGTTCACATGGTCCATCCTACTTTCCCAGTGCTCACCATGAGCTCAGGGGATAGCAGGTGCTCAGTAACATCTGCTGGACTTAGAACCTGTGGACATGATGTAGGTGGGACTTTTCCCAAACATAAGACAAAAAAGCCATCTTACAGCCTTTACAGAGGGCTCTCATTCGACCCTGGGAGGTCAATCACGCTCTTACTCAAGAATACGAAGTATGGACTAGTGCCAGAGGCAGAGCACTCATCCCTGGGGCTGGGGGTTCTCAGGATTGCTACCACACAGTGGAATTAAATAGGATAGCCTTTACAAATAAGTTCAAAGAAGCACAGAGTTTCTGGCACACTCCACTCTAATCCAAAAAAACCTCATCTTGTAAATCTCCAGAAATACGGTTATTTAAGAATGGTCAAACTACATAAACAGATCACAAGTCCAGATGTAATCCATGGAACATGCATTTTGTTTCGTTCTGCTTGGAGCTGGAAACGTGGCTGCTCCCTAAGAGCGAAAGGCCCTGGGTTGCTTCCCCAGCACTGTATTAAACAGGTGTGGTGTTACACCCTGGAGGCGAGCACAGGGAAAACTACTAGGGAGTCAAGTTAGGCTGGGATGCATGCAACCCTGCTGCAAAAACACCACAAAGATTAAAAAGTAATCATCTGCTCCAAATACACTTTCTATGATGGTGCACACTTGTAACGCCAGCAACTGGAAAGGCTGGGTCATGAAGACTTGCGTTCGAGGCCAGCGTGAGCTAGCTGAATGCCAGTCTCAAAATTAAGAAACCCTTAAAGTCACTCTTTCTCCGTTGTTGTACTTATTTAAAGCTTGCAACGGTGACTTTCCAAGTTCAGCCGGTGTGTGCTGTGCTCCTGATTTCAAGCGGACTTTGTTGGCTGGTGACGCGGTGAAGGCAGGCCCCGGCCACCCCGCGTCCCGCATAACCGGCCTCACCCGTAGGTGGTCAGCAGCGCCTTGTTGACCAGCACGATGAGGAAGGAGCACGTCCCGTAGAAGAGCGCCGACAGCAGTCTGGCCAGGCGAGAGGGCAGCCGCGCCGCGTCAGGCTCCTCCATCTCTGCCCTAAGCCAGCCCGCGGTCCCCGCCCCCAGCAGCCCGGGAAGAGGGTGCGGCAGGAACAGGAAGAGCCGGGCTGCGAACCCCGAGCACGACCCGACCCGCGCCCTTGAGCGCGCTCTCCTCCGAGGCGCCCACCGCCAGGGACTGGCCAAAAGCCAGGCTAAGCGGCGGTCCCGCAGACCGCTCTCAGGCCACACCCCGCGCGAGGCTGAGGTTCGTTTCCGCTGATTTGTTTGTTTAAAAAAGTACAATTTACATCCTACACGAAGCGCCGGAGTCGCGAGTTTGAGATGGGTTCTTGACAAATAAATACAACGACGCAAACGCACAGATCCGAGCTCATCTACCGCTGTCTTACTGTCCCCGATTTACAGCTATTACTAGAAATGCTTCCAGGCACACTGCAAGACCAGCGCTTGTGAGCAGCGCTGCGGTTTCTTGTTCATAAAAGCCTGGCCCTGGAGAGGCAGGGCAAGCAGAGCCAAGGATTCGGCTTCTTTCCTCTGGGACACTTCTGGTAAGTTCAGGCCTCACTCGCTTCACCCAGGGACAGCAGTCGAAGGTACCTGGTTCTTGTGAAGAAAGGCTCAGAACTGCAGAACTGCTGTAGCATTACAGGGTTTCTCTGTGTAGCCTTGGCTGTCCTGAACTCGCTTTGTAGACCAGATCCCCGTCTCTGCCTCCCTGAATGCTGGGATTACAGGCATGAACCACCACACCAAGCTATGTCCCATATTTTTAATTATAAATAATAATTTAAAAATTTTGAAAATTTAGCCTTTTAGAAATGCTTAAGATTTCCTGTTAAATAAAGCCAAAACCCAGCTATAATAAAGGCTAGAACTGTCTGCTAACAGAATGGAAGCTGAGCAGAAATTCTGGGAGGTGGCCTAGCACTGAAAATTTTGGCCAGAGGAGCCCAAATAACCTCAAAGAAAGAAAACAAAGGCACACAAATAAGATTTTACATCTGAATTACAGACGGGAGAGACGGGGTAAGGGTTAGGAGCTCCAGTCGTTCCTGTTGGCAGCCCAGGCTGTTCCAGCAGTACACCAGGCCGCTGGAACCCCCAGCTCCATGCAGGTCTGACGCCTTCGGTCCGAGCAGGCAGGGCACTCAGTGTTTACAGATACACAGAAACATGCCCAGAATTAAAGACAAAATAAATCTTCTTTAAATAAAGTAAATCTTAAAAGAAAAATCTAAATCTAGTCACTTGGGCTGATTTCCTCCAAGACCTATTGTTTCTGGTCACTCTACACATAAACTTTGCACAATTTTAAAATTATGCTCTCAGCCTAGTGTGTGCGGAGCCCCAGGTGCTGGTCCCAGCAGAAGCCTGCACTTGGGCACTCCTTCCCGTCTTCGAATTTGCTGTCATGTTCGAGTGGATAGGACTTTTCACCAGTGTTAACTACCATTCCACAGCCTGACTTTTCACCAATATTAACTACTGTCCCATAGGCTAACGAGCGTGGCGAGACCTATCTGGTTAACCAGTGTGAGGGCCGAAGAGCTCCTTGTTCCCCAGCAAAAGGGCAGCTTCACTGACTTGGTTCAAACTTGAGTATAAGCTCAGCTCAACCTGGATTATAGGAAGATTCCTGGCAGTTGGATAAAAGCAAGCAGAAACAAATAATCCTCGCCTTAGGACAATCAGCAGCTTGGTTTGGAAAGGAGAGGGCACGTCCCTTGGTCCGTTTGTGCCCCTTCAGTGTTTGGCACCAGATGTATTGGAGGGACACAGTAGAGAAGCCACCAACACAACTGCTCCATTATATGGTTAAGGTTTGTATTGTAGGTTTATTAAAAAGAAAAAGAAAAAAAGTATCCAGAGCAGGAAGAGAAAAAGAGACTGAACATGGCCAGGGCTAGGGAAGTTGGAGTGGGGGTGCAGAGGGGATAGTGGAGATAGAAGAGATAGAGAACAGAACACAGAAAGCCAAATGGCAAGAGACTAGTAATAGGTTCTAGGTTCTAAAGGGGGCGTGTAGCTGGAGGGGGGCAGGAGGCTAGGGTAGGGGTTTGAAATGGATAACAAGTACCTGTGAATAGGGACTAAGGGGGCCTGCATGTCGGCAGATGGGAACCAGTTTCACAAGTTCCTGAGTGCTGCCTTTCACTCCCCTGCCAGAATCCTCCTATAGTCCAAGGTGAAATTGGGCCTACACTCAATTTTGCAGTCAGCGAGGGGGATTAGGGTACCCTTTGCACCTGACAATCAGGGCAGGGTAACCTTGATCATTTCAAGTACTCAAGACCAACCGAAAATATCTTGGGTGAAAAGAAAACCTGGCGGGCTTTTGAAAGAATGATACCTAACTCAATATACCCTTGAGTCAAAGGAAGTCTCTGCTCTTTACTACCCTAACTTAAGGCCCAAGGCAAGACTGGCAATAGTTAATATTCAACTACACCAGAACCTCCGAGTTAGCAAGGCAGATAAGGCACTTGCTACCAAGCCTGATGAGCCAAGTTTGAGCCCCAGAACCTAGACGTCGGAGAGAACCTCCTCCAAAAGCTCTCCCCTGGCCTCTGTCTACATGAGTCATGGCACAGGCACACACCTGCCAAGATGTTTTTCTAATAATGCCACTAATATAGATGAATGAAAAAAAGAAAAGACATAAGTGCTCTTAGGTACGATGAAGGTTTATTGTGGATAAAGGGGAAGATACAGCTAGAGGCGAAGACATCTGGGAAGGTCGAGAGTGACCATGATCCAGAACCAGGCCATGTAAGGAGAGGAGAAAACCAGGAGACCAAGAAGCGAAAGGACCATAATAGCTGAAAAGGCTGGGTTATACAGGCAGCTGGGGTAAGGACAGCCCAGCCCCTGGGCCAGGCAGTTCAGAGTAGGGACTGAGGGATGTTGGGAGAACCTGGTGGCCACAGTCTGCTTTGATATGTTACTAGGCATTTCAGCCATCCGTCCTAGTTTGAGATCTAACATCAGTACATGTATGTACACATACATGTGTACACATGCACTCATTCATCGCAGCACATGGAGGCCAGGGGTGGACACTGAGACTTTTTCACTTCACGCTGGCTGGGATCCACTTGTTTCTGTCCCCAGGTACTGGAGCTGGAGTTCTATACCACTATGCCCACTGTTACGTGGGTGCTCATGCTCATGCAGCAAGCACTTGGCCTAGCATATAGCGCTGATAATGAATGAGGTAAGGAAATTAGCATCTATAACCCAGGCCAGTGTTAGTAAAAGAGTGAACTTTTAATGCCAGAACTCATGACAGACAGACTTCCTGTCTCAAACCATATTCACACTATATAAAAAGGAAAAAAAAAAAAAAAGCTGCCTGAAGGCTGGCTGCTGATGCAGCTCAGTGTAGGATGCCTGCTTAGTGTGTGGAGCCCTAAGTCAGGCATGCCCCACAATCTAAAAAAGCTGTCTGAGACAAGTGAGATGAAAAGATGTCAGATTGTGGGTTGTTTCTATTTTTTAGGGTTTATATATATATATAATATATATATCATGGTTATTATACTTTTGAAAGAGAAACAACAAATTATAAAAACTGCAAGAATGACCCATGTACTTTAAAGCTTAAATTAAAATAAAATTTTATTCAAAGCATCTTTTAAAATTACAGCATGTTTATTAATATGCTGTTAACTCTGCAAAACTACAACTTAGCCATATGAAGCATAAAACACTTCAAAAATCTGAATGTAACCACATTTTTAAAACAAAAAGCAGTCATAACACACCTCAAATTTTAGATGCCAATGTATTTTGTCCAAGTACATAGCTTATGTAAAAAAATTTAAAAAAAAAACTTTAAAACATGGCCAATGGTAAACAGTTGGAATAATTTCTCAAACTATCCAGTCATACAAATGAAAAATACTTGTGAATATTAACAATAGTCGACAAAAGTCAACTAGAAAAACAAAGCCCTTATTTTTGAAGGCCTTAAATCTATCATCTGTGAATTGGCTAACTCCATTTTTCAAACCGTACTGCTTACGGTGAGCTGGTCAGATCTTAAATTTCCCAAGACTGACGAGTGTTGCATTCTGGTTCATACATTCCCATTCATCTGAGGAAGAATTCTAGAGAAAATGTTGAACCCCAATCCAAAGATATTCAGATGCTGCGTATGGTCTCTTACCGTATTTATAAGTGCTCCAAGTTAAAATTCCACACACCAGATTACAGATAAAATTCTAAAGACCATCACAAATATAAATCCTCTTATTACAAAAAGTCCCTAAAGTAATTGACTGTACAGGGAAATTCCATTTGTAAAGTATGTTGTCATGCACATTATTAACTACCAGGTCTTCAGTTTCACACTGGTGCTCAAGACATTTCCTTACCTCCCCTCTTCAAGGCTACACAACTCAACTACCTGTGTACTGCAACTGCTGAGATTTTTATAACAAAGCCTACATTGGTAATAATGTGTCATCTAAACTTATAGGGTGCTACCTCAACTCAAAGAAAAAAGACACTGAGGAGCCATTTTTCCTACTACTTTAAGTCTCCAATTAAAGAGTCTATCAATCATCATGCTCTGCATACAATTTTATTCACCTTTTAACAAAAGCTCAAGTGATAGAATCCTGACTCCATAAAAGAGGTGGCTACTTGGCCCCTTGGGTTTCATTTCATGCCTTAGTATACAATGCATGTTCAATGACTTCATCTATTGAGAAAATGGTTTTGAACCATCCAACAACACACTTGCAGTTAAAACTATTTCAGAAGCCTGCATATTTGAATAGCCAATATTTACTCAAGTGTTTAACTGATAGCTAAATTTAGTGAACACAAAATAGCTTGGCATGTTATTCTGAAGTGAAGCAGAAAGGTGGCAATATGCACTGAAAATATAAATATGGAGGCTTCCATCCGCTAATAACGCCAAACAAGCAGAACAATTAAAATTTAGTGTTTACTATCAAAAGACCTAAAACATTTCACTACGAAACAACCCTGCAGATGTCCCTTTTATTAATACAAACGCAAGTGCCAATCTCATTACAGGGCCCACAAGAGATCTCGCTGGTGTACCCATGTGCACCAGCTGCCAGGCTACATAGACTTTGCAAGATTAATCACTCAGGCCCAGCAGCTGAGCAATGTGCAAAGGTCCCCAGTCAACAAGCCGAGTGACGAGTGCTTTCTAAGCATCAGTATTAGTGAGTTAAAAAGCCCACAAAGACAGGCTAAGACTCATGTTACACAATTTAAACACTCAACTACGACCCACCTTACCAAGATCCTCAAGTTCGTAACTTACAGCGTCTTTCCAAATAGTTGGCCCCCATTTCTCTAGCCTTACTGGGCAAGCTATTTTGCAATTTAAAAATATGTATCTTATACATATGTCTCACACTGCCTTGCTTCAGTGTTTACAGTACTGTCACACATACTAACATACACTGTTAAAAATGATCTCATAAATAATCTATTTCAACCTTCTTTGGCTATTTGTACCAATCTGTTTTTTCATACAAATGTCTTATTCACAAAGTGCTTCCTGTGAGAACTGCTTCCAATGAATGCATTAAACTTGCAAAACCTAGCTTCCCACAACATGTAGCTTCTACCCTGTAACTGCAGTCCATATTTACAAAATATTTTAAACTTTACATCTAATTCATTTCCGTATATAAAAAAGTGCAATTCTCTCTCACCTCGTTAGAGGCAACAACATTCTTCATAAAAGTTCCTACAGAATAGCAGCCTATGATAAGCAAATAAGGTGCTTGGCTTATGCCCAAGGATCTACTTCGTAAGTATGCTGGGCAGTACATTTGTACAGTGAAGAGTCAGTGTGGGGGCTACTGGCGGAGTGGCGCCCCTGTCAGGTTGGCCAGCTCAATGAGTGCCAGGGCCCCATGCAGCCTCTCCCGTTGTTCCTGCAGCCGGCGCTGGGCACCACTCTTTCCATCATCTTCCTCATCAGACTGGAGGTACTCCAGAGGGTCTTGCTGCTCTTGATCAGCCTTCTGAACTAGCTTGCCTTTCAAGGTAGGGGTGCGCTGCTCTTTCATCTCCCAGTACCTGTGCAAAAGGCAGACATATTGTTTATATGGTAGCTATCAGATTGTCACATATTTTCTTAGTGGGGCTGGAAAGATGGCTCAGCAGTTAGGAGCACTAGCTCCTCTTCCAGAGGACCAGGGTTGGCTTCCTAGCACCCATGTGACAGCTCACAACTGTCTGTACTTCCAGTTCCAGGCCCCATGCACTCCTGTATACACATACACTCAGGTACACACACATAAGATATTTTTACAAAATAGTTCCTAGTTCTCAAAGATGAAACACAAACAGTAAACAAATAGGTAAAAAATTCAACATCCTTAACTATCAGGAAATATTCCTGATATTCCACCTTGCCTCAATCAGACCCATTACATACTAACAGGAATATACATAGCTCAGCCACTATTGAAATTCTGTGGGGGGTCATCAAAATTCTCAAGGTGCCATATGACCCAGCTGTCCCACACCCAAGTCAACAGACTATGGAGAAACTTGTACATTTAGGCTTACTCAAGCACTGTTCACAGTAGTCAAACTACGGATCAGCCTAGGTGTCTGAGCAGAGGGATAAAATGTGGTGTATATATATATTTGGAACAGGGTCCAAGAATGTGAAATTTCTGAGTGCTTGTGAGAAAACTCAAGAAACCAAGACAGAAGTTTTGTGAGCTCAGTTAATTCATGTGTGTGTTCTTGGATTATGCTTTCGTGCACCCCCCAAGTATACTGGAGAGGAGTGATGTTCACACTTTGTTATAACTAGCTATTGTTACCTGTCCTGGTACTGCACACTTTACAATCATGTGACTCCTCTTAACCCTCAGTATAAACTCTCTGATCCTCTGAATAAAGTTGGCTATTATTACACGAGACACTGTTACAGTCTGCCTCATCTATTGGCTCCGTTCTCCCAGGTCCCATCATAGTAAACAACACATAATGGATTTGATTCAGCCATAAAGAACAAAATTAATATAGACACAAAAAGATAAATATCACATTTTCTCTCATTTGTGGACCTCAGACTTTCTATAGCCTCATTAAATCATTTATCTGTATGTCATAAAAGTAGACTGAGGAAACGAGGGGTCTAGGAGAGAACAATCACAGAGATTCTGGTAAAGTACTTGATAGACTTGTATGTATTTGATGAAACCCATTACAATATCCAATGATATAATATACACTAATAAGAACGAAATTTTGGAGCCGGGCACAGTAGCACATGCCTGTAATCCCAGCACTCAGAGAGGCAGAGGCAGGTGGATCTCTGTTTGAGGCCAGCCTAGGCTACAAAGTAAATCTAGGACAGCCAAGGCTATACAGAGAAACTCTGTCTTGAAAAACCAACCCTCCCCCAATTCTTTTGCTAAATAGGTTCCTCAGTAAGTTTTATTTTTCAGTTATTATTCAGATAGTACACAGGAGTTCTATTTACACAGAGAACTTAAATTCAGAGTAGAGCAAACACTCCTGTTCATGTCTATAATCAAACACTTGCTGTTTTAGGCTTCACACTGCAATCTCTAATGATGTTTGCCATCACACTATGTGTAGCTCAGAGGTAGAACATTTGCATAACATGTATCAAGGCTCCAAGTTCAACCGAGGACCAGAAAAACACAAGCCCTTGGTATCAGGAGCCTCAGACCACAGGGGGAAAAACATTATTTAACAAAACAATGGCTTTTTGATTTTGAGACAGGGTTTCTCTGTGTAGCCCTGGCTGTCCTGGAACTCACTCTGTAGACCAGGCTTGCCTCAAGCTCACAGACCTACCTATCTCTGCCTCCTGAGTGCTGGAATTAAAGGCTTGTGACACCACTGCCTAACTTTTTTTTTTTTCCCTGGGAGTGGTAGTGATGCACACCCTGAATCCCAAGCACTCAGGAGGCAGAGGCAGGCACATCTCTTGAACTGAGGCCAGCCTGGTCTACAGAGTGAGTTCTAGGACAGATAAGACTACACAGAGAAACCTTGTCTCAAAAAAAAAAAAAAGAAAAAAAGAAAAAGAAAAAAGAAATATGACCAAGAAAATAATATAGTTTATCAAAAAAATTTTATGCTAGTTTTAATTCTAGCCACCTGATAACTCACAAGAAAAATGTAAATGTCTATTCTCTTGGTGTCCAAAGTGCATATTTAATGATGGTGCCCTCACCTACAAGTGTCAATATAAGGCCCTGAATAATAATGCTCACAGCTTTATTTAAAACATCTAAAGCAACCCAAACATCTATCAAAAGGTGACTGACTAAACAAGCTGGCATAGAGCTACACATTAAATTACTATCTAGAAACAAAAGGAGCAAATGCCTGACATTCCATAGAGATAAACCTTAAGTGATGATGCTGAGTAAAAGCGACCATTCGATAACATTCTTATAAAGCTCTAGAAAATACAAATTAGTGTACAGTCCCAGCAGAAGAATGTCAGCTGGGGAGCAGTGCAGTTAAGAGGGGCTATTAAAAAGCCAGAGAAAACTTGGCTATATAGATGCATCCATTTGACTGTAATGGTTCCATGGTACATACACATCAGCTGTATCAAATTGTACAGGTTAATATATACAACCTACATGATACTCAATAATGCTTCTTTTAAATTATATAAAAAAAATAGCTTGGCTGATGGTACATGCCTTTAATCCCTACACATTGGAGGCAGAGACAGATGAATTTCTGTGAATTCCAAGGCAGCCTAGTCTATATAACGAGCCCAGACTTGCCAGGATTATACTGTGAGATCTTGTTTATAAAGAAATAAAACACAACCATATCACTTCAGGAAATCTGTCTCCTCACACTAGGAACATTGGCAGCAGATAAGAAGCATTAAAGCAACATTAGCTCAGTACAAATTAAGGACTAGAACAAGAGAATGATGACAGGTCACTGGGGCTGTGAGTAAGGACTCATAACGATGGTTTGGGCTCCACACTGAGGATGATACTAGCCTCTTGAAAAGTAGCATCTATGAAATGGATCCCAGCCTGTTTGTTCTAGGAGTTTCTGGGTAGGTCAAGTAAGCCTTAACTGAAATGACGTTTAGCCTGAATGAGAACTGAAGACAAGCAGAATGGCTAGAGGAAGAAGTGAGGCCTGGCCAAGAGCAGAGAAGCCCTGCAACAACAGTGGCATGGCTGTCAGTAAACACCAGCCCACTGCGGCACAATTAGGGGAAGAGCTGTAGAGGCCCTGCAGAGAACCTGCAGAGATGTCGACAACAGCGAGTCACTGAGCCATATTCTCAGAGAAAGATCTTTATACTGACCTTGTTGTCATGACCTCACAGTATTACATATTTTTCAACAGTGAAACAAAGAGAACGCTTTGAGCACACAAACTATTATATTTCTATCATACACAGATTCCAAGCACTCATAACAATTCTATAGGAAGCTTAGTTATTCTGAAACATTTTATAAAATCTATATGGGACATTTATTTAGAATGAGACTTTTCAACACTTTAATATAAACCCAAGCCCCAAAGGCATCTTTCTGGGCGACTTCAAACAGCAGGCCTTACTTTGCTAGCCACTCGGCAGCAGCCTTGTTGTCAGCAGACTGATGTTTGCTGAGTGTGTCTGTTGGCTCTTCTCTCTTCAGCCTGGCATAAGGGTGCTTCGGACAGTGGCGGTTTGCATGAGTGAATCTGCTTAGGCAGCCTTTAAGACACAGAAGGAAATGTTCACTAGAATCTGGACATTCAGACATACTAAACATGTCCAACTTCAATGTATACAATAAAGGAAGGCAAACAAACTTCTATAGCTATATCCATGGGATCCAATGCCCTCCTCTGACCATGATACATAAATATACGCGCAAACACACTCATAAAATAAAATAATTTTTTAAAAATAATAAAGCAAATATTTTCTATTGAGTCAGGTATGATGTTGCATGCCTTTGATTCCAAAACTCAGCAGGCAGAGGCAGGTGTATTTCTTTTAGTTTGACGACAGCCTGGTTTATATAAGGAGTTCTAGTCTATGTAATGCTACACAGTGAGACCCTATCTCAGAAAGAAACAAAAAGTTTCCTCTCATATGTAGAAACTAAAAATGAACAGCCTATAAACATTTATAAGATTTACAAAAGTAATCAAGAAAACAATAAAAAAAATGGGGGGACAGGACAATAAGAAAATATAAATATATACATGCTTTTACACTTTTTTTGGACACTGATTTAAAACAAACAACAACCACTTAAGAGGGCCAGCAAGATGGCTCAGTGAGTAAAGGCACTTGGCACCAACCCTGATAATCTAAATTTAATCCCTTATCTCCCCACAGTCAAATAGATGGATGTAAAAATATGTGCCTTTAAGAAAAGAGATACTTACTCTAGTTTAACAGTGCAGGACCAGCATAAAAGCCTATTACAAAGACTATATTTGTTATGCATTTTTATACTTAATAAAGCTTGGGCTGGGTATGTAGCTCAATGCTAGATAGAGTAGATACTATCTAGCATGTGTGAAGTAGCTTGGGAGTAGGGGGACATGACTTATGTTTTAAAATGTAAGTAAAATGTAATCTAACTACTAGCTGGTTACCAGCTATTCCTGAAATATCACTTCTAACACCATACCATTTTCTGAACAGACAAAAGGCTTCTCTCCGGTGTGAAGACGTTGGTGTGTTTTGAGCTGTCCACTTTGAACAAAGGCTTTTCCACAGTCTGGATAGTCACACAGATAAGGCCTTTCACCTAAGACGACAGACACCATAATCAGACCCGAGGCAGCAGGGCGAGAAGGGGCAGGAAGAAAATCCTCCTTACACGAGTCAGAACTCCAGTGAGCAATGACACGTTACAGTGCGCTCAGGCAGGGGAAACGGCGACACTGGAGCCGCTGTCCTCTACAAAACACACTACACTCCCTAGGTCTTGAGCATTTCGAAACCCAGGTTCAAGCCTTGTTACTAGCATACTAATCTTACTAATCTATACTTTTCTCCTTAACAGTCCAATTATGAGCTCTTTCCTGATTTACACACTATCTCCAACTCCTGCTTTCTGTGGTTATTTCCTTGGTCTCATTCAACCAGAGGGGATGCTCCAATAGCCTAACTGGCCTCTAGCTTCCTTCATATGCTGTATTTCATATGCTGGAGGCACTAGCAAAGAACTCTGATTTTGTAATGCCAGTAATTCCTCAAGCCATCCCAAACCCTACTGAGCTCCTTTAACTGCTAAAAGTTGCCTGCTGATTTTTAAGGGGGTCCTAGTATCTTTTCTGTATGCAATGTCACCAAATTTATTTAGCTACCTGGAGATCAGTCTGTACTTTCCTCTATAAGAACATTCCAGCTAGGAAGCTGCATCTTTATCTGGTTCTTATCCTTAAAAATACTGTCTTCCCTGCTCATTCAGACCCTGAGTCATGTATGCTTTCAGCTGCACTTAGTATATTCTCTCATGAACTATCCTGTGCTGATTATTTACCACAAGAGTCTCCTCTGCAGAAATTCTCCTTACTTTCTGTTTCATTTAAATTTCTAAATAAAACATAGTGCTTTCTTAGATAAGGTGCTCAAAAATGTCAATCATAATTAATCTATTATTTATTGCAAATGACAACTTTTAACCAATTACAATTCCCTTCAGTATGACTCAGAACCTTGACATGTTCCCTCTAAACATCTCATTATTTATAGACATACTAACCCAATCATGAACAGTTGCATATAACTTAAACACTGAGCTACAGGGACCACTAGTTAACAGTGGACAGCTTTTCACAAAGTCTGTGCTACTGGAACTTAACTGTTTCTTGGGGAACTTGAGTTTAGCATTTTTTTCTTGTGTCCCTATAGCAGGCCAAGATACATAAGCATCTGGGACATACAGCAAAGGAGTAGCAGATTAGGACAGGAACATGAGGCTTTCTTCATTAAGACCCATGACCTTAACTTACTCCTAACACTGGGAACAAGAGTTCTGCGGCCTGTGAACCACTTATTGGGGAGGATTCAGACTAATTAGATTGAAAAGACCTTCAAAAATTCTCAAAATTGTATTATTAAATGAAGCAATAGCTTTACTGATGACATCTAAAGTCAAAGCCTCTAGCTTAGTTTATCAAAATTAAAGCCACACTCCTTTACAAGGATTTAACTAAGAAGAAAAGAGCTATCACATTAAAGAATCTGTTCAAAAAAGAAAATAAACAAATAATGACCACAGTTTGTGTGGGAACCTCGATGTTAAAAGGCCAAGTTCTAGACCGCCAGGTCAAACCCACTGTGGAGCTGGAGACTTGGCTCAGCAGTCAAGAGTACTTGCTGCACATTCAGAAGATGCAGGTCCAACTCCTAGCATCCACAGGGTAGCTCTAATCATCTCTAAGCCCAGTTCCAGGGTACCCGATGTCTTCAGAAGACACTAGGAACTGGTGCAGTGTTGGGCAGGACAGTTTGTAAGTCAGTGGCAATAGGTTTTCATCTACAAACTAAAAAATCGAGATTTACTATAAGGCTCCTAACCCTGCAGTCAACTTTGTGGAAAGAACATAGGCCTTCTACAAAGTATTTTGCTTTCTACATGGATTGCAGGGACTTCTAATGAAACAATCCAATAATAAGGACACAACTAACATCTGAAGCGACTATGTTAAGTTTTAAAATCCTAAAACCAGCATTCCCCACCAAAAAGCAACAGAGTAAATAGTGGCTAATAAACTTCAAAGTAATAGTGGCAACATAAGAAAATGTAAGGCAATTTATACGAACAGTTTAACCTAATCAAATAACATCAACCCAAACACCAAATCAAGTTTTAATCAATTATCAGTTCTAGCCATTTTCTACAATGTTGCCATCCTACCTGTATGAGTCCTTTTGTGAGCCTGGAGTGACTTTTCCCTCGGAAACACCCTGTTGCATATGTTACAACGGATCCTGCTGGACGAGTGCTCTCCTTCATTTATCAAATCCCGGACAGTGTCTGCTCTGGGCCTGCCACGTCGGATTCCATCCTGCCAACATTGTTTAGAAACTTTAATATAATTCCCTGGAATATTAAAGCAGTGTAAAATAAACACTGAGCAGCATGAGCAAGAACAGTAGAGGACGAGACTCCAATAGCCCACCTCTCCAGAGAATAGAAAACTACTAAAATAAGCAGTCACAGACCCAGTATAGACTAAAAAGACTAACAGAACTCATCAAATACAAAATCAACAAACATCCCCACAGCACTTTCACTTGGCATTGTCCTTTACCCAGTAGCAGCCTACAAAAGGTCTGTGTTCCTAGTGTGTGGCTCTTTGCCCCTACTTCCAGAGAGAGCAAACCAGACCCTATCTTGGAAGAACTATCTGCTGTGACCTGGTTGGAGTATTTGATGGACAAGGCCCTTGCTTTGCCTCACCTAATCTGGATATCTCTCAGGACATAGACTAACTATTCAGAGGGCATGAGTCACAAACGGTTTACAAAACAACCTGCTGCTCTCTCTGGCAAAAAAAAAAAAAAAAAAAAAAAATGGATTCAGCTAAAGCAAGCAGGCACAGGAAGGAAAATCAGAGAGAAAGTCTCACAGAAAATGGAGCATATGCCTAGAAAATCCTAAACAGTCAGAAACTCTCCCTGGGGCTGCTCAAGATCAACACACAAGAAAGTGAAGGCCATGGCAGAGCTGTAAAAAGCTGGGTAAACAAGTATACCCGGCTGAGGATGGGTCAGGGCACTTGCGTACTTATGCCAGTGGCCTTGAGCTTGAAAGAGACGTAAGAGGAGATGGATAGAGCTATACAGTCTACTGAAGCTAAAGTAATCTGGATTCAAAATAAGTTCTTATATTTTCAGGGCACACTTCAAAATGTTAATTTAATATTACATAATTTTACTTAAAAACAAAACAAAACAAAAACCAAGAAGCAGCACTGGATGTGACAGGATATGCCTATAATCCCAGCACTCAGGGAGGCTGAGGTGGGACTGGTCTACAAAGCATGTCAAGGACAGCCAAGGTTACACAGAGAAACCTGTCTTGGGAAAAAACAACAACAACAACAAAAAAAAAAATAACAAGCCCAACAAGGCCATGTGTGGTGGTGCAAGCTTTTCATCCCAGTACTTGGGAGGCAGAGGTAGGTGAATCTCTGCGTAGAACTCAGAGGCCAAACAAACTACATAGCACAGACCTTATCTCAAAAAGAGGAGAGTAAAAAGTCAAGAAGCTATAAAGTAGTAATTCCTGCTTTCAGGAGCTGAGGCAGGATGATTGTAGGTGAGTTTAAGGCCTGCCTGGGCTACACAGTGAGACTGTCTCAAAAAAACAATCAGAAAACTCAAGACAACTTGAACAATTAACAGCATACAACACTGTCACAGTGAATTACACTAATTTAGCATGCCAACAAAAGGGGAAACTGCATATTGTTCATGGGAAGTCTGTACTACCTTCTCTAATATAAAACAAGCATGTCTTAAAAAAAGAACAGTGCTACAAGTATGCACAGCTAAAAGATGTCAATGTTTTCCATGTAAAATCTATAGGCGTCGAAAGCTTAAATATTAGCCTTATACCTAGAATGATAATAAGCTCTAAGCAAATTTCCTTCAGTCAAATTTTCACTTTGAAAGAAGTCCATGCCAGGTGTGGTGGCACACACTTTTAATTCCAGTACTGTGGATCTGTGAGTTCAAGGTCACCCTGGTCTATAGCCCTAGTTCCAGGACATCCAGGACTACATAGAGAAACCCTGTCTCAAACAATCAAAAAGAAAAAAAAAGATTAAATTACCCATTACTATTTTCTTTGCTACTAGAGAAAAATAAAACATGCCCACTTAAAACAGTACATAAATACAACATACTTGCCACATACAGGTAATAGTTTAATAAATACATTATTTTAATTAAGGAAATAAGACACAAAATAATAACCCACATAAGTGAGCAGGATCTACTAGCCACACATCTGTGTATGTATGTTGCATACGTGTGTGCATGCCTGTGTATGCACACCTGGGAGCCAGGTCAGTGTCAGGGTCTCACTGAATCTGAAGCTCATCATTTCTACTAGGCTGGCTGGCCAGAGGCCCTGGGATCTTCCTGTCTCTAGACACCCTCATTCCTTCCATCACTGTGTTTATATATGTGCTTCACATGGCTTTTATGTGGGTGCTAGGGATCTAAACACAGGCCCTCATGCTTATGCAGCAAGCATTTTACACCCTGGGCCATCGACAGCCCCAACCATAAACAGTAAATAACCAATACTACTTGGAAAGGCCATTTTCATTTTGGTCTTAACAATCAGAGAGCCATGTTTCAAGGCATGTTTATCTGCAGCCAATTGTGTCTATAGCCTGAAAGACACACAAAGAACAATGTCAATATGAAATTTTGAATGATTACATCATTAAAAACTTTTGCATACAGAACTGCCCAATCTCTAGGAGGCAGATGAGTAATTCTCAAAGTGCTTAGTCATATTAAGACAGAAGACCTAAAAAGCCTTGAATGTTTTAGACAAGTTCAAATATAAGGCCTGTCCTAATAGTTCTATTGTATAGTAAGATACCAAGGCCATAGAATCAAGCCCCTAAGCAGCACTCCTCATGGCTCCTGTCTTGCCTTCCCTCAGAGATACAGTATGACCTCAGAGTTGTTCCCTCCAGTTGCTCTTGGTCATGGTATTTCATCACATCAATAGAAACCTATCTAAGACATGGCATAATAAACAAGAAAAAGAAAAGAAAAGCAGATCTTGAGAGATGTTTGTGAGCCCTGATGAGGGAGTGTAATGAACCATATAACCCATCTCACATTTGGGTCTGGATACAAACTTCCTATGATACTCAGATCTGCTTACTCTCCACCTGGATTTGTCTTCACCTTGGGGGGGGGGGGGGGGCTGCACGTGGATCCCTTCACTAAGAAAGAACTGGAATCTGTTGTCAAATTATTTCTGAAAATCACAAATGTTCTGTGAGAAGGGCAATACACACACACACACACACACACACACATATATATATGCGGGGTCTAACAACTCTCTCACAGGGGTTGCCTAAGACCATTAAGAAACATATTTACATTACAATTCACAACTAGCAAAATTACAGCAATGAAGTAGTAACAAGTCTCCAATGCAATTCATCTGTCATCCCCTATATAAAGCATCTCAATTGATCTAGATAAGCTATAAGTTATGTTTGCATACATCAGCTAAATATTTAAAAAACTAATCCCCAAAAGTCCATTTATATGTGATACATATGGGAACAATATGATGTAGAGAGTAAAAACAAGAGTTCTGGTTGGTATTAGAAGTTCTGCTATCATATGACATTAATCTTGGAGACTCTTTTTCTTATTCCTCAGCAGGTAAGCCATATTAGACAATAACTCAGAGTGCTCAACAGAGGGCCTGGTAGTTTACTCCTGACATTATAAAGTGCCTACTCCACACCAGGTAATAAATGATAGCTACTATGCTAACAGAACAAGTTTTTATATGAAGATCAAAATCAATTATGTGCAATACTACATGCAATCTAGATGTTCGGATATTAAAAGTAGATACTGGACAGGCAGAGGCAGGCTGTGAATGGTATCAGAGAAGCCAGAACCTTTGGTGCCCCACAGCATCCATCATGAATGTAGTTTGAACAGGGGCACAGACAGGAGGATACAGTATCCTGGAAAACAAGGACACTTTATCTATTCTTGGTCTTTCCCAAAATTCAACCACCAGAAGATAATGTTAATCAGTAATGTTAATATATATATATAATATAACTGTGTATATATATATATATATCTGAGTTATATAACTGTATATATATATATATATATATATATATATATATATATCTGAGTTATCTTATATGCTGAGTTATCTTATAATGAGGGACCAAAACATGCTGGCTAGTGATACCTGTTCTTTACCCACTCAAGGGAGACAGTGTAGGGCAGGATAAACAAAAGAGCAACAGAAAGCTGACTCAGGGGCTGTATAACTCAGATGTTAACACCTCCCCTGGGAGTCATAGCAACAAACAGAAAATAACTGCTGTGCTCACTCACAGCTGTTAGCCTCAGAGTGGCATGACAAAGGGCGATGGGAGCACTACAGACTCATCTCCTTCTTCCTGGGGAGAGAGCAGACTCAGCCAAGCATCATCATCATTCATTTAAAGCCTGGTGAGGTAGATCATCACTGTAAGAATGTTAGAGGCAAAGAAGCCTGGACTCCCTCTTTAAACTTAACAACATCTTGACCAGAATACAAACAAGGTCACTTTCTCGGATAAAGGCATATTCCAGTGCTCTCCCTTAAGTCTAGAACCTAAATGAACCTGGGGGGGGGGGGGGCTGCACGTGGATCCCTTCACTAATTAAGAAAGAACTGGAATCTGTTGTCAAATTATTTCTGAAAATCACAAATGTTCTGTGAGAAGGGCAATATATATACACACACACACACACACACACACACATATATATATATGCGGGGTCTAACAACTCTCTCACAGGGGTTGCCTAAGACCATTAAGAAACATATTTACATTACAATTCACAACTAGCAAAATTACAGCAATGAAGTAGTAACAAAAACAACTTTATGCTTGGGAGCACCACAACAGGAACTGTTGTATATTAAAGGGCTGCAGCATTAGGAAATTTGAGAAACACTGATCTGCATCATTTTTCTTTGAGAATCCAAAATCAAACTGAGTTAAAACTAAGATTAAGTCATGGGGGAAGAGTGCAGAGAGATGGCCCACTGGTTAAGATCTTCCAAAGAACTTGAGCTAATTCCCAGCCCCCACATGGTGGCTCACAACTGTCTATTAATCCAGTTCCAGACATACACACACACAGACACACATGCAGCAAAAATACCCATACACAGATGGGCGAGGTGTGCAATCCAGGAGGCAAGGCAGGCGGATCTCTGTGAGTTCAAGGCCAGGCTGGCCTACAAAGGGAGTCCAGGACAGCCAACGTTACACAGAGAAACTGTCTCAAACCACTACAGTATTTTTGCATGCAAACCTTTCCACCACTTAACTGTACAATACATATTCTAAGAAGGACTAAAACATTAATACAAAACTTATAGATACCTGAGGTACCTAAGATGACATCTTAGAAGGGGTTCCCTAAGGCCGGCAACACAGCTGTTCCCACACCAAGACCTCTACTGTTCTTTCAAATATGCACTGATGTGCAGTTTAATACTTGAAGCGTGTCCAAGTACTCTCATAATTTTTCTGCTCTATAATAATGCCACTAGTAAAGCATCTATTTCCTCAGCCAAAACACAGTTTTACCGTCCTGGCTACTGCCCATAATGTCACCAAACTTGTTTCAACTTATAAACGAAGCATTCCTTAATCCGCTGAGCAATTTGCTGACTACTTGTAGCAAATTATTCGGGCACCCAACCAACAGAACCTGGATACTCGACACACAAATTTACCGATACCTTTCTGAGCTCTGGTGAATGTAAGGTATTAAAGTCTAGCTCCACAGACACAGTCCCGGGTCCTTCCAAGCACAGTCACCGCGTTGAAGTCCCGTTAACAAACCCCCTAAGCCTCAGCGGCTCTGATGCATAGAGCGTATACTGGGACATGGTGTCGCTAGCCTTGAATTCCAGCACTCGGAAGGTGGAACTCTGGAAACTCGAGGCCAGCCCGGGAAACAGAGCGGCACGTTGCCCCGCCCCAGCGTGGGCTGGGGTCAGAGGCTCACAAGCTGTCTTTCCAGAGGCTGCGAGGTCAGAGCCAGCAGCGCGGGGCGCCCTGACGCGGCGAGCCGCCCTTCTCCACGCCGCTGCACCTGCTGCCCTCAGCCCAGCCTCCGCGCCGGGCCCGTCACGTGACCCCGCCCCCCAAAGTCCGGTTTTGGCGCGCGGCAGTGACGTCAGCGTCCTGTCAGCCACCGCCCCCGCCGCCCCGCTTTTCCTCCCCGGCCCCGCCCCGCCCGGCCGCCGCGCCGCGCCGTTAACGGGCCCCCGGCGGCCCCGCGCCCCGGCCGCCCGCGCCGCTCACCTTGAGGTGGCCGCTGTCCGGGCTGCTCGCCTCCTCCTCGTCCTCCCCGCCCGACGCGGCGGCCACCGAGGCGGACGGCGGTGCACCCCGCAGCGTCGGGAGCTCAGCCGCCGCGGGCAGTGCGGCCGAAACGACGGCGCCCGCCGCCCCCGGGCTGAGCGTCACGTTATGCGCGTTCTCACCCCAGCGCCACGGGTACACCATGAAGTCGCTGAAGCCGGGGCTGGTGGGGACGAGCGGCGGCGGCGGCTCGGGCTCCCCCGCGCTGCTGCACGGAGGCGTTGCCGGCGTGGTCCTGATGACCGACACCAGGACGCGCTTCGGGGAGTCGTGGCAGAAGATGACCGGCGGCGGCTCCGCCATGGGCGCCGCGGCGCCGCGGATCATGCTGGCTCTCTGCAGCCCTCGCGCTCTCGGCCCGAGCGTGCCTTGCCCGCCCGCGCTGCTACGCCTCGGCGCCTCACAGCCGCCGGCTCATGGCGGGCGGCTCCGGACGGCCCGGCTGCAGCGGCTGCCGACAGGAGAGCTGGGACGCGCGGCGCCGAGCCCCCGAGGATCCCAACCTGCCGCCGCGGTCCCCGCTCCGGCTTTTCCCGCGTTACATTTCGCGCCTGGGCGGAACCAGTCGCCGCGAGGACCCTGCGGCTGGCCGCCGCGACGAGTGACAGGGCGCGCGGGCCAATGGCCGGGCCCGGGCTGTGTGCCGCCCGCAGGGGGCGGGACCAAGCGCGAGCGCGGGTCCTTGCCGCCACGCCATTGGCCGCCGCTCTCATACTTTTTTGTCCGGAGGGCCAACCGCGTTCGAAAGTCGGCCGGAGCGCGCCTCTGGCCCCGACACACCCGTCGGGAGCCCCACCCTGGCCCCGGAGGAGTCCGGCGACGGTCGGCGGGGGCCGGGAGGGAGCGAGGTGATTAGCGGTGGGCGGGCCGAGCATCCTCGGCGCCCCCAGGAGGAGGGGAAAGCGGGCCGGACTGCTGACGGGAGAAGTGGCGGGAGGGTGTGGCGGCCGCTCCTGGGGAGGAGGAGCCCCGCGCCCCGTCTCCGCGCCCAGCTCGCCCCGCCCGCCGTGGCTGGGGGCGCCTGCGGTTCCCGCGCGCAGCCAGTTTAAAGGGCTGAGGCCGCGCCCGCCCCTCCGCCCTCGGCTGACTGTGGGCCCGCAGGGCACCGGTTCTTTTGTTTTTGCTTGAGACGGGGACTTGTACACAGTCCCGAAACTCCCTGTGAAGACCAGGATGACCTCGAATTCAGAGGTGCCGTGCTCCCCGCCCGCCTCCCCGCCCCCCCGCCCGCCCCCCCGCCCGCCTCCCCGCCCCCCGCAAGCTGGGACTAGAGGATGCGCCAGCACTCCCGCCTAAAGGCGGAGGCAGGGTTCTCAATGGAGTCCTGTGACCCGCCTGGCTGAGCATGACTCCGACAGCGTCATCTGATTGCTGGCACTTGTTGCCCACGGTGGGGCGGTCGAGCGACCATGTGCCCGAAGGCCAGCTCCTCGGCCTTCCCCTCCGGGTTCGGTACCCGGGTTTTGTACAGTGGCAAATCAAAGTCCAGCGTCCTCACTGGAAGGTGCCGGCGCTGCTGGGGCTCATTTGCTTTCAGTGTTTTCTAGGCAGTCTGAGGCTGGTAGCAGTTCAAAGTAAAGATTTTTGAATCGAATAACGGAGGCTCATTTGTTTGCTGTGTTTTCCAGGCAGCCTGATCCTAGTAGCGGTTCAGTAAAGATTTTTATATCTGAGTGAATATCCAGTGGTAAAGCGATACAACTGGTAACTAAACATCAAATACAAAGCTATACCTAAATTAATTTAGCCACGAGTTTTGTTTTGTTTTAAAGGAGACTGCCTAAATTAATAAATCAAAGCAGCTAATAGTGTGGCTCTTTTATTTTTTACATTTGTTAAGTGGAGAGACTACGTCTTTATTTTTTGTGTAAACAAACTCCCTGGCAAGATACATAAACTAAATTATTTGACTTCATGGGCAGAAAGTAACTTGGAAACAGAAGTGAAAATATTTCAGAAGGAAGCACTGAATAATTTGTATCTATGAGGTGGAACAAGTGAAAGTATCCTTTCAAATTTGCTGCTCTTCCAGGAGACCTGGGTTCTGTTCCCGGCACCCAGCGGTGGCAGCATGTAACTCCAGCCCCGGGGGATATGAGCCCTTCTTCTGGTTGTCTCCTCCAGTGTATGGGCAATGTATGAACTTACGTCCAAGGAAGCAAAATACCCATACACGTTTAAAATTTTAAATTGTATTTCTTTCCTGGAGGCTGGCTGTCTACCACAGCTTGTGTGTGGGACAAATCCAGTTTCACATTTTAATAGTCAATCTGGAAACTGAAAGATCAGCTTTTGTTTCCCTTAATGGAATAAAATTACAAAACAACAAAACCAACCTTACTACATTGTTTGGAATCCCCTGAAAGGGAACTATAAGTCATCTGTTTGATAGTTGATAGTGAAAGTTAAAAAAAAAAAAAAAGCCATCAGGAATGCTTGATGAGGGGCCTGGCTAAAGCCAATGGGTTAGACACTGTCCAGTAGTTACTGCTCAGTGCTCACAGGGCACCACTTGCACGGTGAGTCACCCGGAGAGCAGAGCACTGACAGTGCTCTAAAAATTATCCTTCATCAAGGGTAACCTGGCAACTCTGCTTGCTTCCAGCCACAGGAGAACGGAAAACATGCCAGGAATATGGGGATCTGCCTGCATGTGATTACACAAGAACTGAGGTCATCAAGAGCTGCTTCTGGCTCCACTTTCATGCCACCATGCTTATATTCCTGATGTCTGTTCTGGCTAGATACAATTTGTTTGGATTCAGTGGAACAAGTGGCTGAGGTGCCTTTTGAACCAAAGAAGAACTGACCTCCAGGTTCTCCCAGCATCCCTCAGTCCCTACCTGTTTCAGGGCACGGCTGGCATACCTGGCCCTCTACCCTGAATACTCCAGCCCAGGGCAGGGCTTCCTCTCCTCCTCTCCCCTAGTTCTTCCCTATATAATCCAGATATTGGGTTCTCTCTCTCTACATTCTCTGTCTCCGTGTGTGTGTGTGTGTGTGTGTGCGCGCGCGTGTGCTCGCACCAGCAATTTCTCTCATGAGGGAGATAGAGTGTTTAGAAAATATTATACAGGTGCTGAGCCATAAGAATAACAATACCAAAGTCAGGACAGTACTTAGTTCTCTGCCAGTAAAGAAATAAACACTGAATATACAAAACTCTTGACACCATGTATGAAAGATCACCCCAACTCACAGAGAAACCCTATCTCCAAAAACCAAACTAAATGAAGGAAACGAACCGTCTCCGACTACTGACTACATTATTTCAGTAGTCCAACTGTTCAAAATGTAGGGCATATGGGTGTGGCTGAGTGGTACACCTAGGCATGTGTCAGGCTTTTGGCCCAATACTCAGGACCAATGATAAAAAAAAAAAAAAAAACCCTCCCTGATGAAAGTCTGTAAGTCAGCCAGGCATGGTAGCACACACTGTAATTCCAGAACCCAGGGAGGCAGAGGCAGCGGATTGCTGTGAGCTTGAGGCCAGTGTGGTCTACAAAAACAATTTATGTTGGTAATATTTAGAGGCACAATCAATAAAGGCTAACAAATTACCACCATATCTGTGAGCTGCTTAGTAAATGGGAAAGTAGAAATTAAGTGAAATGAGACACATGGTACTTTACATACTTACAGCCACAGGAATGAAATCACTATCTAAACAGACCATGACCTACCTTAGCCAAGAGTCCATGAAGAACATGTAATCCCTGGTCTCAGCCTGGTCCAATACAGCTAATGAAGCATCTAGTAAGAGAGTTATAGGCTAAAAACTGGATTACTTTGTTTTCTGGCAAGAGCTGAGAAGTCACAATTTGAAAGCAAAGGATAGAGAAAGCGCAAGTGGGACAAGGAAAATAAAGGAGCCAATGCTATTTGTCCTAATTAGCTTTAACTATCAACTTGACACAGCCTAGAGGCAGCTGAGAAGGGAGTCTTAATTGAGTGTCCAGATCAGATTGCCTGGGGTCAGTTCTGTAGGAGCTTGCCTAGGTTAACGGAGGTAGGAGGGCCTAGCCCACTTTGGGAAGCACAGTTCCCTGGGCAGGGTGTTCCTGGGCTGTGTAAGAATGCTAGCAAAACATGGGTGTGTAAGTGAGCCGGCAAGCGGCATTCCTCCATGGATCCTGCTTTCGGGTTCTTGCCTTGATTTCATGCCCTTAGTTCTCCCAATGCTAGACTATGACCTAGGAATATAGGATGAAAGATACCCTTTCCTCCCCTACATCATTGTTTTTTTGTTTTGTTTTTGTTTTTCGAGACAGGGTTTCTCTGTGTATCCTTGGCTGTCCTGGACTCACTTTGCAGACCAGGCTGATATCGAACTCAGAGCAATCCATCTGCCTTTGCCTGAGTGCTGGGATTAAAGGCCACCACACCCAGCTCCCTAAATTGCTTTTGACCACAGTGTTTTATCACAATAACAGGGAGGAATCTTAAACACTGTTCATATTACAACATTAATGTACAAGGCAGAGTCCTTTGATCAAGAAGCAGCTTTTAAAAGATTTATTTTTACGTGAATCGAAGTTTTGCCTGCATGTATGTCTGCATGAGGGTGCCAGATCATCTGGAACTGGATTTACAGACAGTTGTGAGCTGCCATGTGAGTGCTGGGACTAGAACCTGGGCCCTCTGGAAGAGCAGTCAGTACTCTTAACAGCTGAGCCATCACTCCAGCCCCAAGAAGCAGCATTTAAGTTATGATTCAGCAAACTTCTGTATCCTGATGACAACAGACTAAAGCTGACTAAAGCTCTGAAACTATAATCAGGCCTCAAATGCTTTCTTTTAGAAGAGTTGCTATGGTCATGGTCTCTTCACAGCAATAGAAAACTGATTAAGACAGACACTGTGAAGGCTCCACAAAAGCAATAAAAATATTTAACAAAATCATAGTTACAAATTGATAGAGCACAATTAGTGGTAGAAAAAGAACTGACTGGCTGGACAGAGGTATTTTTTGAGGTAGAGGAAAAAAAATCTCAAAAACTAGATTGTCATATGGTATACAAAATTTTAAGATGTGCATTTAGAACAGGAGACTTAGGGCTGGAGTTGACTCAGTGGTCAAAAGCACATGCTGCCCTTGTAGAGGATCTAAGGTTGGTGCCCAGTACCCACATAATGACTGTAAACTATCCACAACTGTAGTTCTGAGGGATCCTACCCTGAGGCATGCTTCTTTGAGGCAGCTTATTTAATTGGGGGAAGGAGGGACAAAAGGCTACATGCAGGCCCAAGGCAGGGGAGGGAGTGGTCCTCACTCTTACTGCTGTAGAGATGAGGTTTCTGGGGTTGGACATGACTAGACCTGACTTCTGCTCCAGACAGGCTCCTCCCAGGACTCCAGCCTTGCACATCCTCTTCTGACAGGTACCAAGCACTCATATGGTACACAAACATACACACACACAGGGAAAAACTCAAACACAAAAAATTTAAATCTAAAAACATTAAATAAGAAACTTTTGTACTATTTATATTATACCACCCCTTGAAAACCACTAATTTCTTATTAATGTTATAATTGAAATTTCCCATCTGTGTAATCTGATTGCCTTTGGCATAGTGTGTCTGGCTCCTTTTACAGGTATGGTCTTATAAAAATGCAGCCAGAGAAACAGATCTATAATTAAGAGTGCTTACTGTTCTTGTAAAAGATCAGAGTTTGATTTCCAGTCCTCACACCTGAGGAGTCTCACACAACAGTCTCACACAACAGTCTCACACAACAGATCCTTTAGACTCCAGGTCTAAAGGATCCAAAGCCTCTTCTGGCTTTTGCAGGCACATGCACACATGCGCATGCACACACACAAATTTAAAAAAATTAAATCTTTATAAGTTCTCTACCCTTCAGTTGATAATGATTAGGTGGTTTCCAAATTGGAGCTCTTATTAATAATGTTGTCATTGTGTATGTATTCAGGTGTGTGTTTCAAGTCTGCTTATATGTGTCTCATTGTCTTGTAGTCACATATGTTTTCATTTCTGATTCCTTCTCTCTGTTTCTACTGAATTTCTAAATCTTCTAAATCTAGTCTCCAGCATGTCTCCATGAAGTAGAAGGCCATGCGGAAAATTTGAGGTTTACTTTTTGGAGGAATTGCACTGCACTTTTCTCCAGTGCTCCCACCACTTTATGTCCCCAGCAACAATCCATGCAAGTCCATCTCTCTACATCCTCACTAATATGTGCTTTTCTTCCCCTTGGAAAGGAGAGTCATTCCCAAGGGATCCCCTAACCACGCTGGCTAGGGAGACCAGCAATATTGGCAAGCTGTGGGTTTGACTGAGATACCCTATTTCAATAAGTAAGGTGCAAGAGGAACTGTTATCCAAAATAATCAATAAAGATTCAGGGGGCAGATAATGAGTTAAAAACCTACTAGCTCAGAGAGGCAGAGAAAGCACCCAGCTGACCCTCCCTACTTAGCTCACGACCCAGAAGGAAAAGGCCAAAAGCCCAAAGCTCAAAGCCCCTTCTTCACACTGTCTTATTAAATACCTTTCTCTCAAAGTCCCTCCTTTCTGTTAATCCTGGTCAGTTGATTACTTGCTCTGTCTCTTGACCTAGGATTAACTTTATTTAGCTTTTGTTTACAGAAAAGGTCTTGGATTAAAAGTGTGTGCTAGAACTGGGCTACTCCACAATAGAAACACATTTTTACAGTTTACAATCTTAGGGTTCACAATGGAATCAAATATCCTGCAACAAGGAGTTGAAAATAATTCCTGACATCAACCTTGGACCTTCACGCACACATGAAAATGGGGAAAAATAAAATGCTAAATTATCCTAGAAAATGTGCCAGGCTGTCACATATGGCTTTCGTTTCCATATTCCTTACAGCTAATGCTACTGAACACCTATCTTTTCATGTGTTTTTATCCAGTTATGAACCTGAAATAGTTGGGCTTTTATTGAATTTCATGTATTCTAAATACCGACCTATCAAAGATAAGATCTTCAAATCGTTTTCTTCTACTCTAGGGTTGTCTTTAGATTTCTTCATAGATTCTTTTGATGACTAGATCCTAAATTTGATGAAGTGTGACATGCTTGTGTATTTGATATCATATTTACAAAGTTATCACCTTCCTACAGTTTTGGTCTCTAAAATCAATCAGTAGTAGCAACCAAGTCTCTTTGGAGAAATAGCTAATGCTAAGACCAGTCCAGAAAATGTACAAGATCTGCCAGGAGATCTTATTTTACTTACAGAAGTATGGGAATGCTAACATGCGTGTGCATGCATGCATGCACACACACACACACACACACACACACACACACACAGCCTTCATTATGTGAAAAAGCTCCTGTGTCTAAAGCTGCAGTGACATGAGCAACAGAATGAATACTGTAGGCCAGGACTGCATTCACAGTATAAAGTAAATGCTTCCGTCTACTGTGTAACAAGTCACTGAAAACATTGGTAGGAAAGAAGGGACTCCTAAGCTGCTTTCTGTAACAGCTGGAATCTTGTTCCTCAGCTGGTAGTGCTGTCTGGGCAGTCTTTGGAGACTTTAGGAGAGGGAATAGACAGAGGATAGCTATCTTCATCACTGCCTGACTTGTTTTGCTCTCTACTTCTTGGTCCACCATGATGAGAACAGCCTCCATCCCCAGACTCCCAACATGATCTGAAGGATTCACCATGCCTTCCTTGCCTCAGTGGCCTGAATGCTTCCGACACAAGACACCAAAATAAATCTTTGCCCATTAAGTTGCTTGTGTCCGGTATTGTGGGTACAGCAATGCAAAGGTAACTAAAGCCTATGGATTTACCCATCCATAACATCATCTGACCTTTCTTTGCACAATGTTCCAAGGTTCATCTGTGCTGTAGTGTGTAGCAACACTTGTTCTTTTTCTGCCTCCAAAAACCAAGCTGCTGCTGTACCACACTTTATTTATCCATCACCCAGTTAACAAGCATTTGGGTTGCTCCTACCTTTTAGTTATTGTGAATAGCACCTCTGAGAATAATACAAGTTTTCGTTTAAATACCTGTTTTCAATTTTGGCTAAAAAATACAAGCATTAATCCAAAGAAGGAAATGACCAGCTATTTTAAAATCTCTAGCCATTTGACAATTATTTACTGAAAACCTATCAGCTGCCTGAATGGCAAGCCCAGAAATTACATTGAGACACAAATCACTTTCGATTTCTTTGCACAGAGAAGTATAACAGTAAAACTCAGACCTTTTAACACATGTATTTAATTATTCCTTTTACGTGTGACATGAAGTGAAAACTACTTGAGAGACAAGGGAACCAGCAGGCAGCGGTGCAGTTATGGAGAAGGGCAACGAGGGAAGAGAACAATTTAAAACAAAGTGTAATGACACATATATGTACACACTCACATATATAAACACACATATGTGCCACAAGAACCATTACTTTATCTGCTAACTTGCAAAATTAATTTTCAGGACAGGACAGAGAGATGGCTCAGAGAGTAAAGGCACTTGGCAGTTTGGAGCCCCAGAAGCCAGGCCTTAACTGAATGTCTCAAAGAACAACCACTCTCTAAACCTCACCCTGTCCACGCCCGCACTCGTCAACTCATC
Source organism: Meriones unguiculatus (assembly GCF_030254825.1). NCBI lineage: Eukaryota > Metazoa > Chordata > Mammalia > Rodentia > Muridae > Meriones > Meriones unguiculatus. Next base: position 90,414,590 of record NC_083351.1, read on the forward strand.
ACCGCGGGTCTCGGTTGTTTCTTTGCGCTTGAACGGGCTGGTTTGGTCTCCAGCCCCGGGCACCCCAGTCGTAGTTCAAGTCTCTCCAAGCTTCTTGACTGCTGAGCTCCCTTCAATGGAAGGCAGCTGAGAACGCGTCCTCTCCTCTAGGCACTTTCCCTCAGTCTACAGCTCTCCCCCAGATACGCAGGCGCCCGAAGGGCTAGCGACTAGGTCACCTCGGGAAAGCGCGGCAGTGCGCCACCCGGCTCCCGATAGACGCACTAGCGCGAGCGAACAGGCGCAGCCTCCCTGCTGTTTCTCGTGGTAGCTCCGCCCCTGCCCCACATTGCCACGCCCACAGGCCTTGGGGGGAGGGGCAAGCCTGGATGACGTCACAGAAACCGGCCGCCCATTGGGTCTTCGTGCGCGCCGGGTCCGGAGGGCGTGTTCGCTGGCGCTGATTGGCTGGGGCGCGCCGGCGGGGAGGAGCCGACCGCGGGGCCGGGAGTGCGGCGGCGGCGGCGGCGGCAGCATGGGTCCTCGCCCGCGGCTTCGCTGAGTCTCCCTGGCCTGGGCTGCCCGCGGCGCCCGCAGCGGCGGCGTCATGAAGGGGGCCCTGGGGAGCCCGGTAGCCGCCGCGGGCGCCGCGATGCAGGAGACGTTCGGCTGCGTCGTGGCCAACCGCTTCCATCAGCTGCTGGACGACGAGTCGGACCCGTTCGACATCCTGCGCGAGGCCGAGCACCGGCGCCAGCTGCAGCGCAAGCGACGCGACGAGGCGACGGCGGCCAGCGGGGCCGGGCACCGGGGCGGCAGGAGCCCGGCCTTGGCCTCAGGACACAGGCCCGGCGCGGCCGGCCGCAGGGAGTCGCAGAAGGAGCGCAAAAGCCTCGCGGCGTCTGGCGCACAGCAGCCGGACAGTCCCGGGGGCCCGCAGCCTCCAGGTACGCCGTGGGCGCCGAGGTCATCCCTCCCGCCGCTAGGCTCGTGTCGCGCGGCCCAGTCCCGCGTGGACAAAATCGAGCTGGGTGTCCTGATGGGCGCAGGGCCCGGGGTCACTGTTCCGGGGGCCACCCTCCAGGATATATACATGTGGCTCTCGGAGTCACACTTCCGGGGATCACCCTCGGGAACCACTCCTGCTGGATCATGACCCTCCAGGGCCACCCTCCTGGGGTGGTCACTTTCCCGGGTCACCCTGTCACAGTGGGGAGGGGCCAGTGTCTCACTCCCAGTGGGTTCATCCCATTTGGGGGAGTATGAGCAAGAGCCGTGAATGTTCATGGACAGAGGCCCCTTGGTCACTCTCCCGAAGTCCCTATCCACGAGGAGGGGTCGGGAGTCACTGCCAGGGGGGGAGGGGGGCTGTCCTGTCTCTCTGGACCGGTTCCGGGTCGAGGGGAGAGTGGGCCGATCTGGAGGTTCCGGGTGACTCTTTAGGAGTCACCCACCTGGCAGTCCTGGTTCGGTGGAGGAACCGGAGACTGACAACTTGAGGGTTGTGGGGCTGGGATTCCCACCTCTGCAGCTGGCTGCATCCTTCATCCTCCCCGCCGGCCTCTGCGGGATTCTGCTCCTTAGGCGACGCACTGTTGAAACCTTCAGGGATCCCAGACTCTGGGCCTCGAGATTCAGAGAGGCCTGGGCATCCTCCGGTGTGGGAGCCGGGATGGCATACCTGAGCAAGGGGGTGGGACGGGCCTGGGGTCCTGGCTCTTCCGCCTTAGCCCTTAGCTCCGTCTCCATCTTGCAGCTTCCAGGTGTTAGCTGGCATCGACTGCAGGCAGAACAAATAGTGTAGGCGGGGCATGTAACTTGTGATCGATTCGATACTGTTTTTTGTAGAAGCAGTTTTAACCTTCGCAAGCGGAATGCTCAAGTTAGCCTTTCTGGTTAGTAGCCGGACCAGCCCTCCGCTGGGGTGGCTGTCACCTGAGCTGCGGCAAGGCTTTTGCAGCCAAGCTCTCGCCACCTGAGCACCCTGTTTTCCCATAATAAGGTTATGGCCCTAAGGCTGGCAAGAACGGGTATTGAGATTAGAGTGTAGTTTCACCACGGAGTAGGAAGGTGTTCATGTGGGCATTATTGTCTTGTTCTTGTTTGAGAAAAACTGTCCATTCTGATTCTGGCTTTACGTTTAAGGCTTTTTGGCTGGTACAGCTAGGTAATTTTACCTTACATGTGAAGTTCATTTGAGACACTGCTTGAGATTCAGAAAATCATTAACGAAGATTGGATACTTCAGTGAACTTAGGACTCCTTTTAAAATGGAAATGCACCATAATGTACATTTGGTATTGTGTTCCTCTTAAATGTATTTAGAAAAATGAGAGCAAAAGAATTGAGAAAGGTTATTTTTTATATTTACTTTTTTATCAAGTGAAAATACACTAGCCTTTGAGAGGGTTCCACTTACTGTTGTTAAAATGTTGGTTTTTCTTTTTTCTTCTTCCTTTTTTTTTTTTTGAACTTTTATTTGTTTTGTGTTTTGAGACAGGATTTCTCTGTGTAACAGTCCTGGCTGTCTTGGAGCTCTTCTTTGTAGACCAGTCTAGCTTGGAATTCACAGAGATCTGCCTGGCTTATCTCCTGAGTGCTGAGATTAAAGGCATGCACCGCCATGCCTGCCTGAAATGTTGATTTTTTTTTTAGCCTTTTTTAAATTAAAGATATTTTTGTTATGACCACTCCAGGGTTTCATTCATGTTGAGCAAGTGATCTACTACTGAGCTTGAACCCCCAAGCTCTTGTTAGAGAAATTTCAAACAATCTCAAAAATGTATGAAGTTAGCAGAAGGTTAGTTTTGTTATGATTAACATCATGCATTTGTATTCATATATTTATGTAATGAAAGCACAGTGTGGGGCTGGAGAGATAGATCACTCAGAAAATGTCTTGAAAACATGAAGATCTGAGTTCTGTCCCTGCCTAAATCCATGAGCCCCAGCTCCAAGAGAGACCTGGTTCTAAACAGTCAGGTGGGTTATTCCGAGGTGCACACCAGGGTTTCCCTCTGGCTTCTGGACCCACATGTCCACCTGCACACACATACAAGCACGCCCACTTGGAGTACTGTAAACCAGCACACTGAGAACTTTCTTTTTCAGTTCACAGTTCAGGCATTCTAGTTTTTGAGACCTAGTTGATATTAGAATGGACATTTTGTAACAAGAATTTTTTTCAAGTGTGTATGATTTCCATGTCTGTAGCTCCTGTTCTAAATGGACTACAAAGAGTGAATCTATAGGTGTTGTTAGCTATAACTGACATGAAAGACCATGCTTTTCTAAAGTCACAAGAAATTAAACTTTGAATGTCCCAAGTGTAGGCATTCATGCATAGGGTAGACAAATACCATGCACATTTGATGTTTAATAGAAACAGTTACCCATCTCAAAATGATGTGGAAGTCATTATTTTTTTCCCATGGAAATATATATTTGTTGAGCCTTTGTCTGTCTAATGATAACCCTTGGATGAGCCTTGCCCAAGAATAAATTCATTCTTGAATCATCACTTTCATTTTTGTTTTCCTAGACTTTCAGGGTTATGGTGAATAAGCCACCATTCAGCTTTGTTTTATAGGAAATCGTACTATAAATTTTGCTGTATTTTGTTTACTCTCTGGGCTTTAATTTAGAGAAGTGGTCAGACCATATGATCTAGATCTTTATTGGAAAGGGCTGGGAAATGCAGCAGCTGTGCTGCCTACTCCAAGCTGCTGAGCCAGCACAGAGAAGGAAGCTAGGTCCAGTTGCATCTTGATCTCCTAGAACCAGGTGGTAGGAGAACAAAAATATGTTCCTGAGAACTTTGTTTTGGGGGTTTAGAAAAATGTAATGTGGGCTGGAGAGATGGCTCAGTAGTTAAGAGCACTGACTGCTCTTCCAGAGGTCCTGAGTTCAATTCCCAGCACCCACATGGCAGCTCACAACTGTCTGTAACTCCAGGATCTGGCACCCTCAAATAGACATACATGCAGGCTAAACACCAGTGCACATAAAATAAAAATAAAGAAATTTAAAAAGAAAAAAAAGTAATGTTTACAAGGACACATAATTATGATTAATCTTATTTGTCTCAGTTTACACAGGAGCCTTGAGATTTCACTTAATTGATATAATTAGAAATAAGAGGAAGAAGTGAAAGCAAGCACTTAAGCAAGTCTGTAGCTGATAGAGATACATAGTTAAAAACTGTAAGTTAGAAGTAGGAAATCAGAAGCTGATTAAAACAATAGTTCCTTCTTGAAAAGAAAGGCTGTTTTTAAAATGTGTTTACATGTTTGCTCGGGTGTGTATATATGTACAATGTATACGCACAGAGTACCCACAGAGGCCGGAGGAGGGCGGCAGGGTCCCAGAACTGAAGTTACTGATGGCTGTGAGCTGCCGTTCGGCTGCTGGCATGAACTCAGGTCCTCAGCAAGGGGAGCAGGTGTGCTTGGCTGCTGAGCCATTGCTTTAGCCCCAGTAGTACTTTTTAAAATATGTTTTTATTTTATGTATCCGAGTGTTTGCCTGAATGTATGTATGTGTACCACATGACTGCCTGATGCCTGTGGAGGCCAGAAGAGGGCTTCAGAGTTACTGGAATTGGAGTTATAGACAGTTATGACAGTTACTGGAGTTGTGACAGGTCTGTTGTGGGGGCACTGGGACTCGAACCCTGGTCCTCTGTATGAGGAGCCAGTCCTTAAAGGCGGAGGCATTTCTCCAGCCCCAGTAGTTCTTTCTATATTGAGGAAAAGTAGGAATGAGTGCTGGTGACCAGGGTGTCCTGGAGAGACCATTTTAAATTTTCAGCTTGTTGATTTTCATATTGGCAATTTATCCCTTATATTTCAAACACCTCTTCCAATTTTTGATTAAAATTTTTGAGAATTCTATATTTACGTAATTTCTTCTTTTTCTTCCGTGCCTCTACCCCCTCTGAGATTCATGGCTTCTATGTTATTGTTATGTGCATGTGCGAGCACACACACACACACACACACACACCCTACTAAATCCATTTACTGTTGTTCAAGTGCACATGTATTTCAGGCTGGCCATGTAGGCGTGAATCAAGGGGGCTTGTCCCTGGGGAGGTCATTGGTTGCCTATAGTTCTGCATCTAAGAGTGGCTTTGTGAGCTTTCCCCATCCACGCTGGCATATCAGCTGGCGTCACTGCAACTCTTGTAGATTTTGTGGACACAGCTTTTCTATCACGACTAGAAAATACTGTCTTGCAGCAGAAACCCTGGTCCTCTGGCTTACCATCTTTTCACCTCTTCTGTAATAGTCCCTTATCCTTAGACGTAGGGGTCATCTCTTCCAGTTTTGTGTGTGTTTGTGTATGTGTGTGGTGCATGTGTGTGTGCGCACAGTTGTGCATATGGAAGCGAGAAGTCAATGTTGGGAATCTTCTGTCACTGTTGACTTTATTTTCTTGAGATAGGATCTTTAAAAGAATTTTCATTTTTATTTTATGTGCATTGCTGTTTTGCTTGTATATATGTCTGTATGAGGGTGCCAGAACCCCTTCAAACTGGAGGTACAGACAGTTGTGAGCTGCCATGTGGTTGCTGGGAATTGAACCCAGGACCTCTGGGCCCCTAGAGACATGGTCTTTCAATAGACCCAGAACTCACCATGTATCTAGACTAGGTGGCCAAGGATTTTCTCCCTCCTCACTGCTGGTGTTGCAGGCATGCTTTGACACTTTTGGCTTCCCTGTAGGTTCCGGGATCAGATCTCATGTCCTCACACCTGCACATCATGCACCCTGCCTACTGGGCCATCTCTCTAGCACCTAATTTTGATTTCTTGGTAATATAAATTTTTTAACAATAAAAGCTCTATTTATGGTATCTTTCAATGTTCTAAGCATACCACAAACTTAGGCTGTGAACTCACTGAGTAATACATATTGTATTTAAGTATTTTTAGTCATGGGACATTGAAAACATTAGGCTTCTAGGCCTGATGATGTCATACATATTTAATCCCAGCAAGAGGAGGCAGGTAGATTTCTTGTGAATTTGAGGCCAACCTGGTCTACATAGGGAGTTCCAGGCCAGCAGTGTTACACAGCGAAACCCTAAGACTGAGCTTAGGTTTGTGGTCTAGTTTATCACACTCAAAAACTATTTCACATGAAGAGCTACACAGTTTTATATTAGTGATATCTAATATATATATAATATATTAGTGATATCATGGGCATGAGTTTTACTTCAAAATAAGAATTGATAACATATACAAGTGCTAGACTTCAAAGAATAGATAGGAAATACTGTGAAAAACATGCCTGTATTTACTAAGAGTGTGTATATGCCTATATATATATACATACATATATGTTGTCTATGAGAAGAATTTAACAGTTAAAATGTACCTATTTGAAAAAAAATCAAGCCTTTTATAGCTACACAATGCGAAGAATAATTTCTGCTAAGAAAACAGACATTAGAAGTTAGTTGCACATAGTATTTTGGGGGACCATAAGAAATGGTGAAACTCTGCACAATATATTACAGTTAGAGACAGCTTAAAACTCATGAGTTTAAAAAGCTAAGCATAAAAAGCAGAGGACAGGGCCAGGAGGGGTTGGCACCTGCCTCTAATCTCAGCAGTCAGGAGGCAGAGGCAGGTGGATCTCTGTGTTCACGACCAGCCTGGTCTACATAGGCAGTTCTGGACAGCCAGGGCTATGCAGGGAAACCCTGTCATGAAAAACAAAAAAACAACAACAAAGTAGAGAACAGAAAAAAAATGGAGAGGTGGAAGGGAAAGCAGTAGCCTCCGCCCCGGCTGGACTTTGTCATTCTCAGAGACCAATAAAGACACCCTATGTGAGTAATGGCTGCCTCTTAAATGGGTTAGTGAATATGTCACATATACAAATGCTATCAAAAATCAGGAAGAGCTAATAATCATGTGCGTCTCTGTGAAAAGCAAGCAAGCTCCTTTATGTCAGGACACCCTAGGTGTCCTTGATTTGCTTTTGCAGCCGGGGTTCTTTTCTGTTTTGTTTTTATTTGCTTTTGGTTTTTCAAGACAAGTTTCTCTGTGTAGTCCTGGCTGTCCTAGAAGTCACTAAAAGATCCATCTGCCTCTACCTCCTGAGTGCTGGAATGAAAGGCCTGGGCCACCAAGCCTGGCTGCAGCTGGGATCCTAAAACTGTAGTCTGAAGAACAGGTTTTATCTGTCCAGTAAAATATACCTAACCAAGCCACACAGGCACTGAAAAAAAAAAAGAAAAGAAAAAGTAAACTGGCCAGGAATGGTGGCACACTGAGGCAAGATCTGTCTGAGGCTGGCCTCGGCTCCATAGTAACACTCTGGAAGTGTGGAGTTTGTATGTGTTAACCCTGTTATTTTTAGGACTTTACCGTGAAGTTCTGTTGATAATTAGCAGACAAGGGCAGCGGCAGGCAGTAACCGTTTCTCTCTGAAACCCCAGCTTTCCCAGCTTTCCAGTGGCTTTGATTTCTGGTAGAAAAACCATGTCTGTCTTGCACCGTGCTGCTGTGGACGCTGTGTTGAGCATTTTTTTTTTTTTTTTTTTTTTTTTTTTTTTTTTTTTTTTGATCCTCCTGACAGGCCAGAAGCGGATTCCAAGGAGAGGGGAGCAGCAAGGATGGAATGACAACCGGGGGACAGACGTGGTGCTCGACAGAGCAGAGCGAAGGTCCTGCAGGGAATGTGGGCCCTATGACACTGAGAGACAGGCAGGCGCCACAGCGGAGAAGCTCACAGAGGGAAAGTACGTAGCGTAGACCTCCACTAAGGGGCGGGGCCCAGGGTTCCAGTCACTGCTAGGCTTCGTGCCATGTCTGTGGTAGCAATCCTTCAGAGAATGCGCCAAGGTAAGTTACAGATCATGTGCTCTTCCAGGCCTGTGCCCCCGTGTGAGCGCCCGCAAATCCCTGTCTCTGCTGTTTCAGGTGCCCCGCCTTTGGCAGCCGCTCTGGGGACTGGCCTTGGTTGTGAGACTTGAAATCTGTCTGTACAGGGCGTAGAACAGTGCCAAGTACCGGCACTCAGGGTTAGCCATTAGTTTAGTCACGGCACTGTGCTTTCTGATAGGCTACAACCGTGGCTGCCTTCCAGTTTGTTTTAAGTCCATTTCCCCACTTTTCATTATACCCATCTTTTTTCCTAGACCAGTTGACAGGTTTGATCGAGACAGACCACTGAGAGGACGTGGAGGCCCCAGAGGAGGCCTGAGGAGCAGAGGCAGAGGTGGCCCCGGGAATAGAGCTTTTGACTACTTTGACCAAAGAGGGAAGCGAGATTTTGAAAGATACAGTAGCAACAATAAAGTGTAAGCTCCTTTGCCTGTGATTTTGTGTCTGTGGATGACTAACTTCAAAAGCACGCACACAGTCTGTCATTCGTTGGAGCAGGGCAGGGTTTTATTGTTTGTTTGTTTATAATTTATTTATTTTCCTTTTTTATGCGCACTGGTGTTTTACCTGCATGTACATCTGTGTGACAGTGTCAAACCTTGGAGTTATAGACAGTTGTGAGCTGCCATGTGGGTGGCTGGGACTTGAACACCGGTCCTTTGGAAGAGCCGTCAGTGCTCTTAACCACTGAGCCATCTCTCCAGCCCCAGGATTTTATTTTTTATTAAAGATTTACCTAAAAAAAAACTTACTTAAAAAAAGTGTGTATCTGTGTGATGCACATATGTGATACACATATCTACATGATGCACGTATGTGGGTAATTACGAGGGTGCATGGTGAGTGCAGTGCCTACAGAAGCCAGAAGATGGCATCATCTTCTGAGCCCCCTGGGGCTCCCGTTACAGTTAACCGCTGTCTGATGTGAGTCCCAGAAATTAGGCTCAGGGTCTCCGTAAGAGCGCTGTGCGCCCCCCGAGCCTTCCCTGCAGACTCGGGAGCCCGACTGGTAAGGGGCAGCCTCCACCTCAGCTGAGCATGAGTATTCGTTGTCCTGAAGAAACAGGACCTAAAATGTGTTTTCTCGGCTTTGACTAGACAAGGGCATTGGTAAGCATGACGGATTGTGTGATGAATGTTCCTGCTGCTTTTCAGTGACACAGAGCCACCTGCACCCATGGAAGAGACCTTGATGATGGAGGAGTGCCAGGGCGCCACAGATGAGGAGTCTCCAGCCAAGTAGGGAGCTGCATCTTTGCCTATGGGTTATCTCTTGTAACAGTTCTTACCCCTCCCCCACCGTTCCCCCGAGACAGGGTTTCTCTGTGTAGCCCTTGATATCCTGGACTCGCTTTTGTAGACCAGGCTGGCCTCGAACTCACAGAAATCCACTTGCCTCTGCCTCCCAAGTGCTGGGATTAAAAGGTGTGTGCCACATGACCCCCATAATGATTCTTAATGGTCTATCATCTCTCTCTTAAGATTGGATATTATGTTTATGGGCACAAAATTGTCAGGGGGAGGTGTAGTGAATGTGGGGGTGCTTATGTGGAGGCCAGAGCAGGATACCAGGTTCCTTCCTTTACGGTTCTATACCTTATTGCTCTGAGACAGGATCCCTCACAAGATGAGCGCTCACGGTCTCTGCTAAGCTGGCCAGCCATTGAACTCCTAGGATCCTGTTAGAGTTATTTTCATAAAATTGTGTTTGTTTCTCACACAAATAATTGAGGCTCTCTTGTATTTGTTTAATAATAAGCTTCACAACACAATCACTGAACAGTTATTACCCTATTCTTAACCCTCTAATAGCTCCTCCCAGCCTACATCCCAGAAATGCTAGCACTTGGTAGCTTTTCTGCTCCAGCTACTCTCTTCTGCTGTCTCCTGGACCTCTCCTGTGGCTTAATCCTCTCCTCTCCTTCATCTCTCATCCTCCTCCCCTGACTGGCAGGAAGTCCAGCACTGTTTTCTTCCCTGCTTAGCGATTTGCTGTAGGCTGCTTTTTTTGGCATATCAGGGGACAATAGAGCAGTGTTTATACAACATTGAGACAGGAGGTCCTCAGGACAAGGACTGCAACCAGATATGGGGGTGGGGAGAGGTGTTAGAGAAATCAGCATTTGAATTGCACAATAATCTTATGTCTACACTATCTCCACTCATCAGTGCTGGGATTCATAGGTGTACCCAGCCAAGCCTGGTTGTTTACATGCCTATTGGGCATTCACACTCTGTTCCGTATGATTGCAGTGCAAGTACTCTCAAAAGAGACAGAGTCTCTATGCAGCTCCAGCTGTCCTGTAACTCTCAATATGTAGACCAGGCTGGCCTTGAACTCACAGAGCTCCACTTGCCTCTGCCTCCCTAGTGCTGGGATGAAAGGTGTGTACCTCCATACCCAGCTGGAGCATGCATTCTTAACTCACTAAGCCACCTTCCTAGCCCTAAAAACCCTAGCTTAGTGTTTTAAAAGCTAAATCCTTTTTAAAATCATACAAGGTGGATCTTGTTTAGTTGTTAATGGATAATGATCAAACTAAGTAATCCGAATTTTTTTTTGTTTTGTTTTTTAATGAGTATATTAAATTTAGGTAGTGTCCTCTGCCCCTTACCTCTTCTGTCTTGCTCTTGTCCCCTTTATTCTATCTTTCTTTTTTTTTTTTTTTTTTTTTTCATAAGACTGAATCTCTCGTCTGTATCTAACACATAAGCTGTAAGCCAAGCCTCCTTTCCCAGTGAATGAGCCAGGGTTCCTCCCAGAATGAAAGCTCACTATCTTAGCTAAGCTGGCTAGCCAGTGAGCTCCTAGGATTTTCCTATGCCCTGGCTTTGTCTCTTAACTCTTCCTTCAGCCTTCTACTTGTCTACAGCTAAGCAAGTCACAAGGCAGATGTTTGGGACTCTCTGAGGGCTTGTTGTTTGGCTTGCTTTTACTTTATCATTACTATGGGTGTATGTGCACTGTGTATGCCTGTGGAGGTCAGGGGACAACTTTCAACTTCACGGGGGTTCCAGGAATCAATCTCAGGTCCTCTCGTAGGCTTGTGTAACAAGCCCCTTTCCTGTCTCACTGAGTATCTGTAACATCTTGATTGTTAAGTTTCTGAGGTTAGCCGTCAGCACTGTCTAGCATCACTGTTTCTTCAAAACCTTAACAGTACTTTCCCACATCATTGCCACACCTCACAGAATTCCGAGGCCTAAGATGGGAGGCTGATGGTCTTCCCATTCTCAAAGACATAACCTGTCCGCCTCTCCTGACTGCCTCTTTTCCTCCCACCTCTTCCATTTTGGTGACCATTTCTACTGACTTCCTCACGCCCTCACACTGTGTTCATTTCTTCCTCCCCACCTCTGGTCTTCTGGACATTTTAAGTGTGTGTGGTCTCACACCGAAGTCTGCTCTTATCCCTGCCTTCTCTCACTTGTTCTCTTAACTCTGGGCTGCCTGTTGTCGGTGCCCTCGGCTACTTCCCCGATGCCAGGCTTGACAGCTGCTTCAATCTGGACTGTGTTGATTTGAGGTCAGCTCTCTAGCTCACTGTGCTCTGGTTTCCCTCTGCCTTGAACATCTTCTTTGCAACTCATTAGGGTTTTGCCTCAGGCCTCTCCTCTTCCTCAGTCTTCATGTGATCTTATGTACCCTGCTGCTTAAATTGTGTACGTATTGACACCAGAATACGGATCACTGCCTTCATCCCTCGGGTCTGTGCTCCGCATCCCAATTTCTTCTCAAGCTCAGCAGACAACTGCTGGCTTTCCCACAAACTTCTGGGCCTCAGCAGGTGTCTGTGTGACCTGGAACAGCATTGTCACCTCTCAGCTTCCTCAAACAGAAGCTTAAGAGTATCTCTTGGAAGTCTGGATTTCAGTCCTCTACTCCCAAATCCAGGCCTTTCTTCTGGCCCTGTTTCCTGTCTCTGTCACCAGCACAGCACGAACTTCTGACATCTGTCACTGCAGCCCCTGAGGGCCTCTGCATCCCATCTTACCAGAGTGGCTCTCCCCTGGCGTTCTGAGTGTCACATTCTCCGACCCTTCTGACCTCTCCACTGGCTTCCTACTTCTTGTCCGCTTTTATCCTGATGTGCACAGTCCCCAGTGTCCTGGCCCTGGAGGACCCTCAAGTTTGACCACTCTTGTGCCTTCCTGAGATTCATTTTGTGGCCCTTGCTTCATGTTTCTGAACGTACCTTATCCTCACCCCACTGGCAGTCAGAAGCTTGCTTCCCTGTTCACTGAATTCTTGCTCTTCCCCCTGCTGCTGATTCTCCCTTACTTGCCCTTTACCAGAGCAGACTAAGACAGTTTGGTTCAGTCCAGTTAATTAATCTGCCGGCCTTTGTGAAGTCGGGATAATCAGCTGCCTGCACCGTGGAGTTGAGAGGATGGTGTTTTGTGCACAGCTCCATTCATATCCACAAGTGGGAGAAGGGGAGGGGCACCTAGAGTGGAGCTCAGAACTTGGTTGCTATGTAAATATATGCCAGTGTCATCTCTGCTTTTACAAGAGTGACAGTGGTGACTGACAGCTGTGACAGTTGTGAAGTTACTGCTCAGAACAACTAAGAATGTGTTTTTAACATAGAAGTCAGTTAATGTGCCTATTAGACAGTGTGTTAACTAAAGAAATAGATGCATTAATTTCTGTGAGCTGGGAAAGTGAAGATGTCAGAATCTTCAGGGAGGGCTCCTATTCCTGCTGCCCTATCAGACTTCAAAGTCATAGAATTCTCCAAAAGCAACTGTGTCGTCTTTGATGGTTTGAAGATTCCACTCTTTGAGGAAACGCTCTGCCACCTCAGCTGATTAGGTTGGTGTGGCGGCTTTCCTCGTTCAGCAACAATGGACCTTTGGTTCACTTCTTAGGCTTGGACTTCTTGGAGCTTAGAGTCCTGTTCGCCAGTGTTTTAGTGGACAACTGAAAGCACATCCCTATCTTCCAGGTTAGCATGTTTACTGGCGCGTGACCCTTTGCCCCCGTTTCACGGCAGTGGCTGAAGTGTCCTCATCACAGCTTTGTGGCACTTGAGGGTGTCGGCCACACTGACTTGTTGTCTCTGAGCTTGCCTCGTCTGAAGAGCTCAGTAAATGAAGTCTTACACAGAGGAAGATGACTCATTGGCTTATTTCACTTACCAGCATGTTTCCAAATTCCTGTCGTGTTATGACCTACACTAATACTTTATACTAATGCTTTGTTAAATATTTTATTTACTTATGTATACAATATAATTATGTATATAATTATAATATACAATTATTATATATTATGTACAATCATATATATAAATAATACACAATATAATTGTATATTATAATAAAATACAATATAATTATGTATACATAGTATTATGTTTAATTATGTATCTGCATATACACCTGCACACCAGAAGACACTAGATCTTATTATAGATAGTTGTGAGCTACCATGTGGTTGCTGGGAATTGAACTCAGGACCTCTGGAAGAGCAGGCAGTGCTCTTAACCTCTGAGCCATTTCTCCAGCCCCCTACTTTATAGTTTTTAAAAATTTTGCTTCTGTTTGTTGGTTTCTATTTGAGGCTATGCCGCTGTGAACATTCAAGTGTGTGTTCTGATATGGATGCATGTTCTTGTTTCGCTCAGGTGTGAGATTACTGGACCATATATAAACTCTGTCAGAAAAAAAAATTGTCTTTGAGACAAGATCTCTATGCAGGCTGACTTGGAATTTGCTATGTAGTCCCATCTGCCCTGGAGCTTGATATGTGGACCAAGCTGGCCTCAAACTCACAGAAGTCCACCTGCCTCTGCCTCCCTAGTACTGGGATCAAAGGTGTGCGCCACCACACCTGACTCTGTAAAAACTGGAGACCCCCCAGACTGTTTTCTAGAGTGACACTCAACATTCCCCTAGCAGTATATCTGGGTTCTAATTTTTGTCATTCTTGTCAACACTTATCAAGTGCCTTTAAAAACACCTTTTTCCCTTAAAAAAAAAAAGCATTTTCCCTTAAAAAAAACATTTTCTTGTATGTATGAGTACTTTGCCTTCATGTATGTATGTATACCTGGTGCCTGTGGTGTCAGGAAAAGAGCACTGGATTCCTCTGAACCAAAGCTACAGCTGGTTGTAAGCCACCAAGTGGATGCTAAGACCCAAACCCAAGTCTTCTGCAAGAGCAGCAAGTGCTTAACCAATGAACCATCTCTCCTGCGCCTAAACGCATTATTGATGCTAGCTGTCATATTGGGTGTGGAATGATGTGACCCCTTGTGGTTTGAGCCACATTTCTCTGAGGACTAATGACAATGGACATTTGAAGTTTTGAAACTGCACATGTATGTCCATGTGTTACCTGCAGAAGCCAAAGGGCACAAGATCCCCTGGAGCTGGTGGTCGAGATGCTCTGGGTACTTGGACTCGGGTCCCGTGCTTGCTCCTGTGAGCCTCACCCCAGCCTGCTTTAAACTGTTACCAAGGATTCGAGGCCCTGAGCCTCACCCACAGCACTACAAAAAAAGTCTATGATCAAATCCTCATGCAAAACCATGAGCCATAGAATCAAAACATGAAAACAATATCAGATAAATATGGAAATAAGTATGAAAATGAGGTCCACAAAAAATTATCCTTGTAACATCATCAAAAACAGTTTTAGCATGATGAGGAAGAGGGTTTGGCGCATAGGTCTGGAGAGAGTTTGAAACGAGACTCTTGTGATTTTAGGACCAACTAAAGGGGATATTTATAAAAGTGTGCATTTGTGACCCACTGTTTTAAGACTTCTGTCCTATGTGTCCACAGCGTCTCTTATTTTCTTCCACAGTTATTGTCCATCTGACTTCAGGAAAGGTAGTTCAGTGTGCTGACATCATTTTAGACTACTGTGAAGCACAGAATGTGTCTTGAGTTTACAGTGAAGACAAAGATGGTACAGAGCTCAAGCTGAGATTCCAAGGGTTTCAGGTTGTTTTTTTTTTTTCTTTCTTTTTGAGGCAGGGTTTCTCTGTGTTGCCTTGGGTATCCTGGACTTGCTTTGTAGACCAGGCTGGCCTCGAACTCACAAAGATCCGCCTGCCTCTGCCTCTCCAAATACTGGGATTATAGAGTTATGCCAGCACCCAGTTTGAGGTTACTTTTAATCTTATTTACATTTCTGATTTATTGCTACAAAAGTATGCCTTCCCCCTCCCTAAAGGACACATTTGGTCCCACCAGCTAAACAAAGTTTCTGTCTTATGATTATGTATCTTTATAGAGTTCCTGAGTTGGAGGTAGAAGAGGAAAATCAAGTCCAAGAGATGACCTTAGATGAGTGGAAAAACCTTCAAGAACAAACCAGACCAAAGCCTGAGTTCAATATCCGGAAACCAGAGTCCACAGTTCCTTCCAAGGCGGTGGTCATTCACAAGTCCAGATACAAAGACGATGTAAGCCCTCTTTCTCAGGGGAATCTGTACCTGTCTCAGGGGGCGAGAAAATAGGGCCTTGCCACTTGGCATCCTTGTTCCCTCTCCTCCCCCAAAGGCATTTGTGTGTGAGTTGTACATGTGGCGGTTGGAGGAGAACCTGTGGTTCTTAGGAGTAGAACTGAAGTTGTCAGGCTTGGTGCCCATGTAGGCATCTTGCTGGCCTGCCACTGGGTATTCTTGTTTTTGTTCAAGCATCATCAAGGATGACAGAAAGGAACAGAATTTGGTATGTGGACAGCAGATTACTGCACATTCTCTGCCAGCTTTGGAAGTTTGGTCTCTTAGAGAGGCAAAGAGGAGACTTTCAACCATTACTCTGTATTTTGATAGTTAGAATGCAATCCTCTCAGCAGTCCTCTGAGGTTCTTTTGTTTTAGACAAAGTCTTTGAACTTACATTCTGTGATCCCTGTGCTGCTCCCTCTGCCCAGCTCTGGAAACCGCAGCAACGCTCCTGGGTTGCTGGTGGCCAGGTCAGGCGCCACTTGCTCATGTGCCCATCACGCTCCACGTAAGTTTTTGAGACAAGATCTCAATGAACCTGGGACTCAGCAATTCAGCTAGACTAAGCTCCAGAAACCCTGTCTCTGCCTCCATGGTGTCGCGGTTACAGATGTGCACTACCACAGTGAGCTTGTTACATGAGGTGTTGGTCCTCACACGGGGCAGCACTTCACCAGTGGCTACACTTCTTCAGACTAGCATCTTTGCACCAGAGGCCGGAATAGAGACTTCCAGGGCAAACATCAGTCTGTGATGACAGGACTCACCGTTTAGTTCCATCCTCTTCTTGGTTTGTTTGTTTGTTTGTTTTTTAATATTTTATTTATTTATTATTTATACAGTATTTGACCTTGCATATATGCCTGCATGCCAGAAGAGGGCACCAGATCTCATTTTAGATGGTTATGAGCCACCATGTGATTGCTGGGAATTGAACTCAGGACCTTTGGAAGTACAGCCAGTGTTCTTAATCTCTGAGCCATCTCTCCAGCCCCCACCCTCTTGTTACTGAGCTTAAAGGAACACTGAAGCACCCAGGTGTAGAATTTAGAATTCCTGTTGCTCAGTCATAGCACTTAACAGTACAGATGATTGTGGTGAGCAAAACTGTCTTCTCTGCTGGATACTACTCCTTGGCTTCCAGTCAGAAGTTCAGAATGTGGTGTGGTTTTGTCTGTCCTCCTAGTAGGTCTCCAGTGCTCTTACAAAATGCCTGAGACCACGTCTAGTGTGAAAAGCTTTGGTTCAGCCTCAGGTTGTGTGGCTTTGGGCCTATCATATCAATATGCAAACAAGTGGCAGAAACCCATATTTGCTTGCCAGACTGTGGCCAAAAAATAAACAGATGGATGGATGGATGCCCTATCCAGGACACAAGCTAATGACCCACTTTCTCTTGCCTGCCAAGACCTCCATAGGTCTTCATTCATGGGTCCTTTGAAGTCGTCATAGCAGTCTTCCTGTACACATTGGTCTTGTTCCTTGAATGCTTTATTTAGAGGGCTGCTGACAGCCTGGGTGCTCAGTTCAAGCTCTAAGACACTTTACTAATATGGTTTGGGATGTTCTACCGGAGACAGTGTTTATAGACATGGGAGACCACAGCTAGCTAAGTGGACACCATGTGTCTTCTTTGGGTGGTTCTTTTCTATTCTGGCATTAGAAATAAAGTGTCCTGTAAAACCACTGTGCTGTCAAGCTGGGAACCAGATAAAAATAGACACATCAGGTTCTTCTTCCCTGGCGCCAGAGCCAGAATCCAACAGAGGTTGGAATATCTGAGGCAACCAAGTCGCTGGGTTACTGAGCTTGATTAGTATGGTTTCAATAAAGTAAATGTCTTTATTAATCTTGTGGCATTGCAGAATTTAGCCAGGGATTTTTCTTAAAGGATGAGATACCCACCCCCAAGACTAGGTTTCTCTGTGTAGCCTTGGCTGTCCTGGAACTCACTATATAGACCAGACTGGCCTTGAACTCCTGAGTGTTGGGATTAAAGACATGCACCACCACTGTCAGGCTACGAGCCATATCTTGGGGTTGCTAATTTACTTTGGTGACATAAGAGATCCTCAAAAATGTATTGTTTGTGTGTAAAGTTCAACCTAAAGCAACTCAGCAGTGAGCACTTTGGCCAGGATTAGAAGCTAGAAGCCCAGCCTCAGACTGGATACGTATGGGGTAGCCTTGGATCTCAAGGCTTTTTCTAGACCGTGATACCCCAAGCTGAGCAGGCAGTTCATTGTTTTGCCGCTTACTGCCTTGCTATGTCCCAGCTGCTCTTTCCTTCCCCATTGCTTCAGGATCCATTTACCTCAGTCTTCTGCTTTTAATTAATTGGAAGGGGCCGTGGGTTTTTGATCCTGTAGTCAGGAAATGTTTCTATTTTCTGGACAATTGACAGGACTGTTTAGCTCTCGCCTGCTTTTGTGCATGTGTGGGAATGAGTGTGTGCGTGTATGTGTAGACGCACTTGCACACGTGAGGATGTGTGCGCAGACCAATGGTTGAAGCTGACGATCTTCCTCAGTCAGTCCCCACCCTCTACTTTTTCTTCTTTTTAACAGGGTCTCTCTGAACTTGGAGCTTGCCAATTTGGCTAGACTACCTGGCCAGTGAGCTCTAGACCTTTCTGTCTTCACCTCTGCAATTCTCAGATTACAGAGGTGTACTATGGGTTGTCAGGATCTGAACTCGGGTCCTCACACTTGCACAAACAGTGCATTAGGGACTGACATGTTTCCCAACCCATCCTGTTTTCACTTCTGAAGGTTTATCTGTGCTTATGAGTTGAAGCTATAAGACCTATTTATTGTAATTTCCTTTTAATCAAAGGAAGAACTTTAAAGAATTTTACATCCACAAACAGTGTTACTTAAACATTACTTGTCTAAGTAATGTTTATGAGCTAATAAAACAAAAGATAGAAATTAAAACTTCAACAAAACACACTTGAAATTTGTGTCAATAACCTGCTCAGCCTGGGAGTTTTATTTTTTTGGAGACAGGGTCTCACTATGTAGCTCTGGTTGTCTAGAAATTCAGTTTTTTAGACCAGGATGACCTCAAACTTAGAGATCTATCTGCTTCTGTCTCCTGAATGTTGGGACTAAGACTACCTAGGATCTCATTGGGACTAAGACTACCTAGGATCTCATGTAGTTGGAAGGCTGAAGGCAAGAGGATCACCAAAGTTTGAGGCCAGCCTGAGGTACAGTTTTGCTTTATTAGACCAGCCAAGGTGCCCAGAGCCGGGACATACCCAGAGTCTTCCTATGTTAAAAATGCTCATTGCTAGGATCCTGGGTCTGCATAAATGGCAGTGCTCGTCTAAGCTTGTGACTGTTTCAGATGGTAAAGGATGAAGCTCATGTCTTCCGGAAAGCCGCCAATGACATCACATCCCAGTTGGAGATTAACTTTGGCAACCTCCCTCGCCCTGGACGGGGAACCAGAGGCAGTACTCGGGGGGGCCGAGGAAGGACCAGAAGAGCAGAGAACTATGGCCCCCGACCAGAAGTGGTGGTAAGTCCTGATGGCTTGCTGAAGGAGAGGGTGGTTGCTCTGGGCTACAGTGGTATGATCTGGAGCAGTTTGGAACGGTGCCACTGAGGTCAGTCCTGGCCCCAATGACTGAGTTCATATAACATATAATCCCTGGGCTGGTAGTGGAATCGGGCTGCTGGACAGCTTCTCATTAACCATCCTCCTGCCCGCTGTTGAGCAACTGCAGTCTTCCATCCAGCTGCCCCACCTCACATCCTCCTGTCCCTTTGCTTAGCCACAGCAAAGCCACACCCCAGGGCCTTGCCTCTGTGCCTTTCTTTTTCCCACCTTCTGAGCCTCTTTTGCACCTTCATCATGACACCCCTTCTAGAAAAATCCTGCTGTGTGACTGCATTTGCCTGTCGGTGTTGGCTTCCGAGCATGTGCAGGAAGCCTCATAGCTGATCCCTGTCCTGGTGGTCTCAGAAACTGTTCTTTTGCCATCCACCCACCTCCCCCATACCAGGAATAAGGGTCTGTAGCTTGTTAACACAAAGCCACTGGGAGCAGCAATTGTCCACTCCTTTTGAGCAACCCTGGCAGCCCACTATAAACCTTGGGTATCTGTATGTATATGCATGTATGTACCACATATGTGCCCGGTGTCTTCGGAGGCTAGAAAAGTTACAGATGGCTGTGAGCTGCCACATGAGTGCTGGGAATCTGTGTTCTTAACCACGAGCCAACTCTCCAGCCCCAAACAGCTATTTATTGGGCCAAAGTAAGAGCACTAGCAGTGGCTGCTCTTCTAGAGTTCCAATACCCCACACCCACATGGTGGCTCACACAGACATACATACAGGCAAAACACTAATGCACATTAATCTTTTTTTTTTCAGACCCAAGATGTCGCTCCCAACCCGGATGACCCTGAAGACTTCCCCGCCCTGGCCTAACAGCCACTCCCCCGCAGCAGAGCAGCACTATGAAGAGACTTTCCTTGCCGCGAGAAGAGTCAGACTCTAAGAACAATAGATGTTGCTTTTCCCGTGTCGTGTGAACTTGTTGCACTTTCTTGCTCTGTTGGGATGTGGAGTGCAGGTTCCCGTGAGTTCACACACTTTCCATGACTTTTGTAAGGAATGATGTTTAAAAAATGTGTAACAACTCCACCAGAGTAAAATGAATTAGGAAATAGAACTGCTGGGCATGGTGGCACATGCCTTTAGAACTAGCACTTGGGAGGCCTTTATAACTAGCACTTGGGAGGCAGAGGCAGGTGATCTCTGTGAGTTCAAGGCCAGCCTGGTCTACAGAGTGAGTCAAAGTCCATTATTTGAGGACACATGGAGAACTGGAGCCCTTCACCTAAAGCAGCCTAGTCCTCATACCACGCCTGTAACCATTCCGTTCTGTTAACATCGCACACCAGTGACAACCACTCATGAAGCAGAGGATGTAGTGGCTTTCAGTGGTGACTAAACTACCTCGTGGTCTGTATTTGCGCACACCCTCATGTAGTGTGTGTGTGTGCGCGCCTAGTGTTCAAGTGGTTGTAAGTATATTATTTAATTCGCTAATCAAACAAAAAGGCTTCCTGTGTATTTTTTTTTCCCCCTGAGAAATGGTGTCAGAATTCAGCACTGTACTCTGAGCAGACGGACTTGTAGCTAAATCCCATTTGCCCATTTGCCAACTAGGAACATGGGCAGGTCCCTCCCCTGGGCTGTACCTGAGGTTCCTGTGGCACTTGGCCACCTCTGGTGGAGGGTTAGGGTTAGGGGCCACCTCAGAGGCTCACCCCCTTACCTGGAATCCCACCCCAAACAGGGCCAAGCCACCCATCCACTTGTTTAAGAGTCATTGTGTGTGGGAGGGTCCAGAAGGGGCTAGACAGCTGCAGAGATGGGGAGGGAGGCTGGCCTGTTGTCCTCACGGTTGGACCCTGCTCCCAAGGCCCAGGGCTCCTCGCATTTGGTCTGTGAATGGTGTGAATGAAAGGTGGCACTCCCTCTGAATCGTGTATGAAAACTGAACCCTAGACACATTACTGCCAAGGGTGTTTGCTTTGAGTGACCTCCTGCTCCTATGTTTATTAAATGAACGAGCACAAAGGTATGTGAACTGACTGCCTCATTCCTTTCCCTGGGGGCTGGCACACGACCTGTGAGTTCTGTGTTCTGACTAGAGAAACCTGTATGGATTTGAGGGGAGGGGGAGGGCTGTGCCATGAAGTCACTCTGCCTCCCTTGGCTTTGAAGGCTGGCAAAGCAGGTCCTCTTAAGAACACTCCCTTTTGAGTTGTGACTGACACGGAAAAGCTTGAAGCAAGGCTATATTGAGTCACTGTCAGACAGCAGGCAGCGGGCTTTTGCACAGGGCCCACTTTACTGACCTGATAGGGAAAATGGATATAGTTTTTGCTTGTGGTCTGGGCCACAGCCTGAGTGTTCCAGAAGACAGAAGGACAAAAGTCAAGGGCAGAGAAGGCCATTAGCAAGCTCATTCTGCATGGATGGACCCCCCCCCCCAAAAAAAAAGGACCTAAGCTCAAAGTTTCCTGCCAGTCTCCTACACGTGTCAGGGGTGGGCACCTCAGCCCACCTTCTGGCTGGTAACCACATCAAAGAAACCTAAGTCTTTGTGGGAGGCCAGGCAGGGGTGGTCTGCCTGTGTTACCTCTGAGCTGAGGGCCCACGGTCTGTCAGACATGGCCTGCTAAAGGAATTCTTGTTGCCCAGCTGACATGATCATGAGCCATGCCAACATGTCTAGATAGGAAAGCATGGCTGGCTATTTCCTGTGTCTCCAGATGGATGATGACTTGAGGCACGTGTGACCCCGGGGGCTTGGCTGGGTCAGGGCTTCAGCAGGTCTGGACACTTGGCCGGGCTAGGCTGTAAAGTAGCTACAGCCTAACATCTTTGCTGTTCCCAGGCAGGCCAGGCGCACGCTGTCCCGCTGTTCCTCAGTTCCTTGTGGGGTGTGAGCAAGGCTAGAGCATCCAGACCCTGCCTCAAGGTGGGGCGCAAATGCTGTCCACTGCAGGCTTACCATGCAGTGCCGAGAAGAGGCAAGGTCTGCCCATGTTTCTCTTGCTGCCTCCCACCCAACTTCCTACCAGGGTCCGGTCTTCTCCCACTGGGCCCAAGGCCACTCAGGTAGCCTGGGACAAATTTGAGGGGACCACAGCTTTGAATGCTTGACTGAGCACTGTCTTATAGTCATCTATGCTTATATGGTAAAGGAAAGGATTAAGAAAATTAAAAGGGGGCTGGAGAGATGGCCCAGAGGTTAAGAGCACCATCTGCTTTTCCAGAGGTCCTGAGTTCAATTCCCAGCAACCACATGGGAGGCTCCCAACCATCTATAATGAGATCTGGTGCCCTCTTCTGACATGTAGGTATATATGCAGACAGAAGACTGTATACATACTAAATAAATAAATCTTAAGGTCTACCTGAAATCATCCTTACATAAAGATGAAAGTGCAGAACTGATAACCAAAGCCCTCCACAGCCTTCCATTTCCCTTCGGGCCACCTCCCCTCTGTAAAGCACCATATCCTGACCCATCAGAACTGCAACTGAAAGGAAACGGTGCAAGCCAGACCCCACAGGCACGGGTGCCCCCACGGAGCTCCAGTTGTACCTTTCTCAGGTACCTGGGCTTCTTTGAAGTCTGAAGAATGGCCCTTCCGCCTGTGGCAGGTGTGTAGGGGTCTTGATGGAGGACATCTGCCCTGTTGCTGCCTGGCCACCCACAGGCAGGTAGCCAGAAATGAGAAGACAAGGCAGATAAAAGACCTGGCCCTGAGCCAAGTCCTAGAGACAAAGGGCCATATGTACCTCCTTGGGACAGAGGAATCCCTGGAGTATATGTGGTATGCTTTGGTTTTAGCCATCCCAAGGGCCACTACCAGAGAGGACCTGAGGTAGACTAAGGCCAAGCTCTGCTCCCCACAGCCCTGAGGGTGGCTCCTGCGGCTGCTGCCCCAGCCATCTCTCTGTCTCCTCCTGTTCCAGAACTTTTGCTCGGGACACAAGGCTTGGTACACAAGGCTTGGTAACAGAAATGTCCCTACCCCTGTGAGGCTGGCAGGTCCACTCAAGAGGGCAGAGGGACAGATGCCTCCAGAGCACTTTCCAGGAATGCCCATTCCTGATGGCTGTTGTCACTGGGAACCCAGAAGTGTGTCTATCACTCAGATAATGAGGCGGCATCAGCACCTATACAGACACTGAGGGCATCCCTGAGAATTGTCAAAAGGCACCTAAAGGCACCAAGGGTACTTGTGTGTACCAGTGGCCCACTGAGACACTAGCTGCTGGCCTAATATTACAGCAACAGTAAAAGTCCCAGGTGCGCAGGAATGCATACTCATAATGAATAGCATCATGGAGTTTTCACAAGGGGAGAGATGGAAGAAATAAACCAGGCAGACTAGGAAGGACATGAACCATGACTGATGTGAAGACACTGTTGAGGGTGTTCACTGAGCACCCTTAGGGTAACAGGCAGGTAGGTGTGGGACACCCAGTGGGGCCCCAGGCCTACTGTGCACCTGTGAAACCAGCCACAGTCACAGGAGGCATTTACTAGGCTTAGAACTGAGCAGCTACCCCAGGGTTTCAAATTGGCCCCCTTCTCACCCACCAACAGAACTTATGTGGCAACTAGTGGAAATGCTGGAAGAACGAGACAGACACATTTGCTGGGTAGCTGAGGCACCAGCCTGGAGAAAAAAAAAAAAAAAGAAAAAAAAAAACCACGCTTACATTGCACAGGGCTAGGATTGCCAGTAAGGAGAGCAACACCGTAGTCAGGAGAGGCTTCCAGAGGGCTAGGCCCTGCGGATCCCAAGCCACATCAAAAGCCGGTCTAGAAAGGTTACAGCCCGTGACAGCCAGCCATCACTGGAAAAGGAGGAGATGGTTAAGCTGTTCTTAAATCTGTTCTCATCCCCAGCCCAGAGCCAGCCATTGTGCTCATGAGAAGGCAAGGCCAATGAGAACCGTGGAGGGCTGTCACTCCAGATGAGGAAAGCCCTAACAGTGGCCACCACTGGCTCCCCTTCCCATCCTGTCTTGCCAACCCCAGGACTACCTAAGGTGTTCCCTGTGAAGACACCTAGGATCAGGCAAGAAGGCAGCCAGCTAGACAACCTGAGGCCACCCTGGAACCCCAGCTCTTAGAAGCTCTGCTTCTCCACTGACTCTCAGAGAGGGCTTTTCCCTTTCCACTAGCCTTCAGCCAGAGCAGAAACAAGGAATCCTTATCTCAGAGGGGTCCCTAGAGTATTTGGCAGCTTCTTTATGATACTTTTAATAAAAGCTCTATATGCACTTAGCCATTGGGGGGGGGGGCAGCAGGACACCCTGACATTGGCAGAAATGGGGGAGGAGGGGAATGGGGCTGTCCAATGACTGGGTGCCTGGCTGGCACTGAGGAGTGGCCAGAGCTATACGAGACACCCTGCATTCTCTAGAGTCCTACACAAGGAAGGATTGTCCTATCTGAGATTTGTTTCATAGCACACTCCCAGGTTGCATCTCCTCCTCCCCCTCGGCCTTCTTTTCCCGCCCAGAGCCTTGCCTCTGTTTAAAGTGTCTGCTCTGTGGGGCACTGGTGAACACCGCTAGCAGGCAGCCCTATGAGGTCTGGCCCTCCAGGCCAAGGGCTTCCTTACCTGGCCATTTCCGTATGGACAGAACATTGGTCATCCAGGAGCTGGTCAGAGCCATGCAGACTGGCTGACAAAAAGATGAGACTTAGTTAGAAGCAAGGCACAGCAGCTGGTATGGTAGAGGGCAACACATAAGGACTCACACACATTTTCCTCCCACAACAGAAATAGGGTGCCAGCCACCAGCAATAAAACAATTCAAATCTGGACGATGGAAGAAGAGACCCCATGACCTCAGTGCTGGGGCCAGTACCCTGCTATTTCACTAACCAGCTCCCCGCTGTCCTAACAGCTGCTAATAGGAGCTGTTAACATGCACTTGAAAAACATAATTTTTTTTTTCAAGACAGGTTTCTCTGTGTAGTCTTTGATGTCCTGGACTCTCTTTGTAGACCAGGCTGGCCTTGAACTCAGATATCTACCTGCTTCTGCTGCCCGAGTGCTGGGATTATAGGCATGTGTCACCACACTTGGCTAATATCATTTTTTATTTGAATATTACAGATATATGATATATATATATGCGCCAAACTCGTGCACTGAGCAGCTCCCGGTATTAGCTCACACCATATCCCGGCAGGAACGTTGCTGTCCCCATCTTACTGAAGTGAAGACCACCTAGGCAGGCTGCCTCAGCCCAATCAATAAGTTTCGTACACCAGAGTCTGGGCTCTGGGTGATTCTCAAACTGCTCCTCCATGCCGGATAAAACTCAGGCTTGAAAACCGGCTTTGCTTTTTAACGACTGTACAGGTGTGCTGGGATGGGGCCTCCCTTGGAGGGCTGAGGACAGTTCCATGGGGGCCAGTTCTTTCTGTCCATCCTTATGTGGGTTCTAGGACAGAACTCGAGTCACCAGGCTTATGTGATAAATGCCTTTACACCTTGATGGCACTTTCATTATCTTTCACAACCCCTTAGCCAGGCCTCTGAACAAGCAAAGACTTACCTGCCGTGGGCATATTTCCACTTTCAGGCAAAGACAATGTGAGCTAATCACACTCGCCCGCAAGAGATTACCAAAAATATCAGAAATGGGGGACCATAATCTACTAAAATCAATCTTTACTTTTATTTTACTTCTGCTAAAAGATACAAAACTACTTATGCAAATCTGTGTTTCACTGTGTAGGTAGCACTTTGCATGCTGCCTTCTAGGGGGAGAATTTCTTCATCCACACTTCACTTAGGAAGCAAACAGAAGTACAGACGAAGTATTTGTGTGGTGACCGGACCGGACAGCGTGGCTCTGGGCCACAGAGAAAGCAGATAACTCAGGGAGCTGAGACATCAGATGTAGAGGGCTTTCCTGTGAGTCCTGCAAGCCATGTGGCCAAACTGCAAATCATGATCCATGGTTCTCGAGCCTTATTCTCTCTCTGTCCATCAAGTCTCCACGTTGCTCAAGCTGGCACAGAGGTGTATATAGAGTGATTCCATAGCGGTCTCACTCGCTCGCTCACTCACTCGCTCACTCACTCACTCCTCACTCACTCGCTCACTCACTCATGATTCCATAGCGGTTTCACTCACTCGCTCACTCACTCGCTCACTCACTCACTCACTCCTCACTCACTCGCTCGCTCACTCACTCACTCACTCGCTCACTCACTCACTCACTCACTCACTCACAATTCAAGCCCCTTAAAATTCAAGTCCTGAAGCCTTAACCCCTTTACCTTACAGTTGGCTACACCTGGAGACAGAACCTTTAGAGGCAAAGGTAAAATGAGGCCACCAGGGTAGCCCTAATCTATTCTCATCAGTAACGTAAGATCAGGGGTGAGCAGGTTCAGGGGAAAGGCCATGTAAAGTCCAATGTCCCTGGTGATGTCTGGGTCTTCTGCTTCATGCTCTGGCACTAAGAGGGAATATATTTTTCTTACTTTGGCCACCTGAATGACATGCTCAGTAAGTGAATGCAATAAGCCAAAAGACCGTTTAATGTTTTTAATTATATGATTGTAAATTATACAATTTCTACTATTTAGTACTTTGTATAAAACTATTTTTACAATACACAAGATTTTCAAATGCAATAAGAAGTATCAAAAACTACGTATGTGCTAAGTTTACAAGCTATGGCGAAGCTTTTATCTTAAAAATACCTTCAGGAGAATAAACATCCAACCAGTTCTCTCAGCTTTAAAAAATATGGTTAGAAATATACAATTTAATAAAATATCAAGACAATGACCAAATACTGACTCATCAGTTGCATTTTAAAACTTCACTTAATTTGTACACGAGTATACAATAAAATCTTCAAACAATGGATGTAAAACTGCAGTACTCTATCCTGACAGACATGTCTATCCACAGTGAGTTCATTGGATCATTAAGGAGGTAATTTCGTATACAATATAGGCAAGTCTTTTAAACAGATCTATAGTACTTCCACTCTGACATGAGAAACACTCAGATTTAATGAGAAATGCAAGAGCAGTGGCTAATGTCCTCACTAGGACATTTTGGTGGGAGAGAAACCTTAAAGAACATAGTTTGTTTGTTTGTTTGTTTGTAACTCACTCTGTAGACTAGGCTGGCCTTGAACTCACAGAGAGACCTACCTGCCACCATCATCTCACTAAAAAAAAAAAAAAAAAAGGTTTTAAGGTTTTTGACCAACTGCTTTCCAATACAGTAAGAATGTGTAAAAATACATATATGAAGAAAAGCAGCTGTTACTTGTAGAACACATACCAAATTAACAAATACTTACATGTCACAGCTGTTCAGGCTAAGAGAGACCTAAGGAGTTCTAGGCACAAACTACCAAGAAATCTGGAAAGGCCTGCCAGACCTGACTATGCTCAAAGAGCCTCGTGAGAACATTTGGGAAAGCCTCTATGACCTGTCAGGGCCCAAGCCAAGAGGTAGAAGCCACCCCTGAGAAAGGAGCAGTAGGGCAGGGCAGGACAATGGATAGGGGCTAGATTTGGGGAATCAAGTTAAAGCTGGGAAGTTCTGAGGAAGAGCAGCAAATGTTAGACAAATACTGCTACCCGTGAATGTGGTGCCACCCGTCCTTGTCTCAAGGCCTGACGAGTTCTGGTTGGACCTCAGAATTTCATTACTTCATCGTAAGTCCTGAAGCCCAGCCTTGCAGACATTCCTCTCTTGGACTCAGGATGCTCTGAGTCTACAAAAAAGATTCAAGGGCACCTATAAATACACTTTTTTTTATTTTAATTCTGCTGGAAGAGGACTTGATGTACTTACAAAGCTATTCAAAGTTCTTAAGGTAAAGGGGCCCTTCCATCCAATAACCACTCGTGCTCTGTAGCAACAGGTTCTTCTACCCCAGAAGTTTCCAGGTAGTTGTATTTGGGAAGGGGTTGTCCACTAATTCCCGGCAATCTTCCTTTGGTCTGACCCAGAGGTTTCTTGGATGTTGGATGTCACTAGTCAGTTGCTACACAGTTCACTCCAGTGCTGTTCCAGCATCAAGCAGGTTTTCCTGGGGACATGTCCCCACCAACTCATTTCCTAAGTAACTTCAGCAAGAGAGTTAAATACAAGGAATTTTAACAAGAGCCACAGTGGCAGCATTGCTAGCTGAGTGGGGATGCACACACAAGAGGCGCTTTTTAAAAAGCAGTGTGGCCATCACCAATGCACAGGCGGTTTATTCCCAGACTGGCTAACCACAGGTCACAGTGTGCAGGCCTCGTTCACTCATCCTGACACATGAGGACAAATCCAGCTTAGTTCAGATTGAAAGAGAATCCTAGGTACCTGGCCTAGCTTGTTCAGAGAAGGAAGACCCACCCTGGCAAGTTATTTTAGACTCAGGCACAGTTTGATTTAGCATTATCTATAAATGAAATGTTTGTCCTTCTACCTAGATCTTAAGCCTGTTCATCTCCAGGGCTTACCTGGAGTCTTACCTCAAGTCTTACCTCAACTGCCTTTCTCCCATATTTGAAAGCTATGTGATGTCTAGGGAGGGGCTCTTTGTGTGCATTTACACTGACCACCTAAGGGTCCCCACCCAATGCCAGCCAATGCGGTCTGAGGATGGAAACACTGAAGTGGGGGATGTCATTCACCAGACTTTAATCTGTCCATTCCAGCTATAGAGAAGGTAGCTCCCCAGGTGGCCTGCTCACTGACATTCATCTGTTTTAGGGAAGGCATTGGCTCTCAATGGCTTTCAATACTGCATTTCTCCAGTCTCCAAACTGGGGGAGGAAAAAACAATATCCTTTATTGTGGAAGTAACCAAGACAACTGTGAAATGTTTTTCTAATTATGGGCTCTGTCTTTTTTTTTTTGGTAGCAGATAAACTCTGGTTTTACGATCGCTTCATGGCACGGGTGCTGCTGGCTTCCAGCAGTGGTGAAGAGAGAAGGCACACTACAGTTTCTAATCGTATCCCTCACCAAAGGCAACAGTGAGTTCTCTTATACAAACAGCCCAGCTCCAGAAGCAAGTGATTGTCACTAAAATCAAACTGTGAATCACAAGAAAAAAATTCCACAGCATTACAGAGAAAATCTCTACAAAAGGCTAACAAATTTGTTTTTAAAGCCACCATTATTTAGGTTGGTTTTCCAAAGACAAACATTAGCGTTGCTATTTGGTTTTGATGTAATGGAGGAAACACAATTATAACATTTGACTGAGCAACCCAATAAATCTTCATCCTAAAGGACACAATTACGGCAACCTTATGGCAACATTCTCTAGCAAGTTTTAGATAACCACAACAACGCACAACAGTGTTCAAATGCAGTGTTAACAGATTGTTAGTAAAGCACTCTTTGGTGAAAGACAAGCAGCTTGGGTACTTCACACAATGAACATCACAACAGTATTAACAAGAGTAAAGTGAAACTGATTGTACCAAATCGTGTCTTAAGATGGAGGGTACCACCGGAGAGCTGTTCATCTCCTTTCATCTTCATAAACTGCAAGATGGGAATCACAGGCTGAAGAAAAATAAATACCTAAGAGACCTCCATCAGATCCTCCACTCTTCTGAAGGCAGCAGCAAACACGATTGCCATCACAGGACACACATGTGCCACACTCACCAGTCACCGCTCTGGTGCCAGAAGGCAGGGCATTGACACCTGAGACTAAAGTCACAACAGCAGCTTTTGTCCAACTTGAGATTACAAAAGGAGAGTCAGGCCCTCAAATGCTTCAAGTCAGTGAGTAGTTGAGAGGCCAGTGACATTTTCTTCATTGAATGAACTTCTGATGTGGAAAGAAACTAAGGCCATTGTAGTGTCTGTTTTGTTCTCAGATCGATTGGCTAAATCCTGTTGCGTTTTTCTGTTCCTAGTCTTCCCTGGAGTGCTGGTCACTGTTTTTTTATTTTAACGCAAGACTGTCTTAGTCCTTGAAATGGCTGGACTGAGGAGAAAAAAAGAAAGATTTACCATGAAGATTCTAAAGTGTTCCAGAGGGAATTTTCAAAGACAAGGAAGGTACCATAATGAGAACATTGACATGCTAAGAAGTATACATTTGGTGTAATTTTAATGATATTCTTTTAAAGAGACAGTACAACGTCAACCAAAGAGACAAACACAAGAGAAAAGCAAGGCAGAGAAAAGGCCACATTTCGTTTAATGGGGGAAAAGGCAATAGAAAGAAACAAAATAAACCAAGACAAGCAGACAGGGGCAGCAGAGCAAGGCAAGGTACCATAGCGCCAGCACGGGCATTTGCTGCAAAGCACTCCTCCTCCTTTCCCTCCAAGGAGCCAGGCTGTAGGGAAAGAGGAAAGAAGGAAAAGAGAAAGAGGGGTTACTGGGTGGTTTCAAGCCAGAATTTGGTCACAGAAAGAGTTCCGGCTCCTCAAGCAGTTTCTAGTTTGGGCTCCAACTTCTTGGAGCACTTGGCCTGTCTGTGAGGAGATCTGGGCAGAGACAGCCAAGGACCCCACTGGGCTCACCTGAAATCAACCTGATTCGCCCTTCCTCTCTTCCTTCCTTCCACAATGTGTTGGAATACCTTAAACTTATCAGCAACTTTCAGAGAAAAAGGAAAAGAAAGTAAAAGAAAAAAAGAAAATCCATCTACAAAACAACTTCTGAGCTGGAGATGAGCCTCACATGGCTAACATATTCATCTGAATTGGGTGAGCAGTTTTTACAGACACGAGCAGAGCACTGAGCACCAAAGGTGACTGGTGGACTAAACCAAATGGAAATCCATCTGGCATTCCAAAGGACACAAAAAAGCACTTAAAAAGAAGAGAGAGAGAGAGAACATCCCAGGACTCTTGGAGATAATGGCAGACGAAATATGAAATCCCAGAAGTAATGGGAACAGGAATCAGGAGCTGAGGCCTGGAGAGCCGTGATGCAATGACAGGCAAGATGGTCATGAATTTCACAGAAAGCAATTAACAAATCCAGGAAGTCCACACAGGTACTCCCAGGTGACATGAAGGACCCTGAGCATCTCACCCTGTAAGGACCAATTACCCTGAGTTCACAGACACACTTCTGGATGGGTAAGAAGGGACCCTGAACATCACACCCTGTCGATACAAAGTACCCTGAGCCATAGGCATTAGAGGAGTTTGGCGGCAAAAGCAGAGGGAGAGTTCCCGAAGATGCAGCAGTGAAAGGCTGTGTAAGGAAGTGTGAGCTGAAGTGAATGACCATCTGCAAATCCTCCACTTGGATTTGCAAGTGTGGCAATGTGCAAGACTCATTCTGAGAGAACTTCAGAGTTGATGCAGGAACACTGAAAAGAAGTCAGCTTATTAAGTCAGTGCGAGCTGTTGTGATGGATATGTGGGCTTAATAGGAGGTGAAAGGTGAAAGCCCACAAGCTTCCTTCTGAACCTGCTAAATGAAAACACGCCACACTTGGTATCACTAACTGTGGAAACCAGACGTCTCCCTCCCCCACAGGCTGGGTGCTCCACACTATGGCGCCACAGGACTTGTGTCTGGATGTGGCTTCTGTGCAAACGGACACACGACCAAAGCCACTTGACTTGAAAAGCAGAGTAGTCTTTTTTCCCCATCACAAGCTGCCTGCACTCTCAGTCCTAGAACTGGTCTTTTAAGAGGTTTTGCTGGGGCAAAGTCTCTGAAGTTGATGTTGTCTCTTGATACAGTGTCAGACAGAGGAGTCAGTTCAGGGCAAGGTGAGGTTGGGGAGAATCTGCATCCCAGAAGCCTCCAGGGGCCACTGCATGAGATACGCGAGTTGGTGGACTTGCCATAGAGAGGGCTTCTCCCACAAAGGATTCAGGAGGCCTGGTGAGCCTCAAGGTAGACTGATGGGCACCTAAAGCACAATTTTTGTTTTGGCCTGTTTTTATTTGGGGAAGAGGTGCTTTAATCAAGTATGTTAGAATTATCCAATACCCCAGCTGAGGTACTCTCCTGGGAGAGGTTATATTCCTTTAACACCCTCCCAAAAAGCTGAACACTACTCAGCAGGATAAACATGAGACTGTAGCCTGAAAGTCTCGTAATTCTCTTTATTTCCTAAAAGTGGTGGAATGCCACACACAGCTGTCCGCCTTTCTAATGTAAGCTGGAGGTGATAATAGGTAAGGCAATACAAATGGAGGCCACGTAACCCCCTCCTGCCTCCAAGGCTCTTCGGCTTCTAGCACTCCCCTAAATTCCTGAAAGGTACTTTTGGGCCAGTTCATTTAACCAGTCTGAAATCTGCTCAGAAACATCCAGCCTAGGCTCTGAGGAGCAGCTCACTGAAAATCAGAAACCACTTTCCAAGGAGGCCAACATGACCGACACGTGAAGCCAAGAGAGCTAGATAGAAAGACAGGTGTCCGTCAGCATTCCTAGTGGAATGTGGCAGCACGTGGCTCACTGGGCTAAACACTGCTTCTCAGATCAAGCAAGCCAGTCTTCCTGAATGTACCAAAGGCTTATGCACCTGAGACACCAACATCAACACAGGCCTTCTGCCATGGCATTGTTCTGTTGAGACAAGGTCTCCCTGCACAGCCTTACTGGCCTGGAACTTGCTGTGTAGACCAGAGGTTGCCTGCCTCCTAGAGCCTAGGGATGGCTGCCATGTCCAGGGCACTTACTGCACACAAAAGGGATTCCCATTTCCTGAAACTTAATGGAAAAGGTGGAATCTAAAACATTAACTGTCCCACCAATCAGAATCAAGAAGCATGGGGGCGGGTCACCTGTGCCTCATTTGAATGCATATTTAGAAATTTGCATATTGTAAATAATTATATGACAATACACTTCTCTATATATGGCGTAAAGTGTAACTACAAACGAGTTATAGCTCAGAAGTTTGACATGGAACTTTTATTTATTTTTCTTACTTTTCTCAGAAGTATTTATCTAAGTTATTAAATTTTCTTTTAAAATATGATGGGTTGGGAATTTACCTCTGTAGTAAAGCACTTGCCTAGTCCCATGAAACCCTTGGTTCCAGCACCAGCATTATCAGTCAATCAATCGGTAAATAAATGGTTCCTGATAAATTAATTAATTGAATTAGCACCTGTAGGCCCATCTCCTATTTTCCTGTCAAAACTCAGATACTATGTTATGGTGTACCTAAATCTGACCTTTTGTCAGTGTTCTAACTGGCCTGTCAAGTTGGAACCACAGGATAAAAGAAACATGAATTTAACTAAATGTCTAAAAATTTAAAACAGGGGCCGGAGATACATCAATAAAGAACACTTGCTTCTCTTCTATGGGGCCAGACTTTATATCTCAGCACCCAAATCTCATGGTTACCTTGACTCCAGTGCTTCCTGGCTTCTGTGGACACCAACACTTCACACATAAAATCCTTATATATAAAATCCCGAACTTCTGAGTCAGTGCCTGCCTGATTCTCAAGTACCCACATTGGTTCTTTGTTCTATCCTCAGGAGAATCTAACTCTGTAAGTGGGATTTTACAAAAGATTTAGCAACAAGGAAAAACAACAAAACTCAAGAGCATCCCTTAGAACCCCAGTACACAGAGCTCTTGGTACCGTGATAATGGGCCACACCAGGGATGGACTCAGAGTGATGTAGGTAATGAAGGTTAAGAAAGCTCCAACAATCAGGACGGCAACTGATGAAACAGGCAAGAAGTGTCTGGCCAAATATCCTCAGAGCCATATATTTCAAGAGTGAACTATCGCTGAGCCGTGGAGGTACATGCCTTTATTCCTAGCACTTGAGAGGCAGAGGTAGGTAAATCTCTTAAGAGTTGGAGGCAGCCTGGTCTACAGAGTAAATTCCAGAACAGCCATGGCTACACAGAGAGAGACCCTGACTTGAAAAGAAAAAAAAAAAAGATGAAGTATCACCACTGCCAAGTGATAGTGCCCTGCTTGGCACTAGCCATAATTACATTTGCCTTTAGTTTATGACAAACATCCAAGAGAGCGAAGAATTTTCCCAGAGCCTAGAGTAAGTGGAAGAAGTGACAACTGAGGAGACAAAAAAAAAAAAAAAAAAACCAAAAAGTGGCAACATCAGGTCCTGGAGAGGGCTGCGGCAGGAGAACATGGCACCGGTTTCAGAGCCATGACTCATTGAGCCGGGTCTGACACGGGAGAAGTGACCTCCTCCAAGCCCAATGGAGCACGTTGGCAAAGTTTTAGGGCAATGCTCTCAGCTTCCCCATATCAAGCCATGCCAGAGACCACACCTCCAACAAGAGGGATTTCCTAGGGACATAACACACAGCCTCTGCTTTCCTATCTTCACATCAGTCTCCACAGCAGGATCCAAGAGAGTAAACGGGAAACAAACATGACCCTTCCCAGAACAGGGTTCTTTTCTCACCTTTTAAGACTGCTTTTCCCCGAAGCAGATCTGGTGGTTCGTTTAGTAATGCCTGCACTGCCAGAAAGGTTAGGTTCAGGGGTTCTACAGCTCTGAACACTTGACTGAAGAATTACTCTGGAAACAGTTGGAAAAAGGTAAGATTATATTCACTAACACAGCTTTTAAACAGTTGAAAAAAGGAAAGCAATTTTGCACTTCGGCATGATTATTTGTTTTGTAAACTGAAAGAATATCCCAACCATATTGCCGTTTACACACGAGGAACAACCCTGAAGCACATTTTTATAGCAAGCATCCCATTTCTCCTTGAAGGTTATTCACCAAGAACCAGTGAGCTTTGCACTGGCATCCTGGCAATGTCCTGGCATCTTGTACAAATCACAAAACAAAGACCTTATCAGTCAGAGCTGTCAAAGAAGAGCCTCAGATTTCAGTCAAAGACAAGTTCATAAACCCCAATTTTAAAGTGTCTGAATATAAATTTAGCAAAACAGCTCCCTAATGTTCACTAGTCAGAACAAAAAGAAGTAATAATAATTTTATATTCCAATGAAAGTTTTAAATATGTTCAAGTAAAATTTTAGTTTTGCCTGCATCATAACTATTTACTAAATCTTCAATTATCCTAATAAAACTATAGTTACTTAAATGCTGTGAATTTGTATGAATTAAAATCGAAAAGCCTTCTCAGAATAGAAGACTGCCCAGGAGGAAAAATCATGAATCAGAAAGAACAGGCTGCACAGAGCACATTCTCTGAAAGTAATTCTCATTATACTGTCAAGAGGAAAAATAGCACAGAAAACTTCAAAAGATGCTGCCACATAAGTCTTTGCTTCAGAACCATGCACTCATGCACTTATTTCCATCAATGTTTGCTAGAGGAAAGAAAAAGACTTTAAAAGCGTCCTCCTTTCAGAGTCAAACTACACTGGGAGAGCAACTGTAAGAGCCCAGATCCAGAGAGGAAGAAGTAATTCCAACTCAGGAGTCTGCCTCCAGGGCCTGTCATGACCAGTCACATGACCAGGGGGACTGACAACAGCTGGTCCTTCTAAATCAGCAAAGGTTCCTAAGGCCAGATGATGGCGTGGGGGGGGGGGATTTAGCCACAGCAAGGGGAGCCAGACACCTCACCACTGGCTCTCCAGCTGTGTGAGAAGAAGTGGAGCTATTATTAACCCCCCCCCCACAACTCCGAGGCAGTCTCGCCCAGTGAATCTACCCCTACTCTAGAAACAGTATGCACATGCACAAATGTGACTCAAGGAACTAGCTGCCCTAGGCATGAACTCTGCTCCCCCAAACAGGATTTACTGAAAAGGTCTTTTTAAAGAAATGACTTATAAGATATAGTAGGCATATAATAATCATGCATATTTATTAGCCATGAGGACTCACTTCAATATATGGTATAATGTGTAACAATAAGATGGAATAGCTCACTCAGCCATGGCCTCACATATCATCTCTTGGTGTTGAGAACTTTCAAGGCCTTCTCTCCTTAAAAAATTCTATTAGCTGTCAGTCACACTTACCCTGTGCTAGCTATACAGAATATCAATGCTACTCTAATCCAACTACTAAAACTTCTTTCTGCTAATACAAATCAAGGAGGAAATATTTATCTCTCTTGAGAACATGAACTTAAAATTTTGCATAAAGGCAACCAAATCTGTGTGCTGATTTCTCTAGGCTTCTGGGATTCTTCACTGCTCCTTTACAAGGGAGGAAAATGAGAGTGGGCTTTTCTGAAATACCATTCTCACATTTCAGATCATTTGAGGTCAAAAGTCTGGGTAACTCCCATATTGTAAGATCATTAACACACACAAAACAAAAAACCAAAAAGAACAAGAACCAGTGCAATGCCTCTTAGGAAATCTGCTCCTGATTTCTTTACTGAAACATTCAAATACTACACAAAACAAAGAAACATTGCTCAATCAAGAAGTATCTCTTAGGCTGACTAAAAATAAATTTTTAGAGTATTTATTTTTCTATAAAGTAGTATGAGGAAGTGTGAAATAATGATATTAGTGGTTACTAAATTCTGTGAAGCTTTGAAACAGAAGGAAATTTGGTATACACCAATTACAGCAAGAAAGCCCGGGACCACACATACATATTACAAGCAAGCGGCTGAAGCGAATCAGTGGCAAGGAAGCCACAGGAACCTGGGGATCCACTGCCACCTGCCTCCTCACCTCCTTCTTCCCAAGCAACATGTAGAATATGCATCTTTTTCTATCTTCCCCAATGAAGTCTGCCTTGGCACTCCTTGCCGTGTACCCAAAGCACAGACCATTGCCCTCTCTGTCATGTCTCCAAAGCTTCAGCAGCTCCAGATATCGGACAGTGAAAATGATGTGAAGCACACAGCAAAGTTTAAAAAAATAAAATCTGATGGACCAAGTGTGTCCTGCCAAACCTCAAGATGGCTGGATGGCTTTCTGTGGGATGCCCCACAAACCCGCACCTTTCTCTAGTGGCACTGTCCCCCACTGCTCCCTATTGCATGCACTGGATGGAGAACATACAATGCTTTCTACTCCCAGGCTCCAGGCTAATGGAACGCTCATGGTCAGGAGGCAAGACTCACTCACTAGCTCACCTGAACAGCCAGTCACAGAGGAGCAGTGAACTGCCACCCACAGATTAAGCCTCTTGGGAAGAAAGTTGCCAGGAGCTAGTGGCTACAAAGATCTTACTTGCTACTTGGCCTCAGTTCAAGCCAGCAGGCAGGCACAATGGAAAGCCTGCTTGCATCTTGAAATGTAGTGGTGACATGAACTACAGAAATCATCTAACTGTCTTGCAGAGGACACTGAGGAGGAAATCCACAGCAGAGGCAAAGTTTAAGCTGAAACTGAAAACAAATATTACTAGCAGCAACTCCACCCATTTACAACACCTTGGCCATTTGGAACAGTCTGAGAAGAATTAACTAAAAAGGCATCACTGCTCTTCAGTCAAGAGGAGAAAAGGGGGAAAAAAGATTATAAAATATTCTTTAGAAATCTGAGTGTGAAGAGACTAAACTCATCTAAAATAATCAAGGAAATGCCACAAATAAAACTGTGTTCAACAGGTCCTCTTTAATTTTCAAGAGTGTACTCTGATTCATGTTTATCTTCATTAGCCATATGAAAACACTCATGGAACCGCAAAGGACCAGGGCTGGATGCAATGGACTTTTTACCTTGGAAGAGACCCTAGAAGGAAACTCTGTACACTTGGGTAATTTTGGAGTGAACAGAGGAAAGGTCACAGGGAACAAACAGACATAGGATGGTGATGGTGTGGGACATACTCTCCGTCTGCAGTTTGCGACTGTGTTGTTCCACATGGATGCTTTCTGCTGCCTTCTGCTGAGAACTGTCTCCCGTGAGAAAATGACAGATCAGGCAAACTTGCGTCCATAACCTAACAAAGATGGCCTGGCTATTTTCATGAAAGGAAGGAAGAGTCCAGAGACTGTAAGAACACAAGCAAAGGAGACAGCCAGCTCCCTGCATCCTGTTCTCACTTAACACAGAGGAAGGAAGGACATGAGAATGTACAGCTTTACATACTAAATGAAGAGGTGACTTGATGAGAGCTGGTCCATGGGCAGAAACTGGGCCACAGGACCCACTAGCCCTGAAAGCTGCAAAACCTAATCTTTGCTAAAAGAAGAAACGGTGGGAGAACTTTTTCCACTGGAGACGCTCTAAAGGTACAGAACATGAGAGATGTGTACAGCTTCCTGGCAAGTCAGCCCAACTACCAAATGTTCTTGACAAGAGAGAAAACTATTCCAATGCCCACATTAAAAATAACTTGTACAACTTTCAAAACTAGGTGTTTCTTTTCTTTTCTTTATTTTTTTAACATCCTTGGC
This sequence comes from Meriones unguiculatus, assembly GCF_030254825.1. Lineage (NCBI taxonomy): Eukaryota > Metazoa > Chordata > Mammalia > Rodentia > Muridae > Meriones > Meriones unguiculatus. The sequence continues at coordinate 90,452,748 of NC_083351.1, forward strand.
TTAAAAGGATCGTTGAGGCCCCTCTCCGTTGCTAACATCCTATTCACTGGAAAGATTCAGAAAGAGAACCCTGGAAAATAAGCAAACCAACAAAGCCAGGACAGCCAGAAGGAGAACCACATGCACTGTGAGAAGCACACTGGACACTGGGGGAAGGCAGGGGAGAAACGAACAGGAAACTTACACAGCAAACTATCTGTCAAAGGTCCAGATGGCTACTGTGTTCTGAAGCCATCAAGACAGAACAGCAGGGTGGGAAGAATGTGGTCACACACAATCCACCAGATGGCAACGCTACACAGTGCAGAGGTCAGCACAGCTAGGGGACATCTGCAAAGGGCGGAGGGAAAGAACAGATGTTCAAACCGGGAAGCCAGAATAAATCATGCAATAAGATGCAGAGCCACCTGTGGATTTAAGAAACCCTCACAGACCCAGAACAGCAACTGTGGCAGCAAGGGAGCGGGAACAAGTGGTGGTGGGAGCGCTGCTCCAATTTCTGTTGAGACAAAAATGCTGGCTTTAGTTTAAACAGGTTGAGCACGCGGGAACCAGTGGATAGACTCTATCTCTGGCTGGATTGCGGTCCACCATACTGCCAATACGTGCGCTGGCCATAGTCAAATGCACTGGTGTTCATACAGAACACCTCACCTGAGCACGGCAAGAAAAGGAGGTAGACTAACATGATCAGAGGAGGCATGACTATGAACAGGGCACTGGATTCCTCTGAACAGAAACAAAAACTCCTCAGTCAGTTGGGAGTTCCAGTGAACTACACACTTGGCAACATGGATTATGGAAATACACCTAAGAGCCATTAATTTCACTACTGTGGTCACACTATGTGTGTGTTCTTGCTTTCCTTACACAACCTGAAGAGACGGGGTCCTCATAGCCTCAGGCATTTCAACATTTAGGCCCCAGATGGTGAGATGGCTTGGGTAGGAATAGGACACGTGGCCTTGAGGGGGGAAGTACGTCACTGGTCATGAACTCTTGAGGTTTCAGAGTGTTGCCATTCCTATGTGGCTCTTCGTGCTTCCTGCCCAAAGCTCCAAGTTTAAGCTTTCATTTCCTGCTCCGCTGCCATGCCTGTCACTATGCTTGCTTTCACTTCCCCGTGATGATGATAGACTCCAACCCCCTGGAACCTTAAGCCCAAATACACATTTCCTTCTTGGTCTGGAGAGATGGCTCAGAGGTTAAGAGCACTGGCTGCTCTTTCAGAGGTCCTGAGTTCAAAACACCACATTGTGGGCTTACAAACATCTGTGATGAGATCTGGTGGCCTCTTCTGGTGTGCAGGTGTACATGCAGACAGAACATTGTATACACAATAAGTAAATCTTTTGTAAAAATTCCTTCTATAAGCTGCCTCGGTTATGGCATTTTATCACAGCAACAGAAAAAATATCCAATATACACTCAAATTTTGGTATCTTTTTTTTCTCCTCCTGTCCCTTCTTTCTAAAGACAGGGTCTCCTGTTGTGCAGACTGGCCTTGGCCTTACGCTGCAGTTTAGAATGCCCTTGAGCTTCTGGTCTTCTTGCCATTACCTTCCAAATACTATCAGTACAGTGGTTTACACACATGCATCACACGCCCAGTTTTGGCTTGGTGTTTCTTGTTGTGTGTGCTGTATGTATTCACATGTGAACACATATATGTGTAGATGTGTATGGAAGATAAGAGATCAATGCCAAATGTGTGTTTTCCTCAGTTGTTCGTCACCTTATTTTCATTTACAGTCACTAACTACAATGACCATCTTAGCTGGGAGTGGCACAAAAATGGGTGCACTACAAATTTTCATTTGTTCCTCTGGTAAAACTCAAAGCCTAAGAGTTGTTTATCTTTGTTCACTGTCTCTTCTGTACTGTTGGATTTAGAGATTGCTCGAAAGTAACTCCATGTTTTTACCTTATGACCTTGTAGGAAAATAACTATCATCCCACCCTCCACATATCCTTTCCTGTAAGCTCAGACACACAGCAGTGTGGGGGCAATTTGGTGGCTAATGCTCTCAACACAACAGAATATAGATTGTCCAAGAGACAGACCATGTCTGTGAGGGATTATCTAAGGTTAGATTAACTGAGATGGAAGACCCACATTAATAAAGGAGAAAGTGGGCCATGTCCACACCTCACTCTGCTTCCTGCTTCCTGACTGCTGGTGTGACCCAGTCACCAGGCGCCTCACTCTCTGCTGCCTTGACTCTGACACCATGATGAATTATACCCTGAGACTAAATAAATCTCACCCCACTTCCAAGATGTCAACGAGAGCAACAGGAAAAGTAACTAATGCACACAGAATTAACAAACCTAGCAAGTCAATTTCAGCATGGATAACACATCTGCCACCTAGACCTAAAGGTCAGATGGATGCTAAGCGAGCCGTCCTCAGAGAAGTCAGCACTGGGCTGGCTCTCCATGAGGGGCCACTTCACATTCTCTAAAGAGAAAGCCATCACTAGGTGGGAGAGTTGGTGTCTCACTGTAACCTCCTCCTCAGATTCTCTGGGACATTTCTCATTCAATCTTTCTTTGAGTATTTTCCTATGTCTAAGCACCAATATGGAAGCAAATAATTTACCAGCAGCAGTACATGAGTCAAGTGGGGGAGGAAGGATTTGCCTCGCTAAGCTGGGAAGACCTCAGGGTTTAGTTTTCTAATCTCTAAATGGCAGATTAGGAAACCTTGAGCCTAAGAGTCTGCAGCCTAAGTGGAGAGGAGGACAGTTTGAGGGTTGCTCTATTAACATTCCAATTTCACTCTCAGGATACTTCAGCACGCACATTCTTTTGTTTTTGTTTTAACATTTTTTTGGGAAATGGTGTAACTAAACAAATGCCTGCCGAAGGCTAGTCCTTTTGCCCAGTCTTTTCTAGCTGCCTGTTCTCCCCATTCTTTCTTTCCTCCTTCCTTACCTCCCTTCCTTTTCCAGTGGTAAAGAAAACTAAATCCTAGACATCCGCAAGTACTCTCCGCCTGAGCTCTGCCCACACCCTAACACCCTCTAATTGTTTCATTCAGCCATTTCTGAGAGCATCAGACTTCTGGCCCGACAGCCTCACATATGAATGGTGGGACATATAAAGTCACCTTTAAATTTTAATTTTAAAATTTAATTAAAATTAAAATTTAATCTTCACTTGCTTTTCTGTTACCAAATACCCATACGCTGTGAATTGTATACTCTCAGCTTCCCTAAGAAATCACTAAATGATTTGAGTTCCAGAAAACACATTTCTGAATACAGTGGAGAAGCTGAAATTTCCTGAAAGTTCTATTTAACAAGAACTTAATTTAAAAAAAAAAATAGTGTGTGCATGCTGTGTGCATGCACGCGCATATGCAGAGAGCAGAGACTCCCTGCAGCTAGAGCTACGGGTGCCTGTGGGCTGCCTGACATGGGTGCTGAGAGCCTAACTCGGGGCCTCTGCAAGGGCAGCGCTCTGCGCATCCGTTAGCTGGTAACTTCTTAATAAAAAAAAAAAAAAAGATTGATTTATTTATTAAATTTGTTTATTTCTTTTATGTGCATTGGTATTTTGCCTGCATGTGTGTCTGTGTGATAATGTCAAGAGCCCTGGAACTAGAACTATAGAGACTTGTGAGCTGTCATGTGGGTGCTGGGAATCGAACGGGGTCTTTCGAAAGAACAGCCAGTGCCATTAACAGATGAGCCATCTAACTCCTAACCTGGCATTTGAAAGTAGGGTAAAAATAACCTATTGAGAAATAAATTGGCAATGGGCAGTCTTAAAACTCACAGTGTGTATACCCACAAAAGCATTGATTTCCTAGGATTTGCAATTCAAAGGGCATGTCATCCCTCCCTACCACCACCAGCAAGCGGTAAGGAGGCAAGGAGGCTTGCTGGAAGGAAGAATATCAGGTCTCAACCCAGAAGTTCCAACAAGAAGCCGAATTATATGGTAAGCTTCCACGTGACTCAGGACTCAGCTAGTCTATGGAGGCCTGCTGGGAAGCATGATCTACCTTCTTCCATCAGGCCTAGAATCGGCCTGGATAATTACTGTGTGAATAAAAATAATTAGGAGGGCCTCAGAAAAAACATTGGTGAAGTTAAAAAAAAATGGATTTGAAGTTAACATACCTCACACACTATATTTGTATCCACTTATTTATATGAAAGAGACACAATTTGTAAAGAGGAGAATTCTTAATAGGTGCCTAAGATCAGAAGTGATGTTGTAAATTCACGTGGGACTTTCTTTTGAAAACCTTGACACTTTGCTCTGTGTTGAAAAGCTCCCATCCTTATCCACAAGAAGTACTGCCCCACTAAGGCATGCTGAAGAGCCACACTATTAACTCCTTAGTGTACTGCAGACAGTTCTGATAAAGACACTCATCCTGACCAGTGTTTCCTCACAGCAAGCCTGGACACATGGGGTCCAAGGGAAGGACAGGAGCCATTGCTGGGTGCTCTAGTGAGGTGAAGCCTAGAGAAAGGTATAGCAGCTTCATACTTTGTTTCTCTATGATATGCCAACCGTGGATGTCCCCTGTAATTGAGTCCAAATTAACACAGGTGGGGATAAAGACACCCACTAATTATGGAACTTCTTGTTCTTGTGCTAATCCTTGTCTGCATTTGCAACTCAATTCTCCAGACCCCAAAAAATAGAAAAACATAATTTGGGGATGAGTTTATCATTCCCATGATATAGTTCTTTGAAAACATCATTACAACTGACTCCATTCTCCTGTGCACAGACTGATGGCTGGATCTAGAGCAAAAACCATCTTAGTAACTAGGGACAAATCTGTTCTCCTGGTCTTCACATCAGCTGTCACTCTGTTGACTGCCTATGGACACAACTTTACCAACATTGCTTCCTTACCTATACGGCTCCCGAGCTTACAATAGAACACAGACAAAGGAACAGCTCCGGGTTTCCCAGGCCAGCACCTCCAGACTTTAAATCACACACTTGTGCAAAGTAATGGTGTGCAGCTACGGAGAAAAGTATGCAGAAAAAACGCCCACAAGGGATCCACACAATAGACAAGTGTGACCACAGTGAAGGAAGCCACTCACGTGAGGGGGACAGCATTGGGTTTTGACTGTCTCCGACTTTTCAGGGCCAGAAGTCTGTCTCCTTGTGTCACTCTGTTGATTTCCTCATCATCACTGTACTGTACGAGTTAAAACAACAAAACAAAACAAAAAGAAAAACAGAGACTAATTGAACTTAGATTGCCATTCAGCCAAGTAGCTCCTTACCCAGATGTACTTGGGCACGCACGGACACACACACACACACACACACACACACACACACACACACACAAAGGCAGGCATGCAGTTATGAACATGTGTACACACACAGATGCTTAGATGCATACACTCAGAGACATGGATGTTCTGAGTGCTCACAGGGAGGCATGCGTACTCGCACGCACGCATACCCCCCCCACACACAAACACTTTAAGTTTCTTCTGAATGCTACAATAGTTTTCAAAATCAAGCTACTAGCCATATTTCGAGACAATCAAGGCTGGCTTTCAGGGTCACTGAGCCCCCTCTATAAACAATAAAGACACACACTGGGCTTTTTGCTTCTAGAACTTGCTGAAGTTTGAACATACATTCAGTGCTACTTAACCCACTACTGCTGCCTGCTAAAACTTGGCTCTTTCTCCATCTGAACTACCAAAGCAGCTGAGAGGAAGGGGGAGGGGGTGCTGATGCAGGGGCATAACTAGATCCAGCTAGAGCTTACTCCCTCCTGCTAATTTCCACCCGTGGTTAGGAAGTAAAAGAAACGCTCTATGAACACACAACTTTCTTTTCAGTCAGACATTTCTAGAGAAGGTTGTAAGTACGTTAAACATGACTGTGTGGTAGCAGCCCTTTAAAGCTGCTTGTTATCTTTACCTATGGTCTTCTCCATGCCCTACAAGGATCAACAGCATTTACAGCAATAACAACTGCGTGATCGGGATGGTTCCATTACCGGCTCAGGCTCTTCTTTGTCTTGATTCTCAAGCCCATTTATCGAAATGTCATCAACATCCGAGAGGTGTTTGGAAAAGGCTTCTTCACCGAGGGATCCATTCTCCGGCCTTCTCAACTTTTGACGGAAATAGTCACCTTCTAGCCAGAGGCTTGACTGTTTCCTAGAGTATTTAAACATCAAAATACAGCCTTCCACAAGGACGCGCCCATCCCACTCTGCCACACAGTTGCTGTTATGGAGGGCAAGCTTCCTGGGCACTTACATGACCAGGAACTGCTGCTGGGGCCCAATCACAGAGCCAGGCCTACAGATTCTGAGCCAGGCGATGCACTCAGCTGCTGTCATCCTGTAGTGCTTCATGAGGTAGCAGCCTATCAAAGTGCCCGTACGACCAAGGCCAGCTAGAAAAACAAACCATCAATGAAACCTGGTTCTCCAGAATTTTCTGAACAAGAGGAAGGAAAACAAAACTAAACTAAACTAAACTAAAGCCTTCCTAGGATTTTTTCCTTCATCCAGAGAGGTTCTTTAAGTCAGTCTGAAGGGGCTTAAAAGGCTAGCTAGCATCAGGTCTCACCCTCAAGATCTGAGCAGATGAGCCTCAGAGCAGAGACTGGATCCAGGGCCCAAAATTCCTCCAAAGGCTTCGATGAGAAGCCAAAGACTGAGAATCACTTTCTGAACAGGGACTCCTAAGAAACGTGTGTCCAGAGCTGGAGACATGGCTGAGCAGTCAAGAGCAGAGGATCTGAGGACTCAGGTTCGGGTTCCAGCACCCGCCATTAGTGGCTTATGACTACTTGTGACTCCAGTTCTAGGAGATCAGACACCCTCTAGGATCAAAGGCACCTATGTGCATGTGGCACTCGCATTCACTCAGGCGTGCGCACACACATGAACATAAAAAAGGTAAGTTTTGTTTAGGTGTGCTGTTTCCTGCCCTTGTACTTGCTACCATACCCAACAATATTGCCTACTCACCATCTGTCTGTCCACTCTTCTTCAGGAGAGGGTGCGGGGACAGAACCCCAACCTTGGATGTGTTAGATAAACACTCTGCCCTAAACTACTACACCCTCCACCTCATTTTCCTTTTCTTTAACTCTTCCTGCCTTTCTGTATGTCTGTGTGCTGTGCCTGTGAGCATGTATACATGTTTGCATGTATGTGGGGGGAGGGCACATGCATAAGGACGATCTAGAGAGAGGTCTGAGAGTCTTGATTGGTTTCAGCTTGTCCAGTGAGGCAGGGTCTCTGAACTGAAGCTGAGAGGTGTGGCTGCCTGGCCAGCCAGTCTGGTCCAGAAATGTCTTGTCTCTTCCTCCCTAGGCTGTAACTGCTGGGGAGCTACATGGCCACCCAGCATGTGTGTTATCTGAACTCCAGGCTCACAGGTATGTGGCAAGCATATTAGTTGCTGTGTCATCTCCGAAGCCCTTTTCTCTTCTCTTATGGAAACCATCATAATTAACTCCTATGAGGGTTAATGTTGGGTCCACTTGGAAGGAAGTTTTGGTTAAGATCAGCATTCATCTGGTGCCAGCTTGAGGAAGCACACTTTCTGCTTTCCGTGAGGTGGGCAGCCCTCAATCCAGTCCAAGTCTGGACAGAACAGAAAGACTAGCCTTCCGTCCAAGCAGGCCCTCCTGCACCAGCTTCCGTACTCCGGACAGGCAGCTTAAAACGCAGATGAGAGGCTCACGGGCTGCACAGTTTCTTTTAATGAACCGTTCCATGTATAAACACGCGCCTGCGTTCAGTCTCTAGAGGGCCCTCCCGATGCACATTTTAGAAAAGAACGCTGCTGAAGCGAACACAAAACCACGGCAGTGGCTTTGGAACTGTATGAGAGAGAACTGGGGCAGCTGTTGGGAGAACAGCCTGGATGAGAGCAAGGAAAAGGCTTCAGCCTCCTGCCACCTATGGGGTGGCGGTGGCTGTGCGCTTTTTATACATGGTCTTTACTGTGTGGAGGCAGTTTCCTTCTGGCCCTACTTTGTTCTCAGTGGCTTTATCACAAAAAGGAGGTGCTGAATTCTGTCAACTGTCACTCTTAGATATTAAGTGGTTTTTGAGCTTCACAGTTATAGCTTCGCAGTTAAAGCCCTTCCTTTTCTACGTCACATTAGTGCTGAAATTCCAGGACAAATGCTTTATTAGAGTGGATAATATTGCATTCTATTATCTTAGACAGGATCTCCAGTGCCACAAACTGGCTTCAAGCTCACTGTGCGGCTGGGGATAACCTTAAATTTCTGATCCTCCTTTGTCCACATCCCCAGTGCTTTGGGTGCATACCATGACACTTGGGTCACGCAATGCTGCAGATCAAATCTTCATGCCTGCAAAGCAGGCCCTCTACCAATGGAGACCCAGCAGCCTATTCCTTTCCTGTTACTGAATTCAGTTGGTAGTAAGTCCCTGAGAACTGGTGTTAGTCAGGTGAGCAGATCCAGTTTTCCTTCACTGTGAAACTCCATTACCAATTCAACCTTCTCAGCATTTCGTGTCAGTGGGTTTTGCATTCCCAGGAATTTTCCACTTTACCTGTGTTATGCACCCTTTTGTGTGGCAGCTGATCATGGTAACCTCTTACTGGGTGTTCACATAGGTAGGCACACACAGTGTCCAGCTCCACTCTCTACCTTATCCCCTAAAGACAGTCTCTCAACGAGAGAAGAAAGCTCACTGGTTTCAGGCTAGGTGGACAGGCCAGTGAACCCAGCAATCTTCCTGGCTACCCAACCCCTGTGCAGAGGCCAGGGGTCCTTGCAGTCCTTCCTACCTTTTCACATGCAGATCCAGACTAGTGCCGTGCCCACTATCACTGCTCATTATAGTAACTGCAGCCTTTTTTCTTTTATCTTCATCAATGTAAGCAAAGGTTTGTGATTTTTGTTAGATTTTGTGCAGAACCAACCCGGATTTTACAGATCTTTTTATTGGTTTTCTATTTTTATGTGTTACAGTATTTATATTTCAACAGTGACACTATTTTATAAGCAATGACTGGTCTTGAACCTATGTGCCTATTTACCTCTCCCAGAATTCCTAGCTTCTTCATGTGGCCTCGCATCACCATCTGGGTCCTAACAGGTACTCCCAGCACGTCTCAGAGTACATGTCTTAGTTGGAACAACTCCCCCGGCACCTGACCATCTGAGAGTGGTTTTGTTTTTGAGGGAGCTTTAAAAGCTTACAGAACTCTTGGTTGCAGGGGTCTTCCTTCAGTGACTGGATTATTATCGGCTCACTGCCCTTGTCCTCCACTGTTTCTGATGGAAGATCTGGTAAATGGAGTGTTTCCTGGGTGCTTCTTTCCACATCTCTGGCTTTAGACAGCCACATTATACAGAGTCTTCGTGTGAGTTTCTGATTTGTTCTGCTTGGAGTTTGCTGAGTTTTGAGGATTTTACAATCATGTCTTTCATAAAAGTGGGGACGGTTTCCAGGCAGTCTGCACCCCTTTCTCTGTCTCCTCTTCTGGAGCTCCCACTGTGAACACCCAGCATGCCGGGCTCCATCCCAAAACCCTGCTACACTTTGCTCCTTTCTCTTCTTGACTCCTTCCCCTTGTTCCTTAGGCCTGGTGACTTTTAATGGCTCCACTCTTTACAGCTCTGCTTCTTCCTCCAGCCTGCTTTGGAACCCTGCCAGTAAGTTTTTTAACTCATTTCCAAAATTGCCTTTTGGGTTCACTTTACAGCTTTTGTTTCTTATTGAAACTTGGATTTTGCTCATACTTTTTTATCCCTCCTCTTCCCACTTTTTTTTTTTAAACGGAGGTAGCCATTTTAAATCATCTGTCTAGAAAATCCACTATGTGATCCTTGTCAAGGATAATTTTTGTGGATTTTTTTAATACTCTCCTGGTTCCCTTTCCATTCTAATTTTTGGCTTGCCTTGTTATCTTCCACTATAAACCGAACATTTAAATATTGTGATTATATCTACATTCCTAACTACAAATACAGTTTTAGCTCCAGAAATTAATTTGGTGTTTTTTTTTAACCATGCTATTGAATTTTTCTTAATTGACTAGCTTGTTAACATTCCTTGTTTTCTTAATTAACTAGCTCATGTTAACGTAAAATGAACTCTACTATATTCACATAGAGCATCACCAGTCATTCATGGAACATTAGAAACTGTTACAGCTGCTGAAATATATCTTGTCACAGCTTACTCTCCACAGAGACCTTGCTTTACTGTTGACAACCTGAGGACTTACCACAGAGGCACATTACAGACATCTGAAGAGACAAACATGTTACAGTAAGCCATTGCACGCATACTCATGAAAAATTACTATATACTTCACATAATTCATTAACTCCATGAATTAAAGGTTTTTAAATGATCCTTTCTGGCCAGGAGGATAGATCGACTGGTGAAGGCACTTGCTGCCAAATCTGATGATATGAGCTCCATCCTGGGGACTACATGGCAGGAGAGAACTGAGAACTGATTGCCACAAGTTTTCTTCTGACAATGACACTGACACACACTCGACAATGTCATAGAAAAACCTAAATCATTCTTTCAAAACTACAGCGTCTTGCCCTGTAACATAAGCTGACACAGCACATATGTCCATGCATACATGTCATGTGCACCGTCCTTTAACGCAACCTAGCTGCTTACCTTTGCAATGCACTGCAATGGCCCCCTCAACATTTTCACAGATATCCAGAAACTCTTGGACAATGGCCTCAGCAGGGGTGCTGCCATCCGGAAAGAAAAGATCATGGTGATCGAAACCGGCATCCGTAAAGCGCTTAGCATCATACATCCTTTTATTCAGACGAATAATGGTAGTTACATTGTGAGTCTTAAAATATGGAATATAAGTCTCAGGAGAATGTTGGTGGTAACCTACATAAAGAAATGCACCACATTTTGTAAAACGCAGGAAGAAAACAATGGAAAATAGTTTCACCTGAAAGTAGGTAGAAACAGTGTCTGGACTGGGGACTGATTACCAATTTGATAATAACTGTAAAAAACAAAAGTTTAAAAAGTTAACGACCAGGCAGAGCAATGTGCTCAAATAAACGAGAGGTTAAATCATAAAGACTGACTCAAGTTTAGCTTCGTTCTTCGATCTCTTTCTAATCTGGACTAGGTCAGTCCTCCATAGGCAATTCAGGAGCCCACTTCTGGACAGTGACCAAAGCAATGCTGAGCCTCTCACAAAGCCCTAAATCTTGCAGCACACCAAAAGTCAGGACTCAAAGTAGCCTCCTGCCCTACCCAGGCTCATGGATAGCTGAGAGAACAGGCCTACACTGCTGGGCGCAGCTCACTGGTCTACGCATGAGGAAAAGACTATACTGGTTCCATAGTTTCGCGTACCACTTTCAAGCCTGGATCTTGAATGGGGTCCACAGAAGGCAAGAAACCGCTGTGGTATTATCCAGTTGAAATCTCCGTTTTCTGCTTTCTGTAAAATAGAGCACCACAGTTAACCTCTGAACCACATCTCCTTCCAACCCCCCTTCCCAATAGAGTTCAAAGCCATTGGCTTTAGCATACTGGCTACTTATTAATAAACACAAGATCGAATCTACTTTGCCATGGTTTGAGAATTCCCAAGGAATGGCTAACTTTCCTGGTGTCAATCACTTTGTTTTAAAACTGTTTATCTGCAAGGGCTGGAGAGATGGCTCAGAGGTTAAGATGGCTGTTCCTCCAAAGGTCCTGAGTTCAAATCTCAGTAACCACATCGTGGTTCATAATCTCTATATGTGATCTGGTGCTCTTTTCTTGCCTGTAGGGCAAGAATACTATATAAATAATAATAAATAAGTAAGTAAGTAAATCACTTTTTAAAAAACACTTTTTTAAAAAAAGTGTTATTTGCTTAGGTCATTAGCCTGGAAAACACATTCTGTACTCAAGATTGTATTTTAACTACCTGGTTATTTTATCTAAATGAATTCTTATCATAGGAAGTGAATTGCTATTATGAAAGCAAGCTTTTGTAGTGTGTATGAATCAAAAGAGGAAAGGAGTCAGATAAAAAGCAGTCTCCACAGAGGAGAAATAACGAAACGCACATTATGTTATGTATGTGTGTGCCGAGGAAAGAGGACAGCTTTGGGTGTCAGGATTCAGGTGCTATCTACCTTCCTTTGTTTTGAGGCAGGGTCTCACTATATAACCTTGTCTGGTCTGAAATTGCTCTGTAGACTAAGGTGCCCTTGAACTCAACAGAGCTCTGTCTGCCATTGCCTCCTAAGTGCTGGGATAACAAGCATGTTCTACCACACCCAGAATAACACAGACTTTTTTAAAAAGGCAATTGAGTGTGACGGAGAGAATTAGTGCCAAAAGGAAAAAAATCATTAGCAATCGCAGTAACAGAAACATTGCACTTCATGTACTAATTGACATTTTTAGCTCATAGACCTAGAAAATTTATTTTTTAAGTGTGTGTGTGTGGTGTACGTGTGTGTATGTTCATACGTGTGGAGGCCCAAAGTTAACATCTGATGCTCAATCACTTTCCACTTCATTATGGGAACACGGTTTCTTGTAAAGCTGGAGCTGCCAGACTCTAACTCAGGCTGCTCACCCCAGGGACCATGTGACTTTCTTTTCAGTGCTGGCATTACAGGTCTTGGCCACATATGCCTGCCTGTCTGGTTTTTATGTGGCTTTTAGGGATCCAAACTCCGGTCATCGTGTCTGTATAGCAAACACTTTACCTATTTAGTTTTATAGGGTCAGGCGAAAAAAGGGGTGGGGGTGGATATTAGTAATTTACTTATATAGTCACTAAAGGAGGTAGTTAAATATACACTTTAGTAACAGAGTAGTATTGCAAGGAAGATACAGTTGGCAAGAGTGAACTCCTGGATATATATGCTCAGGCTTCAATTGTACTGTAGATTTTTAAAGAAAAGGTCTTTAGAATTGACAGTGAAAGCTAGTTGTGTGTGGATATGGGGTATGAATGCATGGAGAGCTGTCTGAAGAGCCTCCTCTCTCTCACAATACCTACAGAGGCGACAAAGAGCCTGCAGGCAGCAACATCGCTCATATGTTTGGAGGAAGGATGCGAGAATCAAGGATTTTGTTTTTCTTAGCATTTATGCTAAAGGTATAAAAAATATCTGCGCATCTGCCTGCCTAGATACTTTCTATACTTTCTCAGGCTCCATCTTCTTCTTTTTTACAGAATTTTTTATTTGATTTATGTATATGAACGCTCTGTTTTCATGCATACCAGAAGAGGGAATCAGATTTAATCACAGATGGTTGTGAGCCACCACATGGTTGCTGGGAACTAACCTTAGGACCTCTGGAAGAGCAGCCAGTGCCCTTAACCACTGAGCCATCTCTCTAGCCCATGCTCCATCCAGAGCTCCTAGCAGAGCCAGAGAATTCAGTCAATAATATTCCATATTACAATATGAGCATGCATGCGTATGCGTGTGTGTGTGTGTATGTGTGTATGTGTGTGTGTGTGTACGCGTCATGTGAGTAAGCCAGAAGTTTGACTCTCTCCACCTTCCTTTTGGAAACAAGTGTTCTCACTGAACCTGGGGCCTTCTGACTTGCCTACAAGAGCTGAGCAGTGAGCCCCAGGGATATTGCACTCTGCACCCTCTAGGGCCAGCATTATAGGTGATTCCTGCCACACCGGGCTCTTACGGCGCTGTAGATCAGACTGCTCCTGCACAATAAGCACCTTATCTACTAAGCCACCTCCTAGCTCTGCTCCTGGATTTTTAGTGTGCCCCCCGCCCCAACACTGGCTGACTGATATGCAGGCAGGCCATCATGCCCACCTAGTATTTTTGTGGGTTCTGGGCATTTAAACTCCATTCCTCACTGAAGCACCTCCCCAGAAGAAGAAGAAGAGGAGAAAGAAGAGACGAGGAGGAGGAGCAGGAGGAGGAAGAAGAGAAGGAAGAGGAGAAGGAAGAAGAAGATAAGGAACTTGTTGTTTTCCTTATTTCTTTAGGTAGGGTAAAACAGTGAAAACTGTGTGGCACACAGTGGGATTCTGAGGAGAGCATTTCTGGTAATAAGCTCTGGGTCTCACACACAGGCTCTTCCTGCATCTTAAGTGTCCCCAGCACATGCACCGGAAAACACACAGCCATGAAGGAGCCTAATTCTGGGATCCATTTCCAAGCATATACCCATCAAAACATTATCTGGTGAGGTGGCTTAATAGGCCAAGCACTCGCCACACAAACCTTAAGACCTGACTTGAGCCCCAGAGCCCATGTAACTGTGAGGAGAGCTGACCCGGCAAAAATGTGTTCTGACCCCACAAACTCACCTATACATATCGTGCACGCGCGCACACACACACACACGCACACGCACACGCACACGCACACGCACACACACACACACACACACAATAACAATACTACTACAACAACTAAAACTACTAAATTAAAAGCATTATTTTGGTCAATGGTGCCTCAGAAAAGCAGAGAGACTGAAAACATTAAACCAGAACTTACTTCATAGTGTTCATATTCATCAAGATTAAATGAGTTGAAATTAAAGAAGCCATACTGCATTGCCTAAAATCCAAAAGAAAATTTTTATGAACAAAGGTATAAGCAAATGCCAATTTTCTATTAAGCACCAGGAGACAGCCTAGAAAGTACCACTGTACCCATACTGAACTTTCAGAGGTTGTGGAGTTTTTGTTCTCCTGTTTGTTGCTAGGTCCCTATCCACTCTCCTAATCCTGAAACTTTCTGACAAGGCAACTGTGACCAAGTTATTTATACATAAAACTTTGCAACAAACTAACTGCCTGTTGGCTTCAAAGTCTAATGCCTGGAGAAAGAATTGAATCCCACAGTTACTGTGTTGTTGGTGTGGAGAACTGGACCTAGGACCGGGCATATATAAGCTGACACTCTGTCACTGAGTTCTTCTCCCCACTCCATTTACTCCAAGCAAATGCTGTATCTAGAACCACATTTCTTAACTCTCTTACTTGTGCCTTGTCTTTGTGGTGCTTAAGCCCGTGGCCCCTCACGTGCTCAGCAACGCTCATCCCACTGAATGAAAACCCCAGCCTGCCCTATCTGTAAGTGCCCTTTCCATCCCACTGACGCCCGGAAGCAATCAGAAAGTCAGAAGGAGTTGTTTATTGGTTTGGGTCACTTAATGTTAACCGGGAACAGAATACTTCCGACCTTCTAGAGAAATACTAACAGACCTGTGTATAAGAATGCCTCATCTTCTCCAAGACACTCACCTTCTTCACTGCGTGAAAACAGTCAAGAAGTGTAATGTAGAAACTGCAGCTTCCGTAGGCAGCATCTCTGAAATTCCCAAAGTGTCACTCCATTAGTGTTCCACAGCACACTCACCCTGAGACAGAGCTGACTAGAATTCAGAACCAACGTGTTCGGCTCCAGTGATCTGTACAGCACAGTCACAAGCATTTTGCCCCTATAAGCTAGAACTTTCAATACATTAACTGTGTCATTTTTTTCTAATTTTGTTTGTTTGTTTGTTGTTGTTGTTTTTTTGAGACAGGGTTTCTCTGTGTAGACTTAGCTGTCCTGGACTCACTCTGTAGACCAGGCTGGCCTCAAACTCACAGAGATCAGCCTGACTCTGCCTCCCTGAGTGCTGGGATTACAGGCATGAGCCACCGTGCCCGGCTCATTCTTTAATTCTTAAGAGTCAGAATTCTGATAAAAATCTCAGGAACAAAAGCATCCAACGCTTTTGGTAGAGTCACTCCATATCTGAGCAAAACTACCTGGCAGACAGCTCCCTCAGACACTGCACCAGCCCTGTCAGCAATCAGCGGGAGAGAGTGAACCTGCAAGGACACTGCAGGGACTGTTAACTACTAGCATTAATTTAGTATGACCTACAATTCTCCAACCTATTTAAAGGCTTTCAATCTTGCAAAGAATGTGATGCATGATTTCTTCAAGGACAAAAATGGCTCAAGGCCTGCTCTACTCACAACTTGCCTTGCACTATCTGAACACACATATTCGCTTCATGAACACCTTGACTTCAAGCACACCCCACTCCTCTCCACTGAGCCATCATGAATCATCCCCAATTGTTCTTCTACCTTATTCATTGGGGCAAGATCTCTCAACAAACCCAGAGCCCACCAATGACAGGCCTCAGCAGGAATTAAAGTCTGGCTGCCATGCCCACTCAGCATTCATGCGCATTGTGGAGAATCTAAAGGCCTGTGCAGTAAGTGCCTTATCTGCTGAGCCATCCCCTCAGCGTGACAATGAATGATTCCACACAGGTGAAGGTCACAGCAAAGAAGCCTAAGTGATGGGAGAGGTGGCCTACGGGTAGTCTCCATGGGAGGGTGACAACCGCCCACAATGCGCAGGAGGGGATCTTTGGTGTGACAGCCGTGCTCTAAATCCCAGAGTGTGGCAGTCTCTCTCTCTCTCTCTCTCTCTCTCTCACACACACACACACACACACACAAGACTTGGCTGTACAATGCAGATTAGTATTTTGTGCTGGGGTGCAGGCTCAGTGGTACAGGGTGCACTTGTATACTGTCCTGAGTTCACTCTATAAACACCACACTCGGATGATGCAATGTCTGTGTTTGTTTGTTAACATTAGTGTTTTTTTTTTTTCTAACTATATAAAACTTTGAAGAAGGAGAAGGGACTATGAAGACTGAACAAACACTACATGGGGCAGGCACTGTCTTTTTTGGTTTTGTTTCCTCTTTCTCTCCTCTCCTTCCTTCCTTCTTTTTTGTGCATATAACCCCTACAGGTAAGTACCACCATTGTTCCTATCTTCAAAGTATGAACCAAGGCTCAAGTCTGTAAAGGACACAGCAACAGCAAAACTGTTGATAACCAAAGCAAGCCATTAACAACTACATGACAGGCATGATGTAACCCTAGCATTTGGCAAGTGGCAACAAAAGGATCAAAGGACAATGCAAACAAAGAGAAAAGAGACACACTCAGAAAAAGTACAACAAAACTAAGAAGAGCATTGCTACAGACAACAGTAAAACAAGTATACTCCTTTAGACTAGTTTTCTCAGTAAGACAGAGAATAAGTGATATAATGTAATAATCATAGGTTACAGGGTGTGGTGGTGCACAAGTTTAATCCCAGC
This sequence comes from Meriones unguiculatus, assembly GCF_030254825.1. Taxonomy (NCBI): domain Eukaryota; kingdom Metazoa; phylum Chordata; class Mammalia; order Rodentia; family Muridae; genus Meriones; species Meriones unguiculatus. The sequence goes on from NC_083351.1 coordinate 90,469,865, forward strand.
ATTCAGGAGGCATAGACTGGTGGAACTATGGTTGGTCTATACACTGAGAGGATAGCCAGAGCTATAGAAACACTGAGAAAGAAAAGAGAAAAGAGAAAAGGGAAAAGGGAAAAGGGAAAAGGGAAAAGGGAAGGGAAGGGAAGGGGAGGGGAGGGGAGGGGAAGAGAAGAGAGAAGAGAAGAGAAGAGAAAAGAAAAGGAGGGGAGGAGAGGAGAGAAGAAAGAAGAAAAGAAAAAAGAAAAGGAAGGGAAAGAAAGAAAGGAGGGAGGGAGAGAAGGAGGGAGGAGGAAGGAGAAGAAAGAAAAGAAAGATAGAGAAAAAAAGAAAGGAAGGAAGAAGGGATGGAAGGAGGATAGGGAGGGTAGAGGAAGGAAAGAGGGAGGGAGGAAGCAAGCAAGCATAGGCTGAGCATGGTGGCACACATCTTTAATTCCAGCATTCAGAAGGCAGAAGTCGGGAAAATCTCTTGATTTTGAGGCCAGCCTAGTTTACATAGAGACTTCCAGGACAGTAAACCCTACATAGCAAGAGCCTGTCTCAAAATAAATAAAGATAGAATGAGAGAAAGGCAAATCAGGACTATCTGGGAAGGTTGTAGTGAGAACTGGGCTTGAGGTGCTACATTCAAGCAGCAAGTAAGCCTGTTTGAGTTTTGGGCCCTTGTGTTGTAAACTGTGAGAATGGCAACAAGGGATTCACACTTTGGAGAGCAAGGTCATTACTGTGCTGCAATACATGCGCTGGGATCACAGATACAAGAACTGCTTCAAACCGACACAAATGCTTGCTGTTACAAGTAGAAAAGATGAGCGACTTCAGCTCAGTTCCTTCTCCCTACCCACTGCAATTCACATAACACTTGGGATAGTCCCTGAGGCATTGCCGCAGCAATGGAAGCCCTATTTCAAGGGCTCCACGTGGCTAGCTGAGAAGGAGGTCTTCAGTTAGGAAGACACCCCAGAAGTCATCTATAAGACGCCATACAGCTCATTGCTTTTAAAACACTTTTTCCCTTTAAAAATCTTTCAAGGCAATGGCACTGTAGGCTGGAGGGTAGGCTGCTATGCACTCACAGAGCTGCCCACTCCCACTGCCTCCACACACTGCTGCCTGACAGGTTTTGCTGCCGGTGGCTCTCCATTAGGAGCCACACCCACTACCTCTGCTTGCTGTGCTCCAGGAGGAAAGGGGGTCAGGAGATGAACCAGGAAGTTCCTCCTGCTGAGAAGGGACTGAATACAGAAACTCCTTTGTCAGTTGCACAGGAGCCTGGGGTAGTGATGGGCACAGTCCCACCAGGACCCTCCTGACCACATCACAGCTTGGTTCCCAGCCAAGGGAGACCTGCTCCACCCTACATTTCAGCTGCGTCACTCTCAAGATGCCTGGATCTGTGGCGTCACACCACTTAACAGGCCTTCCTGCGAGGCCTTCATTTTCTGTGTCCCTCCTCCCCAAGAATTACCACTAAAAGGTTTCCTGGTAAGGCTCTGATCAAATGCATATACCAGACCATCTATACATTTACCTGAAAGGGATATAGGCTGTATCTCCAAAGATTAATGTTCTATATGCATCTTCTGGAGTCCTCCCCAAATATATAACCTATATTTGGAAAGAAAAGGGCATTTTACTTCTAAATGTCACAGCTGTTACCAAGAAGCCATTTTCACACAAACTCCTAGCCAAATGGCAGAGCCAAGTTCTCAGGCTCTCAGAGTGCTATGAGAGGGTTACTTGTCTGTCTCAACCTGCAGAGGTTCCTCCTCTCCACACAAACCTCAGCAAACCAACACTGCAGCCATTTGTGCTAACAAGTGAAGAATTTTAAAAGCGCATTTTCCAGATTCAGGTGTTTGAGCGACATGTATGTGTACATGTGTATGCGTGTATGTTTATATGTACACACACAAACATCCTGCAGTAACAATGCTCAGGCTCTGTGAGTAGATCACATCTTTACATGTGACGTTCAGTATGCTTGTCTTGAAAGAATTTTAAAGGAAAATATATGTATATATTTATATACATACATATATAGCAGATAGTGCTGTGGATTGAATGCACTGCCTCACATCTCCTTTCCTTTCTTCCTTTTTGTTGAGACAAGAGTTCTCATTCGCTGTGCAAGTAGCCCTGGCTGACCTAAAACTCACTGTATAGACTGGGTTTACCTTGACCTCAGAGATCCACCTACCCCAGGAATGAATGCACTGCCACACCTGGCCACCCCCGTTTTTGACAGTTGTGGTTCATTCTGGGATACCTTGATTGTGGCCTGAAGTCTTTTCCTCAACTATACCGCTGAGGCTTTTCACTTGAGAGCTTCATTCACTTGCAGCAGAAGGAGTCGCTGGTTTTCTCCCCAACCACCACCTGCTACCACTGAATGCACGGTGTTCCCAACTCCCACGAAGGAACCAGGGACCCACATGCATTCGCTTAGACACATATGAAGACCAAAACAAAACTAAATTCCAAAGCTTACCTATGGAACACAGATTTTAAATTACAATAGTAAAATATCAAATCCAGGTTAGAAGTGTACTTCAGCATCAGGGCACAGGTTCAGCAATGCACAAGGCACTGAGTTTGATCCCCAGAACCAAGACAGCATAAAAGAGGGGAGGGGGAGAATTACTAAGTTAATTATAAGCTCTTTTTTTTTTTAATTTATTTATTCATTATGCATACAATGTTCTGTCTGCATGTACACCGGTAGGCCAGAAGAGTGCACCAGATCTCATTATAGATGGTTGTGAGCCACCATGTGGTTGCTGGGAATTGAACTCAGGACCTCTGGAAGAGCAACCAGTGCTCTTAACCTCTGAGCCATCTCTCCAGACCGATTATAAGCTCTTTTTGTTTGTTTGGTTTGATTTTTTAGACAGGGTTTCTCTGTGTAGCCTTGGCTGTCCTGGAACCTGCTCTGTAGACCAGGCTGGCCTCAGAGTCAGAAAACTCCCCATTCTTGGGATTAAAGGCATAGGCCGCCACCAAGCTTCTTAGCTCCAGTGCTTAATACTGTGTGTGGAAGCTGTTTGCACAGCTGGAAGCACCTCCTAGTCCACACATAAATGGACAGACTCCAAGGCTCTGTCTGTTGTGTTGAACCCAATGTGCATACTTCCAGAAGGAAAACTTAAAACACTTCGTAGTAGCTGCTTTAAATGTAAGCCTATCATTGGAGTAAAAGCAATTATTAAAAAAACAGTAACAAAGTATTTTTTTTAAATAGTTAACAGGCAAGGTGGCGAGTGCTTTTAATCCCTGGAGTCAGAAGGCAGAGACAAGCGGACCTCTGAGTTCAAGGCCAGCCTGGACTGTGTAGCATGTTCTAGGACAGCCAGGGCTACACAGAGAAACTTTGTCCCGAAACAAAACAAATAAAACAAGGATTAAAAGACCACAATTGGGGTTCCTTGGAGATGGGATCACTATGCAAGTGCAAGGACTCCAAGTCAGATCTCCAGGACCCATGGAAAAGATGGTCATGGTAGTGCAGGTCTCTAACCCCAAGTGTGCTGGGGTGCAAAAGACAGGCAGACGCCTCAAGTTCAGTGAGAAATCCTGCCTTAAAAAATGAGGTGGAAAATAACTGAGAAGACACATGTCTACCTTTGGTCTCCATACATATGTGCACAAACGCATGCATACACATACACACACACACACACACATACACACACAGAACAAATAAATAAATGTAGCAAGAATCTTTTAAACATAAAGCTAGATGTCAGAACTAATGATAAAGTCTGACAGCTCCCAGAGGATGCTTTCTGCTTTAACAGCTATAAGCGACTGCTTTCCCAGTGTCTGGACTGCTTCTTAAAAGACCACAAACTGCAGCTGTGGTGGTTCATCGCCACTGTCAACTTGGCTGAGTTTGTAATCATCCAGAAGGCACTCCTCTGGGAGTGTCTGAAGGCATTTCCAGAGAGGTTTAGCTAAAGATATAAAAGACATGCCCTCTCAAGGGCTGAAGTTTTAGATGGAGACTAGGCAAGATTCCATGTTTCCCGTTTCCTTGTCAGCTGAGAAGTGAGGAATCCTAGCCACATCCTTCTACACGAACTACACCAAGATGGGCTGGGCTCTCTTCAACCACGAGCCAATGTCAATCTTTCTATTATTATGCTGTTCCTGATAGGTATTTTGTCACAGCACCAGGAAAATAATGCACTAATTAACAGAATGCTCAGATATTTACTTCTCCTCAGGGGCATTACAAAAGGGTCCAGCAAAATGTCAATCAATTCTAAGAACAAAGAAATGTGTTCCCTGGAACTCAGTCTGTAGACCAGGCTGATCTTGAACTCAAGGGATTCACCTGCCTCTGCCTACTGAGGCTGGGAGAAAGAGCACCTAATCAAGTCTTCAAGCACAACAAACCTTTCTCAGGAATAGCATCTATACTCTCACTGAACTCCCCCCCTTACTTAACAACACCTACCCACCCTCCCCAAGACAGGGTTTCTCTGTGAAGCCTTGGCTGTCCCTGGACTCATCTTGTAGAGCAGACTGGCCTCAAAACCACAGCACTCTGCATGACTGCCTCCTTGAGGACTGGGACAAAAAACTAACGATACCACGCCCAGCTCTTTCTTTTTTTTGATAGGCGAGATTATATGCATTTGTTTCTTTTTGCTCAGTTGTGGATGTGATAAGTTTCTATCTTGACTTCCCCTAAGTAATGGACTGTGACTTGCAATTGTAAGCCAAATAGCTGCCCTTCCTCTCCTAACCTGCTTGTGGATATACTTTATCACGGCAACACATGAAACTAGACCACCCTTATAATCTCCAGGGGTCCCTTGCTAAGACTGACCTGGAATGGCATCCACAGGCCGTTTATTAAAGTTTGCTCCTCAGCTTGCTGCCATGGAGAGGGGGGTGAAGGGTTTAGGTCACTGGAGTGTCCTTAAAGAAGACTTTGGGACTCTGCAGTTTCTTCTTTCGATTGCTGAACAGACAAGAAGCAGCTTGTTACACAAGCTCCACTGTGACTCCTCACCCCCATCACAGGCCTCAAAGCCCCAGTACAAACTGACCACAGGCATCACAGGCATCAACGTAAAACCACACTCAGTCACGGTGCCCTCCTTATTGCAAGGTATGATCGCAGGAGTGTTACAGTACTGTAAAACTGCCTAACACCAGATAACTCTAACAAAGTCTTGTCTTTTCTCCATTGTTTAAAAAACCTCTAACACCAAAACCAAAACCAAATTTAAAAACCCTTCGGGATGCCACTGCTCCCTGTGAATTGCCTGGTAATTGGTACATGAAACAGCAAGTAGCAATGAATAAGAGAAAAGTGACTTCAAAACACATTTCCTATGACGTGTACTTTGTAGAACCTGCAGGTGTTAAACTAGGCTGTATCATGAAATTTGTTACCTAAACAAAACCTGGGGGATGCCCTACAGGCGTGTCTTAACAAAGAAATAAAATTTATCAAAATCAGATTTTCATTGCCTTGTCACTGTTTTGTTTATAAGTTTTAAAAAATCCCAAATTGTTCAATTTTACCAATGAAGACTCTAGAACCAAATATTTCTCTGCTCAGGGAAGCAGAGAAAGCATCCAGCTGATTGTCCTACTCAGCCAACATCCAGAAGAAAAAGGCCAAAAAGCTGAAAGCCAAAAGCTCAAGGCCAAAGCTTGCTAGCTGAGCTGACAAACATCCCAGGAGGAGAAGGCCTGCTACCTCACCCAACAGCCCAGGAGGAAAAACCAAAGGTTTCTTTTACTTTTCCATGCTGTCTTAAATACACTTATCTCAAAGTCCCTCCTACTCCTTCATCCCTGTCAGTGGTTTCTTGCTCTGCCTCTTGACCTAGGGTTAACTTTATTAAATTCTGTGTACAGAAAGCTCTAGGATTAAATGTGTGTGCTAGGGCTGAGCCACACCATAATTACCTGTTTATAAAAAACAGGAAGTTTATGTGGTAGGGCTGAACCACACCAAACAAGAAACAGGTTTTTACAGTTCACAATCTCAAGGTTCAAAATGGGATCAAGTATCCTACAACATTGGATACTGGTCCTATTGGCTGCAACAGTAAAGGACAAGATCAGAGTTGAGAACTTCAACACTTATGTGACTGCCACTGCATTCTTGGAGTTCTTCATCACAGACTGCAACTTCACAGTGGCCTTCTAGAAGATACATGGTTTTGGCTATGGGGTAGGAGGCCACAGGTTTGTAGCTGAAAAAATACAATTTTATGCTAGACTTTGCTTCAATTTGCAACTGTGTTAGATCTCCACTACTGTGAGAAAATACCTAGGATTCTTAATCATCCTATACAGAAAATAAAAAGGTTTATTTTGGTTCAATCTGGGAAGGTTCAGCCCATCTGCATCATTTGACATTTTTGTGGTAAAAGCCTTGTTGGTTATGTGTTATAAACCCAAAGCAATAGAAAACTGATGATTCCACCCATCTTTTGAGTTGTGCTATTTAGAGATAGGGGTTCACCAGGTAGCCCTGTGGTTGGCCTCAGAGATCTTCCTGCCTCCATCTCCTGTCTGTTGAGATAAAGGCCCCTTGGGTCACTGCAAGTTTTATTAGTGATCAGATCAGACATCACGCTAATAAAACTCCTAATTGCATAAGACACTTCAGACAAGAGAGTTCCTGAAGGTTACAAGAGTTATAATAAACAGAACTGTGAAGAAGAGGAAGAAGAAGAAGAAGAAGAAGAAGAAGAAGAAGAAGAAGAAGAAGAAGAAGAAGAAGAAGAAGAAGAAGAGAAAGAAAGAAAGAAAGAAAGAAAGAAAGAAAGAAAGAAAGAAAGAAAGAAAGAAAGAAGCAGCAGAAGAAGACAACCCTCTAAGACATTGTATTCCTTAATAAATATGTAAAACCAAAGCACCTGGAAGTCAACAGGGTGAAGGAGCTGGAGTTCCTGTGTATCCATGTACAAATGTGCCTATACATAACCAAACAAGTCAAACGAAATCCAGAGAGCCCTCTTTCAGAATTCCTCTGTGTCCCAAGACCATCCTCACTATACAAAACTATCTAAGTTTTTACTCAAACATCAATTTAAGGAAACTCTTATCCCACGAAGACTGTAGCTTCTTGGTTTCTTTAAATACCAAAATGGTAATGTCCTGCTTTTCTTCTAAACTTCAAAACAAAATAGCCTTTAATGCATTAATATTTGTGGGTTAGTCTTAGAACACAAGTTTAATTCAAAGAACAGAACAATGCAGCATTTTCCCCCCATGCATGGGAGGTAGGAGGGGGGAACTCCAGATTCCCAATGGTGAACTTTAAAAAAGTGTAGTTTGAAATCTGTTTGGGGAATGACCATACAAACATAGTTAAGACTTAACCAGATAAGCTGAAGCAACTTTGAGTTTTAATTTTTTTTCTTTTTGTTTTTGTTTGCAAGACAGGGTTTTTCTATGTAGCCTTGTAGTCTGTATCTTGGACTTGCTTTGTAGACTAGGCTGGCCTGAACTCACAGTGATTCACCTGCCTCTGCCTCCCTGAGTGCTGGGATTAAAGGCATGTACATAACTATTAAATATTTGTTAGCAGGCGGGGGGGGGGGATATGGTTCAATGGCTAAGAGGAACTTGCAGAGGACCATCTACAATTCTAAATACAGGTGATCTGACACCCCCTTATGGCCTCCAACATTGCATGAATGTTGTCTATATAATTACATGCAGCAAGCACAAAGGCAGCTTGAGTGGCATATAAAATGAAAGTATTTAAAAAACATCTGCTAACATCTTCAGTTTTTGTTTTCATACTTACTCATCTTTCTTATCAGAAGGCTCTTAGGAAGAACTCTACTACGTGATTTCTATATTAACATAAGTGCTCAGTTTAGTGCAATTTAATGATGTCTATATCACTGTTCGTTATCTGGACACAAGAAATGCCTTGGCAAATTCTTTCAGGGTATTTATATCAGATGCTTTGTACACCGAATGCCCACTTGAATGTCATGATGCTATTTTGAAGCCAAGAAACAGATGATTACCAAGAGAAAGATTAGACATTGTGACAGCCAGATTCCAAGACAGTCCCAAAGAATCTCAGCTCCTTGTATTCCCACTTTCAACTTGCCCTCTCTTACAGAAACAGGGACAATACGTGCACTATCAGAAATTACAGAAATGAGTGTAGAGCCAGAGAGATGACTCGGTGGTTAGGAGCACCAGCTACTCTCACAGAGGATCTTCTTTTACTCCCAACATATACACAGTAGCTCACAGTGGTCTCTTGTAACTCCAGTTCCAGCGTCCGACACCATCTTCTGGCCTCCACGGGCACCGCACACATGCAGACAAAACACCCACACACATAAACAAACAAATACATAGAAACACTTAAAAGAGGGGGAAGATGAACAGGCAGAGTGGGGCTTTTGGGATTAGGGCATAGAGAACGTGACTCTGCCTTGCTTTTCCTGATCCCTCATGCTGGCTAAAGCAAACTGTCATCTCGGGGCAATCGGGACCAGATCACACAGTGAGGAGCACCTTCTGCCAAGTTCAATAGTGACTTGCCAGGGATGTGAATGAGCCACCTCTAGACAAGACCAGGATAATTGAAGACCAGGAGATTGGGAACCCAACCCACATGGCTAAGAGCTGCAACTCCCTACTTCTAACCTAAGGAAACTTGAGAATACTTGGTGGAGGTGGAGTTTGTGCCCAGCAGGCACAATGTCCTGGCTTCTGTCCCCAGAACCACATAAAATAAGACATGGCAAATTTAAGAGCAGCCTGAGCTACATGAGACCCTTAAATCAATAAAAGCAGGTCACTCACAGCCGTGTTAGGTCGATGACTTAGGCAGCAGTAGGTTACACAGTAGCACACCCAGGAGTAAGGAAGCAGCACAGTTTATAAAACCAATTAAACAAAACTGCAAAGTCACATGACCAGTGAAGACTTGTGATGTGACCAGTCATAATTTTTATTTAGCAACAGAAATTCCAAAGGAAGAATGAAGCACTTTGTAGTAGAGAGGGAGCTTGCCACAGAGCCTGACACCCTGACTTTTATCCCTGGTATTCACAAAGGGGAGGGAAATGAATTCCCAAAGTTGTTGTTTGACTTCCATTCGTACACAAATACATACATGTAAAACAAACACACATAACTATAAAGTATTGTAGGAAATACTTAAGACAGTAGGATTTTACAAGGTCCTTGTACAAGGTCCTTTTTAAATCACTGAAACCAGAGAGTGGGGAGTGAGGGGTGGGGGTGGTAGTGTGTGTGAGAGAAAGAGGGAGAGGGAGAGAGAGAGAAGAAAGAGAGAAAGGCAGACAAACAGAAACTGTGGTCCCAGCTATTTGGAAGTTGAGGCCGGAGGCATAAGGCCAGGAACACAAAGCCTGCTGGAGTGGCATGTCTCTGGTACAAACAAACAAAAATCACAGGGGTCCCTTCTAGAACATCTTAGTACAGTCTTTGAATACAAGTTCTGGGTCCTGTGTGAGGACCTGTGACCCTGGAATACTGGAAGGTGCCCCTAAGTGACCTACTCTGTCATACATGGCTTTAATTCTGACAAGCCTGGCCTTCAGCAACAAAAACCCAACTAAACATGTGCTTCGCATTTGTGTTCTTATACACACTTTGAAGCTTCATCTGCACACTCGGGACTCTGATAATGTGTCAAGACCAGGCATCCCACTGGTCACCGACTGCGCCAGATTGACAAAAGGCATTTGGATCCCAACAACAAACACAGCCACAAGAGAAATCAATAAACTATTTGCAAATGCTCTTTACGTAGAAAATGTCACAATGTTTTCAGCCTTTAAAAGCTCCTGTAACTATTTTCACATGTCAGCCAGATGACACAGTCCTTCCTGTGCCAAAAATTTGACTGAGCATAAAACAAAACAAAACTCTCTCCAAATTACCATAGTATGTGCACAAAATCAATATTTAGCTACTAAAAGGTAGGCAGAATACATATTAACTCACAGATCTACATAAATAAACAACAAAAATTCCACATTTTTTTCTTTGTATGTGTGTACACGTGGCAGCTGGGAGACAACCTCAAGTATTACCTTCACGAAGTTAGTCCACCTTCTCTGAAACAGGGTCTCTCACTGTCCTGAAGCTCAGTTGGGCTTGAGTTGTGACCCTCCCATCTCCAAGCCTCCAGCACTGAGATTTCAAGTGCCTACAGCCACGCTGGGCTTTTTTATATGGGTTCTGGGAATCAAATCAGATCCTCAAGTACCTTAGCAACTGAGCCCTGCCCCTAACTCACTTTTAAAAATTAATCAGATGGTAGTGGGGCATGGTGGCCCAGGCTTGTTATCTCGGTCCTAGGAAAGCTCAAGCACGAGGATTCAGTCTGAAATCAACCTGAGCTGCAAAGCTCCGCCCTGCTTTAAAGAAAACAAAAAATAAAAACATCAGCTGACCTTCCTTACCTTTCAATAGCTTTAGCTTTGTGAATTACTTTTACTTATATTGCAGTTGTCCTTTTTAGATATGTCCAGACTATCAAATGCCTCATTACCAGCTGGGTATAATATCACACGCCTTTAGTCCCAGCATTCTGGAGATAGAGACAGGCAGATCTCTGAGTTCAAGGCCAGCCTGTTCTACAAAGTGAGTTCTTAGACAGCTAGGGCTGTTACACAGAAAACCCTGCCACCAAAAACCAAACAAACAATGAGATAATTGTTAATAAAAATGAGTGAGCTGGCCTTGAGTGAAAGCCCTGCACACTGCTACAATTTAAAAAAAGAAAAGAAAGCAAAACTCTTAATTCTTTTCCCATTTTTTTCAATAATTTCATACATGCATATAAATTTTTTAGTCATCTTGGCTTTGTTGTTTTTTTTAGAGGCAGAATCTCACTATGTCACCCTGGCTTACCTGAAACTTGCTATGTAGACCAAGCTAGACTCAAACTAGAAAAAAATTGCCCTGACTCAGCCGCCCCAGCCTCCCCAGCGCTGGAGTTAAAGGCTTGTGCCACCATGCTCAGCCCATTTTGAACTTCGTTGTTGTTTTGTTTTTCCACATACAGTCACATGTAGCCTAAGCTGAACTCTCCATCCTCCTGCCTCCAGCTCCCAAGTGTTAAGGATTATAAGCATGTATGTCACATCAGGGTTACTCAGTATTTTAAATCAAACCCAAGGCTTGCTGCAAGCTAGCCAAGCACTCTCCAATCGAACTATATCCCTTGGCCCATGATTTCAATTTTAAAACATGGGATGGGGGCAGAGGGCTACAATCATTTAAAAATACTCCGTGGGTTACATAACCCTTGCCGCCTGATCTTCTCCAAAGGAGGCCACTGCTCTGCCCTTGTTTATAGACAAGAAACCATCCTGCGTAAAACCAGGACTAAAATGAAGATAACAGCAAATCTGCAGATAAGCATATCTGCAAACAAGAATCAGGCATGGTGAAAGGGTCAAAGGTAACAGCACTCAGCCAACATGCCAGGGACCACAGTGTCTGCGGTGCTTACTGGAGAGAACCAGAAGTAAGCCTGACAAGCTGGGAGCAGTAACTGCCTCCAGCCTGGAGCCACTGAAATGTTGTACCTATGTCTTCTGCCTGTGGGCCTAGCCGCTATGTTTACATAGCCTGGTTGTACTCTCTGCCTTTCAGAACACCCAGGACAGCGGTTTACCCAGGCGAGTATTTACAGAGCCCATAACCATTCCACCAGGCTTTACCCTATGGTCTCCATTGCACCATCAGCACTTCTGCCTGAATGCAATCTGACCCTCAGCCTCCAGATACCTGTCTCAGCATCCTGCCCTGTCCAGTTGCTTTGCCCTGACTCAAAGTCCAAAACAATGAATTCCCTTAAAAAGTGAACCAGAGGTCCAAAAGTTCACCATCAAATAAAGTCCTAAGGTTCTCAGCTTGATTGCTAAGGCAATCTCAGACTGTGGGATTCTACACAGACTGCTGAGCTAATACATTCTCAGAAGTAATTAGTACCATAGTTTTCCATATGAATGCTTACAAGGTAAGCCATTCTAAGGTCTATAAAAACTGCTTTAAAAAAATAAACTGTTATAACTGTTTACCAGGAACCCTACAATTAGTTCTTCCATAGTAATGTACTGACCCCGGGAGAGCAGATGTGCAAGCTACACCGCACACAGTCTGCTGTGTCATGGACTACCTTGGAGGCTTTGTATTTATTCCTTACAGAGAAAAATGTTAGAAGTCCTGCCCTCAGAGAATGTGGAGCCTGAGGAAGGGACGATGAAGCCTGCAGAAAAGCTTAACAAGAGAATGTAACCACAGATAATAACCAGTAAGACATAATGATACTGTTTTTTAATTTAAAAGGCAGATTTCAAGACAGCAAGATAGCTTGCCACCAAGGCTGGGGCAAGCGGGGGAAGAAGGTGATGGACGGCTTCTGCAACTTGTCCTCTGACCGCCAAACATGTAGCATGATACGCACAAGCACATAAATACACAAATAAGATACATAAATGTGGTTCAATGATAGAGACCCAAACAGCATGCATTAAGGCCTAGGTTGAATCCCAAATTAAAGGAAAAAAGCAAAACAAAAAATGGGGCCTGGAAGGATGGCTCAGTGGTTAAGAAAGTTTGCTGCTCTTCCAAAGGACCCAAGTTCAAGTCCCAGCACCCACATTATAGGCAGCTCACAACCACCTGTAACTCCAGCTCCAGGGGGTCTGACACCCTCTACTGACTTCTGAAGGTACAGCGCATATATAGAGTACATACATACCGGAAGGCAGGCAAGTACCCATGTACAAAATATGTATTTGCACAAATAGCAAATGCTATTCACTTTACCTTTTCCTTAAGAAATTTGGCTTCTAGATGACCAAAGAGTCATCTAGAAGGATAAAGCCTTTTTAGATAGATAGATAGATAGATAGATAGATAGATAGATAGATAGATAGATAAGCAAGCAAATGGAAGTTAAATGGAAGTACTGCTATGTAAATGTGCATATATGTTTATATGTGTGTGTGTGCATGTGAACTGTATGTATGCAAATATATGTGCACATGTGTGTTTATGTATGCAATGTGTGTATGAGTTACATAAGCATGAGTGTGTGGGCACACATCTGCCCACATATATGCAGAGGCCAGAGGAAGACATCAGGTGCCTTCCTTTACTGCTCTCTAACTCACTCCCTTGAGCCAAGGTCTCTCACTGGACTGGAAGCTCACTTGTCCCCACTCCTCAGAGCTAGGCTACAGGCCCGTGCAGCTGTGCTCCACCTTTTCACATGCTGAAGACATGCATGCAGAGCCTCAGCCATGCACAGTAAGCACTTCAACCTACTGCCTATCTCCTCAGCCCCTCTTTACACTCTCTCTCTCTCTCTCTCTCTCTCTCTCTCTCTCTCTCTCTCTTTTTCCACTGCAATGCTAGAGTTGGTATTCAGAGCTCCTTGAATGCTAGGTCAAGTGTTCAGCCTACCACTGAATTGAAAAATATTTCCATACGTTTGGTTTGTTTCAGCACTACTGCTCAAGCTTTACTACCTCTGAACTTTTAACAGCTCCAGAAAAGGTTATCAAGACTTCCGTTCACAGGGTTTAGCACTCATCTCTACAAGACTTTAACCAGAAAACTAATGACTTCAAACAAAAGAAGCCTTGCTCACTTAGGTGTTTTATCTTTTTAAGTGTCTTTATGTCAACACTCTTTCCTATTATTAATAACTTTCTTTTATTGGAAGCCTTTCTCCTGCTACCCCACCAAGCATCAGAACCACTCCAAAATCCCCCATTAATCCCCCCATTGTGGCCTTCATAGCCTTCATAGCCACACACTTCAATCTTCCCACAGACTGGCTTCTCCCGGTGTATATCCAAATCTACCCAGCTTGCCCTGGTGTTTTACTTAGGGTTTCTATTGCTATGACAAAAACAACATGACCAAAAAGCAAGCTTGGGAGAACAGGTATATTTGGCACTATTCATCATTGAACTCAAGGAACAGGAATCTGGAAGCAGAAGCTGATGCAAAGACTATGTGGGGTGGATGGCTGCTTACTGGGTTGCTTTACATGGCTTGCTCAACCTGCTTTCTGAGGATTGAGGACTACCATCCCAGGGATGGCTTGAGCCACAAGGGTCTGGGTTCTCCTCCACTGATCACTAATTGATAAAATGGCTTATAGCTGGATCTTAATGAGGCATTTCCTCAACTGAGGCTCCTTCCTCTCTGATGACTCTAGCTTGTGTCAAATGGACACACAAAACCAGCCAGTACACCTGGTAAATTCTCAACCAAGGAATCAGAATTGATATGCAAAGACAAACCTCTCAAAATAATTCTGAATCCAGATATATTACCTATGAAAACACAAAAACAAAACTAAACTTCTGTGTGCCCATACAACCATTAATAAAGTCAAAGGTGCAACAAAGTGGGATCAGACCCATCAAGACACATCTTTCTCACTGTTAGAAAACGCCAGCCATGGGCTAGGTGTACAGCTTGATGTTACAATACCTGACCAGAAGCTGGAGGCCGAGTTTAATCCACAGAGTCAAACAAAGACAGTAAGAATGAGCAGGCGGCAGCAGTGGTGCAGCCTTTAATCCCAAGCACTCAGGAGGCCGAGGCAGAGGCAGACGTATCTCTCTGAGTTCAAGGCCAGACTGGTCTACAAATGAAGCCCAGGACAGTCAGGGTTATTACACAGAGAAACCCAGTCTTGAAAAAATAAAATAAATCCACAGCAAGAACAACTGCATACTTAAAAAATTATCCAGTGCTTTCTTTCTGGTTTTAACCCTGTGATTACACCATACCCTAACCATTTTCTGAGACGTTCTCCACCCTGAAGCTGCAGCAGCTGGCACCACACAATGTGGCCACTAGAGCTTCACCTGACAAGTGAAGCTCTTGTCAGGTGAAGCGACAGGTGACCAATCCAGAAGCAAGCCTGGCTGAGAATTCATGTATATATGGACCCTGTCCTGGAGGTACAACTGTCCTGGACATGCAGATTTTCTCTTGGACAATCTGTAGAGAAGACCTCACAATCAGCTTGGAAGTTTTGCTGTCACACCAACAACTGATTCTCCAGGTTGTCATTAGTATTTCATGGATCCTGAAAATCATGAGCCAGTGAAGCTGCTCAGCAGATAAGGGTCTTTGCATTATTTTTAATTATTAATTAATAATTATTAATATTATTAATTAATTATTATTAATTACCAAGCATTATGACCTGCCTGGTAGCAGGTGAGAGCCGACTCCAGGGAGATGTCTTCTGACCCACACACGTGTGCCAAAGCACGTGTACACTCTCTCTTGACCTCTGTCTGTCTCACTCTCTCTCTCACACACACACTCTCTCTCTCTCTCTCTCTCTCTCACACACACACACACACACACACACACACACACACACACACACTCACTCTTTAAAAATAGCTAATTTTGCTGCATGATTTTTTTTTTCCTGCAAATTCTTAAAAAAAAAAAAAAAAAGACAGGGTTTCTCTGTGCAGCCTTGGGTGTCCTGGACTTACTTTTGTAGAGCAGGCTGGCCCTGAACTCACAGAGATCCGACTGCCTCTGCTTCCCTGAGTGCTGGGATTATAGGTGGGTGCCACCTTACCTAGCTGATAACAACTTTTTCATAGTAATTGTCAAAAACTTTAATAAAAAATATGTTTAAGCCCTAGGTTCACAGTAACTGAGTAGTGACTCACACCCTCCCAACACAACACGAGCATAACTTTCCTTGGGTGAACGGTTTTCAAAAGCAAACAAACATCCCCTCTGCAAAAAAACCAAAACAGCACCTCAGGAAAGAGTGGTTTCAAATGCCAACTCTGACTGTGAAGCAGCACAGCTGTGCGCAGTGCTGGGCCCTCAGCGCCAGTGACACTCACCATATAACATCCAACAAGAAAGGCAGCATTCGCTTGTTTTCTCTGATCAGTGCCAGTAAAATGGATAATTTTCTTCCTCAGCATTGTAATGGACTGCATCAAAACAAACTGTCGTTAGTATTTTCTTGACCACTTCAAGTTTTCTAAAATTTTACTTTGTGACAAATTCTCTCTCACATGCATAAACAATCTAGATGTTAAAACCTCTAAGAAGAACAACACTGATGTGCTGAAATGAGAACTGTGACATCAGAGTGACTTAAAATGAAAGGGAGAATGGGAAGTGTGATATATACCTAACGTCATATACCTAAAGAAAGGCCAATCCTTGGGTCATTTCAGAAAGCTATGAATGCAGCTTTTCACATTAAGAACAAGCTATGGATAGAACTTTAACATTCAGAACAAAGACTGACGAAGCCAGAGCCTGTGGGGACTAAAGTTCTCACTGGAGGCCACTGTCACTCAAGAATGACCTGTTTTTTTCTGAGATGTAAGATCATGTCATAAATGTCCCAATGTGAAAAATCAACAACAAAGCATGGCTTCCTGTAACAGGAGATGTATGAAGCTGGGAAGATTGCCTGAAGAATGCCTGTTTGCTTGAAACATGGCTATCCTAAACTCATTAGGTAGATGAGGCTGGCCTTGAAATCCCAATGGCCTGGCGGTCTCTGCCTCCTAAATCCTGGGATTAAAGGCATTCAGCACAAAGCCTGCATGCTGCAGCTTATCCTATTCCAGGATATCCATGCACTTCACATTCGTGGTACAAAGACATACATGCATTGACATACGTGCATGATGAACTCACACACATATAAAATCAAATCCTTTAGAAAAACTTAATTTCTACATCCTAAAGACACTAGTTAAAAGAATACAAAGCAAAAACAATCCATGAGACAGCAGCTGAGACGCTGGAGAGATGGCTCAGAGGTTAAGAGCACTGGCTGTTCTTCTAAAGGTCCTGAGTTCAATTCCCAGCAGCCACATGGTGGCTCAGAACCATCTATAATGGTGCCCTTTTCTGACCTCCTTGCTCACATGCAGGCAGAATGCTGTATAACTAATAAGGAAATAAAAAAATGAGACAGCAGCGAAAAGGCCTCTTCTGGTGTGTTTCTCTACGTAGTTCATACCTCACCAGGAAGTCAACAAGAAAGACCAGCATCACCCAGTGCTTCTTCACTGATGCGAACAAAATGCATCAGGTAAGGCTGGGACAGAGTATGTTCTGTAGGTTTGAAAGTACTACTTATCTCACTGTCTGCTTGTCTGAGTGTTCCAGTGTCTCTACCATCAATCAATGCACACAGAGTTTTGCTTAGTGATTTATATAGACTAAGAGGCCAAAATCAATTAAAAACAAAAACAAAACCCAGGCAGCCATTGGCAGCACACCTCATCCAGACCGCTCTGAACCTCACATGCTATGTGGGCAGTGAGGCTTCAGCTGGACTGGTATTCAACACCTCTTCAGTGCCTCCAGCAAGTCTCTCATTTCTGGTGGATGCCAAGAGTGAAAGTCTCCAACAGGCTAGGCGTGAGGACACACGCACAGGTGCATACATGCAGAGAGTCACCCTTTCAAAAACTAAGGCAAAAGAACAGTAGTTCTCTTCCAGTTAGCCTCCTGGCCCATGAGAACAAAGCACTGCCACTGACAAGCGGAAAAGAGGAGGGAACCAAAGATAGGACCACCGGTGTTTCCGTTGCTGTTCAGGAGGCCTGGGAAGAAGTCTACACTTGTGTCTAAATGTGTAGTAACAGATGATGCTCAGGAGGGGAAAAAATCTCCCTTACTCATAAACTTGTAATGGTGTTGTTAAGCAAAAATAAATGTTAGGGGGCTGGAGAGATGGCTCAGAGGTTAAAAGCACTGGCTATTCTTCCAAAGGTCCTGAGTTCAATTCTCTGCAACCACATGGTGGCTGACAACCATCTATAATGAGGTCTGGTGCCCTCCTCTGGCATGCAGGTGCACACGCAGAACATAATAAATAAATCTTCTTTAAAAAAAAAATTAAGGCATGATCTCACTATGTAATTCTGACTAGCGTGAAATTTACTATGTAGATCAGGCTGGTCACAAATTACCTGCCTCTCCGTCTGCTTCCCAAGCGCTGAGATCAAAGGTACATACCATCATGCCCAGCTAGGTACTCCTTAAGTGTCTGATTGGTAATTCCAAGTTTTTAAATAAAGGAATGGGATTTGTGTTCAATCAGAAGACTACTCAGTGATATACTGCTGATGCTTGGTTCTCTTACTCTCTGGTCCAAGTTGAAGAGTAACTTGGTATGTGAGTTTCCAGCTCAGAGTCTGTTCTCCTCGTCCACTCATCAGCTAGCTCTCTTTGAAAGGGAAGCAGGAAGAATGACGGCCAAAGCAAGGGAAGACTTTGCATTGTCTGGCTTCAGTTCCCACCAAGTCAGGTAGGAAGGGACTTCATTAAGTAACTGCCTCTCACTTTGACTTACTATTTGAACTTCCTCAACACAAACCAGAATCAAAGAACTCAAATACAACCCATTCATTCCATTAAAACTAGAAAACACAAGTTGTGTGTATCCATGAGCGTATGCAGACACTTCTAGGCCAGTCTGGCTTGCACAGTAATTGTGTTTCAAAACCCAGAAGAACCTCTAGGAAACAAACATATGCAGTATTAAGTTTAGGAAAAAAAAATATTTTAATGTGTTTTTGTTTGCATGTACATATGTGTACTATGTGTTTGTCCAGTGCACACAGGCCGGAAGAAGGTGTCATTTCCTCTAAAACTTGAGTGACAGACAGTCATGAGTTTCCATGTGGGTCTCTGATTGCTGAGCCATTTCTCCAGACTCAGAAAAATAAAAATAAAGAACATATTCTTAATACCACACGAGAAATAAGACTTGAATCTTACAGTATAGGTCAGACAATATAGTCTCAAACAGTCAGTGTATATACCACATGAACACAACAATCCTCCAGAGGCAGACTGATGAAATCACAGGTGCATTCCACCACCTTCAAAACTTTTGGTATGTTTAAAGACATCCTAAAAACACACCAATTTCTTGGCAGGCCTTTTCTGTCTGTCTGTCTGTCTGTCTGTCTGTCTGTCTCTCTCTCTCTCTCTCTCTAAGATCTTGCTGTTTATCGAAAGCTTGCCTTGAACTTGGGGTCTCCCACCTGAGCACACCTGGCCTCAGACTGCTTTGTTTTGTGGGAGTAAGCATTCTTTCAAACTCTGGGTATTTTAAATGCTAGGTCTCCTCTGTTCTGCTCTGACACACTAGGAGCACAGTCAGTCAAACCTGAGTTAGATGATTTACCTTGAGCTTCTTATTTATCTTGCAACAATATCTGTAAACCATTGCTAGATTGAGTGGTCCAAAATCCGCGTAGAAGCTTTAAAAAAATAAATAGAAACAAGTATGTATATTTTAGCTGTTCTGAATGTAAATGCTCCCAAAATCAAATTCTGGCAAGAAGGCATCCACAAACCCAAATTAATACTGGCTATACAATTCTAAGGTCCTGGCCTACTAATACCAACAGAAGGAATATTCTGGTAAACAACACCTTTTTAAATAGGCAACAAGTGGGCTAGAGCCCACTTCTACTTATTTGTACCCACTTGTATCTCAGTAGTGGAGAGCTCATCTAGCATGCATCAGCCCTCCCCTACCACACACACACACACACACACACACACACACACCAGGTGTAGCTTAACTCTAACCTCAATTAAAAATTGGTCTTGCATACATTTTCCACTAGCAAAACCGGTACTTTACATATTTATATTTCACAGTTCTACAGAGCAAACTATTAGAATATCAAACCTCAGTGCTTATTCCGAGGTTCTTTGTATCCTCAAAGATCTATTTTATTACCTAGAATTTGAAACAGCATCCAGCTGTGATTCCTCAAATTTTAAAAATTTTAGTCTTTTAAAAAGGCAGTACTTACTTCTCATACTCAAGTTCATTATCTATGCTGAAATAATGCTCGTTTGATGCAGTCTTTGGTCTGCTGCAGAGAATGGCAAAACAAAGGCGATCTGAAAGGGAAAAATTGCAATGTTCTTTTCTTCAAGTTCTTAAAAAAGTGTCAAGACCCAGCTCTTTTCTGATGAACTCAAAGATAGACTTTTGTCTGTTTGATTTTGAGTCCCCTCCTCCCCCCATGTTTCAGATAGCAGAGGTGACAATGAAAACTCTCTCTTTTCACAAACTGAATAAATAAAAAAAAGTTTTAAAGAAATTGCCTTAATCTTAATAGGTTTCCACGGTAGTAGGTGATATTCATGTAGAGGCAAGGCACTCTTTTGACTTCTGAAGCAACTAGAATAAGAAAACTCAGGAGACAGCATGCATCTGGTGGCTAGTGGACAGCAGTGCATCAGTTTTATGAGGGCACAAAAGCTGTGCAGCAGGAAAGTACCTTAAGAACAAAGAATGCTTTCAACATTGCTGCTTTCCACCATATAACACAAGAAGGTGTGTTTACCCAATTATTCTCATGCATACGCTTTGGGTTTTTTTTTGTTTTTGTTTTTGGTTTGTTTTTAATTTGGAATCACAGCTTTGGTTTTCTCACAAATTGCTGTTAAAACCGAAGCAATGGGAGGCCAGTCTGGGATGGAATCTGTGTGACATAAATGCTCTGGAGTTCAGCAACTAGGGCAGTAAAAGGGTCAACGGCTCTGCCCTTAGCCCCATCCCCAGAAAAAGGCAATATCTAACAGTAATTAGGTACCTATACCCAAAACACGGCAAAAGTCAAGGACAGCCTTTGAAATACATATATTCTTTTCAGACCAGTTTGTTGGTGCTAAGAAACAATGTAAGCTGGGATGTCCTTTCCCTCAAATGGTAATTTAAGCCTTTCTTTTCTATCTGCATCTCCACTCTTAAAACTGCTACACTTCTGTCCTAGTAAACGGAACTACAAACTCCTTGAAGCCGCACAAATCGGTGACAGGGTTTAAGTCTTTCCAACCACAAATGACCTTTGATCTTCGGTGCCCGGAGCCGCGAGGGGGGGGGGTAGCATTGAGGACACAGGGGTCACAAGCACACTGAGGAGGTCCAACTGACTCCTCAACCCACAGCCACTGGCCCAGAGGGGAGGCCAACTGGGCTCCCGAGGCAGCAGGTCGCTCCCCTTGCCAGCCAGGCCCTGCCACAGGCACTCACCTCGGATCACCTCGGCCACCCGAGGAGTCCCCGCGCCCTCCCGGCTCATGACTCCAAAGCATCTGGAAGGCAGGGGAAGAGAAGGAGCCAGCGGGTCCGAAGTGACCACGCAGGGATGAGGAATGCAAGGGTGACCACACCCCCAAAGTTTAAAAAACAGTAAAGTTTAAAGGGCCGCGCCCAGGCACGGGCACGGCGACGCCCTGACGGGTGACAAGCAGCAAACTGGAAGCCAACCCCGGAAGTCCAAACTCTGGGACGTCCCTAGGGCGGACAGGGGCCAGCGTCCTGCAAAAGAGGCCAGGCCCGCGGGCACGCGCGACCAGAGGTCGGCTGCCCTGCAGAGAGACCTGGCTCACGAGCACGCGCAAATAAGGTCAGCTGTCCTGCAACATAAAAGCCCAGACATACAGGCACCCGGGACCAGAGCACAGCTGTCCTGTGAAGGGGGCGATTCGGCCAGCTCCGGGTACACAGGAACAGCTAACCCGGCAGCGGGCACGACCCAGGCACCCCGTGATGGAGGCTGTGGGGGCCAGGCCGGCGCCAACCTCCGCCACAGGCTCGGGACTCCCGCCCACCCCGCCGCCTGCCACCAGGGAGCGCTGCGAGGCCCACTCAGCTGAGCAGCACAGCTCAGGCCTGTGCTGGGCTGGGCACCAACAGTTGAGAAACTGCAAAGGTGAACTTTGCCTGCTGGAGCTGGGCATGAACATATAATCCCAGCACCTGGAGGCAGAGGTGGAGGAAGGTACATCAGGGGTTCAAGGCCAGTCTCATCTAAAGAAAATTCAGTCTCTCTGAGGCTGAGATGACTTAGCAGGTAAGGGCTCCTGCCCCTCACGGATATAAGCCTGATTGATGACCAGAGAATGATGCCCAGAACTCACACTACAGTAGGTGGTGAGGACAACCACAAAGTTACCCTCTGACCTCCCTACACCCGTGGAGACGGACGGGTGCAAGCATGTGTGCGTTTGTACTCAGGAGCACACAAACTTTTTTTTAATTAAATATAAATATAACACTCATTTGCTATTTTAAGGGTATGGGGATGGTCTAAAAGCAAAACATCTGATAGCTTCCTAGCAACAGGTCAGCCGTTTTCAGCCTGTGTTCTTATTCTGACTCTCAAGGCAACAAAACATAGAGGCTTAGTTGATCCCACTTTTGCTGTCCGTCATATGGTCCGTGGATCTTTATGAGTAGTGGAAAGCTGTTTAGTGCGCTTCCCTTGAAGGAAAAGGAAAATGGCGAGCCTTTCCTAAAACGACACATTGATTATTATCCTCAAAGACTTGCAAATTCCCTGTCCTCACTCTAAAACTTCAGATGTATCAAAGGGACATGCATGCACACTTGCTCGCGCACACACACAGCAGAGTGAGGCAGGGATCCCTTTTATTTTATACTTGCACCTGGGGAAGACATTGCAAATCAAAGCACCATCAGAAAAATCAACTGGTAAATTGATACACTTTAAATTTTTCACAGCAAAAAAACACAAATAAATCAAGAGATTAAGCTGTTAAGAATCTCTAAATTAGCTGGGTGCAGTGGTACACACCTACAATCACAGCACTCTGGGAGGCAGAGGCATGTGGATCTTGAGTTCATGGACAGCCTGGTCTACAAAGTCAGTCCAGGCAGTCAAGGCTAAATGGAGAAACCAAGAAAGTCACCAAGCATACCCAATCTCAATTATGTTATTGCAAGAATTACAAAAATGCCTTTTTGGGGGGAGGAGTTTGAGACAAGGTTTCTCTGTGTAGCATTGTGTAGAGGAACTTTAAATTCAGAACATGGCTATTCTGGCAAGAGATCACACCCAAAGACCTTCTAAATCAGTGTAATCCGGCTGGAATCCAAACATGACTTTAATCCGGGAGACAGGGGCAAGCAGATCTGAGTTCAAGGCCAGCTTGGTATAGAGCAAGTATCAGGTAAAGAAAAGCTTAGGTCTGGGTGTGGCAGTACACGAGTTTAATCCTAAACAATGAAGAGTAAAAGTCAATTTGTAGAAGGAAGCACCCATGTTTGAAAGTGATACCTAATTGAGTGGCTGAAAAGGTAATGAATCAGAGAAAAAATTGACAGAATAGGATACACCCAACTCTCACCCAGAGAAAGGAAAAGGAAGCTACTTAAGGGGCAATGCACAGAGAGGAGG
Organism: Meriones unguiculatus; assembly: GCF_030254825.1. Lineage (NCBI taxonomy): Eukaryota > Metazoa > Chordata > Mammalia > Rodentia > Muridae > Meriones > Meriones unguiculatus. The sequence continues at coordinate 90,493,111 of NC_083351.1, forward strand.
CAGTTTTTAGCAGGACAGTAATAAAGAGACAGGTTGCAGAGAGAGAGAGAGAGAAAGAGAGAAAGTGCTCAGGTAAAGCTCGAATGAGCCAGAGAATGAGGAGCCAGGAGACTAGAGCAGATTTTGAGAGGATGACATAAACTCCATTTTGTCTCCATTTTAGGACCAGGCCTGACTTTAAAAGAAAAACTAGGCTATAGGTCACCAATTCCAGGAACAAGACCATAAAATCTCCCACCAAGAAACAGCCTGGCGATAACCACAAGAATGGGAAGGAATCTTATCTCAGGACAGGCATCTGTGCTGGGCAGCCCACAGGCCTTGTAGAACATTCATGGCGCGGAAATACCTAACATTCCTGAGGCCTGTAGATAGCTGGCTCAACGTGAGTTAAGTTAGTCAGCCAATCGCTTTGTAACAAGCGTGCCTTTGTTAAGTATCACCCAATCGTGTAACTTCTAAGGAAATTCCCCATCCTTGCTCAAACCCCAATAAAAACCCTGCCTTGCAGCTCTCTTCCCTGATCCACTGTGCTGGTGATGGGACCAAGCTTAAGTCTGGATAAAAACTCTTTGCTCCTGCATACATGGTCCAGCTCCTGGTGGTCTTTGGGGACCCTAAGATCTGGGTATAACAATTGCTTGAGTTAGTTTCAAGCCAAGCTGAGCAATTCAGAGGCCGAGAGAAAAGCCAGATTGAATAAATTAGCTGAGGGGGTTTTCACCAAAACAGCTGAGTTGAACCAGCTAGCCCAGAGCTCACAGAAAACTAAAAAGGCTGAGGTTACTAAGCAGTAAGTCTCAGAGGCTGAAAACATCATAGGCCTACGTTAGAGTGTGCGGAGGCCAGAAACTTCCAGGACTAGGCCTAGGTTAGCAGACAGAGGCAGCGAGCCTCGGAGATGACAGCTGAAACAGGTGAATGAACGGCACTGTGCCTGGCGAACGCCATTTGAAAATTTGAGGTTCCCACACCCCACTCTTTTGTATGTGCTAGTCAGAGAACCACTCTCCAGAGCCCATTCTCTCTTGCTACTTTTGTGGGTTTCAGGGATCACACTAAAGTCATCAGAGGCCTTCACGCAAGCAGCCCTGCCCATGGCACTATCTCACTAGCCCTACCTGTAACGCTAAACGAACGGCGTCAATGTGTGCCTTCAAGCATGTACATGCAACTGATAGCTAAAAGTCACAATGCCGGCCAAGCGGGCACTTTCAGATCAGGTGCCTGGCGTGAAACAGAGGAAGGCAAGAGAGATTTATGCCTTTTTACAGCTTTTGAACTCTGGATTACGTGTTACCTATTCAAGATGGCAACAACTGAAAATTAAATTTGCAGGCTAGCAACATTTATTCAAAACTAACACTGAGATGTGAGACACTCTGTGAGTCTGCCTGGAAAGGAGCCTTTCCACACACTGAAACGTATGTGATTTCCAATCATCTTTGAAAATTCCAAAGTTTTGGGTTTGGTTTGTTGGCTTGCTTTGTTGTTTTGAGACAGCATCTCTCTACATACTCCAGGCTGTCCTGGAACTCACTATGTAGACCAGGCTAGTTTATAAACTCAGAGATCAGCCTGCCTTTGCCTCCCTGAGTGCTGGGATTAAAAGGCCATATGCCTCAAGATTCTTTCAAAAAAAAAATTTTTTTTTTTAAAGCAGGGTAGCAGGCTGATTAAATGGTAAAGGTACTTTGCTATCAAGCCAGCCGAGTTGAGTTCAGTTCCTGGGATCCACACTGTGGAAGAAAGATATCTCCTGAGGGTCGTCTTCTGACCCACAAACACAGGCACATGTAGGCAGTGTTTTTTTAAACTCTACTTTATCTGGTGTTCCTAAAGCCTCTACCTCCTTTCCAATCCCCCAACCCTAGGTAGGAAAGAAAGTAAAGCAGAAGGGAAAGGGGACGTAGGGCTCTGGCTGGGGTTGGTGAGTGTTTGGGGAAAATACCAGTCTCGGTTGTCAGGATAGCTAGCAGTCCAGGAACAGCAAACAGACATGTGGCAGCAGCCTTCCTTCTCCATCCCTCACCTCAAAACCCTCCTTCTCTCTCTGGGCTCTCCTATTTAGACTATCCCAGCGTCCTCAGACTTTCACCACCTCCAGCTGGCAAAGATCACTGTCCTCTCCAAGCCTCACGAGGCAATTATCAGCTGTGGACGAACTAGAAGCAACGCCATACGCCGCTTACATAACTGAGTTTTTAAAGAAAACTTCCACTACAGGCACACACAACCCTTGAATAAGAGTATTCAGGGTCTAGGGGTGTACAGAGCAGTCGCCTAGGATGATTTTGGCCCTAGATTCTGTCTCCAGCAACAACAAAAAGTCCCGGGTTTTGCAAATTTGCTGGTTTCTTCAGGGCTGGAAATTAAACCAGTTGCCTTGGTTGCAAGCATTGTCAATGAGTGCTCTGCCACTGAGCTCCACGTGCAGACAGTCTTGGACTTATTAAGAACATCTTGGAATTAGTTTACCATATCACTCTGGGGTGAGGAGGTGGAAAGGAAGCCTTCTGTCTCTGTCAGCCTGGGTGTGCTCAGCTCCCCTGTTCATTGTATGCAGCAGTAACTCTTGCACTGACGGAAATCTACCCATGCAGAGCCAAGGATAAAGCTCCAGCCACTCAGCCTGAACGAAAAATGTCTGTGCCTCCAGCCAGCTGCCTCTACGTTCTCACCCTTCTCTCCTTCAGCCCTGTTGTTTGATTCCTAGTTATGCCCGCTGACTGAACGAGAAAATGATGACTCCTTATCCTTTGTTTGCTTGTTTACTGTTTTTTTCCCCAGACAGGATTTCTCTGTGTGTAGTCTTGGCTGTCCTGAACTTGCTTTGTAGATGAGGCTGGCTTGGAACTCAGAGATCTGCCTGCCTCTGCCTTTTGAGTGCTGGGACTAAAGGCATGCACCACCACCACAAGGAACCCTGAAACTTCCCTGGGGGATCTGCCCAGCAGGTCTCATATGCTCTCTGGAGATGTGAAATTTTAAGTTCATATCCTAGTTTCAGATGGTGATGTAGCTCAGTGACAGTGACACATTGTTCGCCTGTGTACAAAGACCAAATTTGATCCCCAGCACCACATAAAACTGGGCATGGTGTCCCACCCCTGTAATCTCAGCACTTAAGTAGAATCAGGAGGAACAGTTGTTCATAGACATCCTTGGCTGCATAATAATCTTAGTTTCAGGAAAAAGTGTAGTCTAGTGCTGTTCAGCAGTAAAGGCCTATGGCTCCATTACCAGCACGCACACACACACACACACACACACACACACACACACACACACACACACACACAAAGACCATTATTAAGCTCCACCCCCATCAAGCTCCTGGCTATAAATTATGAGTTAAGTGGCAGCAGTCTTACACATGAACTATCTGTACAAAGAGAACCTGATCTCTGAGTTCACTCTTTTTTGTACCTGCTTGCTGAAAAAGATGTTTATTAAATGACAGCTTTGCAGAACTTCTAGTTAAAAACTGGCTTTCAGTATAACCATAGCAAGAGTGAGTATGTTATTCTCTATTTTGGGTGGTGGGTAGTGGTGGTGGCAGCGGGATGTGTGTTATTAAACTCTATTCAGGATTTTTCAGAAACAGCTCTCACCCCCCCCCCAAGAAGTCCTAAAAGCTGGGTCTGCATTTGATTGTTAACTGACTTCTCTGGAAAGAGAATCTCGGCTGCGGAGCTGCCTATAGCAGATGGTTCTCAGGTGTAGATGAAAGCAGGCTGGACAAGCAATGAGCGCGAGCCACTAAGAGTTCCTCTGTGGTCTCCCTTCAGTTCTTCCTCAGTGGTAGAGTTTACCCTGTGAGTTTTAAGCTAAAATAAACCCTTTCCTCCTCAAGTTGCTTCTGGTCGCGATTTTAATCATGGCAATAAAAATAACTACGACACTGATATTCAGACAGCAGCAGGACAGCGGGGTGGAGTCAGACTATGCCCACAGCAGGTCCCACACCCAGTGATCAGAGCTGACCCCAGTCACAGAAGACAGAGACCACACAGACACTGGAGGCAGGTGGGTGCTCAGCTAGGGGTATGAGCCAAGAACTTTAACATTAAATTCTTATTTTTCTACTTAAGTAATAATTTCAGAGAGGAAAAGATAGGTTACCTCATTTACCTCATTTCAAACAAAGACTTGCCTGAAGGAACATTCTGAATATACTTCACTTCAGACCTTCTTAAACCTTTTAACAGGTGACTATTTTGCCCATAGAATTTTTTTATGTTAACCTAGGTAAAACATAGGTGTATGAAATAAGCATGCAAATCAAATATATGCTGTAAATCAGGAAAAGTAATTTTAGGCAATTATTTGGCATATACGTAAATTTTCCCATTAAAGACTAAACCAACATATTAGTAAGATGGATGCGCTTGCTTATTTTCACATAAAGAATGAATTTGAGGGGGGAGTCAAAATGGCGGCGCCAGGAGAGCACTGTGTCTGAGAAGCAGGACAGCACTCTCCGTGCAGTGACCAGGAGACTGAACTCTGGGCCCTGAAACCACAGCGGTCGTGTTTCCCAGGTAATTGGACTGAAGAATTCGATACTATGATGGAGCAGCTGAGAGTGGCCATTGTCACAGTAAATTCTACCAGAGTGGATGCAGGACTAGCCACAGGATTATCACCATGGATTGCTGCAGCCATGAATCATCTGAAGGAATGGGCGGGCATGGGAGCGTTAGCAGGCCTTCTGGTGTTGGTCTCCTTGGTTTGCCTGTGGTGTATATGCAAGATTAGAGTCTCACAACAGCGTAATGCAGCCATGATCATTCAGGCGTTTACACACACTGAAGCAGGACAGTCTCCCCAAGCATGGTTGGATACCATAAAAAGCTAAAATGTTACGCTCAGGATGTGAGGCTAAGCACTGCACTCAGGGTCAGCCGCTTTCAACCCAGAGAAGAGCAAGTATGATAGCATGCGGGTTGATGCCCCAGGTCCCGCCTCTGAGAAAAAGGTATCAGACGGGTCTGATGTTATTTGGGTGGATGACACCTAAATGAACATTGGTACAAAGTCCCAATTTATTTCTAATATCAAAGATCAGACCTCTACTCTTGCCTGATGCGTCTAAAACAAAAAGGGGGAACTGTAGAGAGCTGCGTAATGCCGTGCCTTAAAGATGGAGCTGGTTTCCGCCTTCCACCTTCCCAATGCTGAGTGCTCTCTGTCACAAACAATTCCATATTTGGCTAAGGCGGAGGATCTGGCTTGCTTCCGTGTATGTGGACCTATCTGCATTGCCCACGAGGCACGTGCGCTGGGGTTGGCTACCCAGAGGCTATTTTAAGCTGTGGGCTGGCTTTCCCCAGGGTCAGAAGATTGTTCAAGGTTTCTGAATAAACTGCATTGAGAAAAACAACAACCAAAAAAAAAAAAATCAGAAAGAAGGAGAGGAGGACCTCCCCTATCAGTGGACTTGGGGAGAGGCATGCATGCAGAAAGGGGGGGGGGACCGGGAGGGAAGAAGGGAGGGGCTTATGGGGGGATACAAAAGGAATAAAGTGTAATTAATAAAAGTTAAATAAAAAATTAAAAAAAAAAAGAATGAATTTGAGGCCAGGAGTGGTGGCACACGCCTGTCAGAGGCAGAAGCAGAGGCAGGTGGATCTCTGTGAGTCTGAGGACATCCTGGTATGCAAAGAATGTTCTAGGAGGCCCAGGGCTCTCCACAGAAACCTGTCTTGAAAAAAACAAAGAATTTAGGGGCAAATACATCATAAAGCAGAACACAAAGCATCTTCAAAATTTTTCTTCAGAATTAACATTTTGATTTTACAGTCAGCAGTGCTGAGAAACAATGCCATTTTGTAGTACGTATTTATATAAATACGTACTACAAAATGGCATAAATAAACTGCCAATTCTGCCCCAATCTCAAGGCAAAATTTATTCAAAGATTTTGTGTGTTTTAACAAACCCAAGTCAGCAATTTTAAAAATCAAACATTCTACCATAACACAAACCAAAGATAGACCACTTGACACACATGTGCTGAGGATGGCAGCGGAAAATGCTGCTCAAAGTCCATGCTTTCCTTAATGAACCAGAATGCTTCTGTGAGAGAAGAGAACTGCATGTGCCACCTGAGAGGTGCCTGGGCAGTGCGGGCTAGCGCTGCACTCGGAGAGGCATGCGCGGTGGAAACTGCTGTGCTGTCTGTCAGAAACAAGATGGGGCAAAGCCACTCAGGCTCGAGCCAGGGCAACCAGAATGCTCAGAGTCATTCCGGTTTGGTTTGGAATTAATATTTGCTCACGGCACATTCGAGAAGCTTTTAGCTATTGTTTGTCAGCTGCGCCACATTCAGCCAGCAGCTGTGTGAGGTTACACCCACAGATTAGGAAGTGGATCCTCTAGCAGAAGCAGGGTCTTAACTATACTTTGTCTCTTATGTTTAACGTCTCTCAAAACAACAGTTCGGACACATCACAATTTTAGGCCATTCAAATAATCTTTAAAAGAAACTCAGAGGGATTTAAAAACCATCACTATACTAATGTTGTGTTTTTTCTTTTGTGGCACACATACAACAAAAGGAAAATAAACGGCCTGAAGCTCGTGAAAAAGAAGTACTCAAAATCAGAGCAATGAAACTAAAATCACAGTGAAGCAGCACTTCACATCCACTAAAATGGCTATAATTAAGAAAAAACAGTACTACTTCTTGGGAAAGATATGGGGCCATCAGATATGGAGCACATGCCCATACTCCAAAGAACCATAAAATAACATTAATGTTCAGTGACACAGAAAAGTGTCAAAGGAAGTCTGACCCTTCTGCAAACAGGACTTCCAGGTAAATAGAGGTCTCAAAGGAAAAAGGCAGGTAGGGTAACACACCCAGCTTTCTGGGCTCAAACCCAGAGCTGGCTGATGTGGTCCCGTCCCATAAGTCACATACTAATCAGGCTCATTCTGTGGAATTTTCAAGAAGCCCCTTATCCAGCAATGTCCCTGGGACTTTCCAAACACCTGCCTCTTGGCCTAACTTGATAATGTCAACTGACCTAGGATCCACTTCCTCCTCATGGCACACAAAATACACACACACATACACACCCTACACTAAAAAGACCCTAAAAGAATATCCTTTGTTTTCCTTAGAAACAAACTTCAGCCCTCTCAAGTCCCTTTTGTCAGGACAATACAATTCTGTGCCTTTCTCTGTCAATTTGACATAAACCTAGAGTAGCTTTGGAGAAGGAACATCAACTAAAGAATGTCCCCATGAAAAGATCAGCCCACTGAGGGTGGTGCCTGCCCTGGGTAAGAAAGGTGGCTCAGCAAGCCCATAGGCAGCACTCCTCCCTCGCCTCTGCTTCAGTTCCTATTTCAGCTCCTGCCCATCCAGGTTATCCTGGATGGTGGACTGACCTGAAATAAACCCTTTCCTCCCCAAGTGACTTTTGGTCATTGTGTTACCATGGCAGCAGAGAGGCAAACTAAAACACTCTCAAACCTAACCTCACCCCTCCCTAATCCTAACAGAGAGGGACACACAGGAAAGAAACCTCCATGTTAGAACCCCACACACAAGGCCGGGTGTGGTGGTACATGCCTGTAATCTCAGCATTTAGGGAGGCAGAAGCAGAGGTGAGTAGATCTCTGTGAGTTCGAAGCCAGCCTGGTCTACAGAGTTCCAGGACAGCCAAGGCTACAAAGAGAAGCCTTGTCTTGAAAAACAAAAAACAAAACAATGACAACAAAGAACCCCATACAATAATATGGGGTGTTAAGTGGTAGACAGTGAGTCAAGAAGACACCCAACAGTGACCTCCGGCCTCTACCCCCACCTGGACATAGCTGCACACTCACCTGCACACAAAACCCCACTGGAAATGTCTAGTAATTTCTTGCAAGACCTTGTCACTCTACTATGTATATACCCAAGAGAAGTTCCAAGTTCCAAGGACTAGAACACAGATATCGACAGCAGCTTTGTTATAAACAACTAGAAGCAATCCATAGACCACCAGTAAGAAAGCAGGAACTCCTCCAAAGGAACACCACTGCAGCCACAGAGAGCTAGTATAAGATGCCCAGACAGCACCTGCGTCTCTGACTTCAGGTACAGAGATGTCCACGCTGCAGGGCTGTGCACAGGTGAAGCTCAACTGCATATAAAGCTGGCCCACGAACACAGAAAGTGACTGCGCTTATGGGTGGGGGTGGGGCAAGTGGAAAGGACCCCCATGGGAAGTAAGGGCAGAGCAGCAACTCATGCATGCACACTAAACGTTCGACTTCGTGTAAGCTACACTGTATAATTTCCAGGAGCCAGGGGTGAGAAGGCAGCTTAGGAAAGAATCTTGGGGGCGGCAGAGGCACTCTGCAATTAGGGGCTGTACTGTTCTTGCAGAGGAACTGAGTTTGGCTCCCAGCACCACATCAGGTGGTGCACAACCACCTGCAACCCCAGTCCCAGGAGTATCCTATTCCGGATGTGCATATGGGAATACCAAACAAACATGCACACTTAAGCTTAAAAAAAAAACAAAATAAAAGAATCTTGACTACTTTGGACTTGTGAAAAAAGTACTAACAAACTGTTCTATACTGAACACAATGAAGGGAAATCTTAATTATCTTAAGATCATAAGTAATAAATTATACTGCAACATAAAAATAGGAAAGAAAGTGAACTGGGGATGCAGGAAGCCAGGGGTTGGCTCCCCAGAACTGCTTGGAACTGGTGTGGGATGTAAGCCTGTAATCCCAGCACTGGTGGTGATCGGAAGCTCAGGGTTTTCCTCAGCTGAAGTCTAAGGCTACCCTAGGCTGCAGAGACCTTGACACAAAGATTTACCAGAAAGCACAATGAGGACAGGAGAAAAATAATCTGAAAGTCTTCAAATAGTATTTTTAGCTGCTTGGCACTTGGGAGGCAGAGGCAGGTAGATCTCTAAGTTTGGGGCCAGTCTAGTTCCAGGACAGAGAGAGCTACATGACACAAACCTGTCTCAAAATGAAATAATAAAAACAGTATTTTTTTTTCTTTTACCTATTTCAGTCAAAACTGTTTGCTCAAAATAATAATAGTACAAGTAACAGCAGGAGACTGGGGTGCTGAAGTTTTACGAAGGAACGTTCAGGGAAACAGAGTATCTCTGGGGAGGAGGGTGAGGGACAGTGAATGGTAGGGACTGAGCCAGAACACAGTGCACTGAGCTCTGTCCCCAAGGCTTCTAAGCCATGTTTTCTTAGGGAGACTGTCTGCCCTTCCTGATGTGTTAGCCACATTTTATGTATGTGTTTGTTTACTATTTAAAAGGTAAACTAGGTTAAGAGCAAGGATAATGAGCAGCTCTGTGGATGACTCGCTGCACAGCTCCACATGCTAGCTTTGCTCCTCAGAGCTGTCCAGCACGGCCAGCTGAAGAGATGGTTCCTGTGCCTACTCTGCTTGTGGGCCGCTCCAGGGCACAGCAGCAGGCTTACGGGCAAAGGAGCATTCAGTTCTCATTTTAACTGCGGGGAAGTGAGACCCATAGCCTCCCTGGTGAGCCAAGCAAAAAGGTAGGCTTTCCTGCTGGCATGGAGGCCTGTGGTGGCGAGAGTCCTGACTACCCAGGGCTAAGTCTCGCCTTAGGGATACCCTACCTGGCACGGGCACACAACTGGCACTCAGCCAACACCTGTCTGATGACCAGATGGAAAGACAGGTGAAGCGAAACAAAAGGAAACCCTGCCAGAGTCCATCCTGGTCTAAGCAGTACTCAGTTATCTCAGCGTCCAGTCTAACGATAAAGGCATAGTCACACCCTCCCTCACCATAGGGAGTGTTACCATTTGGCAGGGATGGAAATATTCTAGAAGCACTGTGCTATCAGACCATACACTCCAAGAAATAGGGATATCCCCAGAAATTCCATGTTGAGAAAAGGGGAAGACTGAAGTCTGGTAACAATCAGGAGCAGCTTTCTGATAACTGAACTGCCTTTTGAGAGAAACTGGAGCCTAGCCAATGATGGACGGGACCATACCTCAGCCAGTCTTGCTTAGTTAAAGCATATCTTGTCTTACTATGTATCCCTGGCTGACCTAGTAGAACTTGTTACATAGACCATGATTCATGGCCTGCAACTCACAGAGAGCCTGATCTACCTCTGCCTCCAGAGTGCTGGGATTAGAGGTGTGAGACACTATAGCAAGCTCCCACCTCTATTTAAACCTAAATTTCCCATCAGGACCCTAGAACATGGGTGGAAACTGTACCTCTTTATTTGTTCCTCTTCTCAATGTGGCCACATTAAATACAGTTATTTTTCTGCTTTTCACTGTGACTCATTTAACTGGCCTACTAAGAACATGCAGGCAAGGCTGACTTCTCGGGGCTACCCCAGACACTGAACCTAACAAGTACGCTAACAGCAGAAAGCATCAAGGGAAACAAAGTAACTGCAATGTCATTTGGTTTGTAACATCTGGGTAAATCCAAGCTCTTACCCTACAGAACCATCCAAGCAGTCAGAACTGACTCTGGGGAGGGTGTGTGCAGACACTGCTAGGGCTAAAGAAAAAGCCTTCTTTTTCTTTAACCCGGGGGCTCAGCCTGACCGTGGCTTTCTGAGGTCCCAGTTCTAAGCCCAGGCATGCGTCACCTTGAGTGGTTGATGCGGTGCTAAGGATAGAATTCAGGGTTTTGTGCACGCTAGGTAAGCATTACTGAGTGCGCCTCCTCCTCAGCTCATTTCTCATTATTGCATCACAGCATGACTTCTGTGAATGCCTGGTGGGAAGTAATTAAGTAGCTCAGGGAAGCGAATTGCACATCAAACGGCCTATTCTGGATGATATGGCATGAAAAAAAAATTTTTTTAAGAGGCAAAGGTGGGTTAGGGGTTACCCACATCCACACTCTCCCCAAGCTCTGCATTTTAAGGAAGCTGTGACTCCAGAGGACAGGGCAGAGTAAGCAGAAGGGAGCAGGTGGAATTACCACAGGAGCCCTGTTTCATCAATCTAGAGGGCCAGGCCATACTGCTCTGCCAGGCATCCTCACCTTTACTTACAGGTCACTTAATTACAGCTGATTTCCCTGTGGTGTCATTTAGCTCCCTGCCACAGCCTCTGTGCTGCACAGGCCTGGCATCAGCTCCACAGGAAGTGGGAAGCCAAAGGCTCTCAAGACAAACTGTGAGCATGCTTTGAATTTTTTTTTTTTTTTTTTGAGAGTAAAAAGCTCAGTATATGCCAGGCAGTGGCGGCACACATCTTTACTCCCAGCACTCAGGAGCAGAGGCTGGCAGATCCTTGTAGGCAAGCCTTGTCTACAGAGTGAGTTCAAGAACAGCCATGGCTATACAGAGAAATCCTGCCCTGAGACACAAACAAACAAAAACCAAAAAGTTTTGTAAGAATTCTCAGCAGAGGAATCTCAAGTGATCAAGAAGCACTTTAAAAAATGCTCAACGTCCTTAGTCATCAGGGAAATGAAAATCAAAACGACTGAGATTCCATCTTACACCTGTCAGAAAGGCTAAGATTAAAAAACTCAAGTGACATCCCATGCTGGCGAGGAAGTGGAGAAAGGGGAACCCTCCTCCACTGCTGGTGGGAATGCAAACTTGTACAACCATTTTGGAAAATCAATCTGGTGCTTTCTCAGAAAATTGCAAATAGTTCTACCTCAGGACCCAGCTCCTGGGCATATGCCCAAAAGATGTTCTACCATACAACAAGGACACTTGCTCAACTATTTTCATAGCCAGAATCTGGACCAACCAGGACCATGCATTGGACTGCACCTAGGCCCCCTACACATATACAGCCAATGGACAGCTCAGGCATCAATGGGTTTCCTAGTAAGGGGACTGTGGGCTGTCTCCAACATAGACTCTGTTGCCTGGTTTTTGATCACTTCCCCCGGGCAGGGCTGCCTCACCAGACCACAGGGGAAGAGGATGCACTCAGTTCTGATGCAACTTGATGAGCTGGAGTGGGTTGGTAGGGGGAGCTCCTTTTTTCTAAGAAATAGGGGAGGGGGGAGCTACAATAGCAATGTAAAGATGAATAAATTAACAAATTAACTTATAAAAGTACACAGTTCTCAAGTTGATATGACAATATAGGGGTAGTCCATGTATTGGAGGTTGGTCTAATGCTAATTACTGGCCCTCAAGATCTGATTACTGCCTGCCAAATACACCCATCCTTGTTTGTGTAAACCTGTAAACCTGCCTAAAACCTTATACCTGATGGGCTGGAGAGGTGGCTCAGAGGTTAAGAACACTCACTGTTCTTCCCAAGGTCCTGAGTGCAATTCCCAGCAACCACATGGTGGCTCATAACCATCTATAGTAAGATCTGGTGTGCAAGCAAGAATGTATAAATAATAAATCTTTAAAAAAAAAACATTATACCTGATTGGTTCATTAAATTGCCTATACCTGGGCAGGGCAGAATAGGATGGGTGTGGCTAAGGTTCAGAATCAGGGAGACAGATAGAAGAGAGGAAGGAGGAGGATGCCACAACGGGTTAGCTTAGAGAAGAAACCACATGGGGCTGGGAGGAAGGACTCCAATAGTGCCGTGAACAGGTCCAGATGAAGAATAAAAGCAAGGATGTATAAGATTATGGATGGAAGATGGGATGGTTAAGGAGGAGGCCACTGGATGGGGGCTGGGAGATAGATGGTGAAGTGATTCCAACAGTGTAGCTAGGAATATCTGCCCAGCCCAAATTAAATAAGACAATCTAACAGGTGTGTGTCTTATTATTTTTGGTATCCGGTTGGTTAGGTTAATACCGCTGTGATAATCTTACGGCTAATAATAAATGCTATATAGCCCAACACAGCCATCTTTTTTTATTTACTACAACATCAGTATGAAACACCTCTGACACCTTGCCCCCAACAATCCCAAGAGACCACCTATTGAAATAATATCCTCAGACCTCAGGACTGAGGATGTGGCATGTCATAACACACTCACTCACAGATATACAAGAAATAAACATAATTAAGTTTTAAAGGAATAAACACACAAAAATTGTATTTGGTACTAGGGGTTGAGCCCAGAGCCTTGGCATGCTAAACCAGCATTCTATTGCTGAGCTGTTCACGGCACTCTTTATTCTGAGATGGTCTCTCAAGTAGTCTAGGTTGGTGTAACCTGCAACCTTATCCTTGAAAAAAACTAACAAATACACAAATATTCCTAAATTACTAGGGGCAATTTTGTCTACTTGAATGGTTCTCAGTCACAAGTGTGACCAGAAGTCACCATGAACTCTGACACACATTCGTGTGTTAAGAACCCAGAATAGTAACTGCACCATAGTTCCGGGAACAAGCTTAAAGAGCCAGTAAGATGAGAGGAACAATCTGGTAAGTTCTAACGTCCTGATACTCAGTAGGCTAAGGAAAAAAATTATCTCTCATGTTTCCAAAGTCAAGACTTTAGTCTCTGAATCCCAAACCCAGGAGAAAGCTTCAGCTTTGCCCAATTACACATCTGAAAGGGTGAGCAGGAACTGTTGGGAACAAGCAAAAGAAGCTAATACTAAATTTTATCATTTCATTTTCAGACTCCAAATATGACTGGACAATGCTACAGCCTACTGCTACCCCTCGCTCTGTGGTCTCATCCTTTACATATGCTGTGCAATGTCCCTTCAGGGTTGCTCCTGAGTCTGGTCTGCAGCCCTGTTCCATCTGATCAGTAGCGGCTTGATTGCCAATAAATTTTTGTTACCTGCATTGAGCTGGTGTTTGAGTTACACTGGATCTAAGTGCACCCCACTACAGCAGCAACTTCATTTTTCCTGTACTAAGGAAGAATTACTTCTTCCAAAAAGAAACAAGGCATTGTGCATGGTTTTGGGAACAGAATTCGACCAAGAGGGTACAGGTGGAAGGCAGCATGTTGTTACTAAATCCTATAAGCAATGATTTTCCCTCCTTCCTTGCTTCACACAAGCCTATCACACACAGCCCATCAAAGACCTGAACGGTTTAACACAGGGGTATCTGTCTTGCATCAGTCCCAAGAAGGCCTAACAGTTGTTATCCAGCTTTTTAGAAAATGGATTTAAGGTTGGCTTCATACCCTTGCACACACACCATTCGGCTGAGAACAAAGAGTTCCTGGAAATGGAACTTGATTCTGAATCTGATGAGTCTCCATGGAGACCCATTCCTGGCACTGCACCTTGGCACTGGTTTGATTCTTCCAGTCTTGCCACACTCAGCACACACCAGATCTGCCTGCCCATCAGCCTTCTGGATGCTCCTCACACAACTGCTAATAGAACCTTCAAGACACAGGAACGTTTACAAGGCCTGTAAAAAACACCTTCCATGTCCTTATGGCCTACAGATCCCACCTTGATTTTTTTCAGGTAAGACTTCACCTTGGTGATGCTGCTCTCATTAGTCACTTCGGAGTCTTCAGACCCAGCTAACCAGCAGTGGTTATTCCAAGAAGCAAGGGTTTCACTTCACTTTACAAGGCTCTTGTTAATCTCAGCTGATTCTTCAGCCCCAGTTGACTAGAATCCACGATTCTTTTTTCCCCTTTCCCTCCTTCCCCTCAACCCACTGTTGTGTAACCCTTTCCTCCCATTTTGAAATACTGGAATCCTGCAGGGATGCTTTTAAAATCAGGGAGGTAAAAGCCAGGCAATGGTGGAGGATCATACCTTTAAGCCCCCTATGGGCGGGAGGCAGAGGATCAGGCTGGTCTACACAGCCAGGACTACACAGAGAAAGCCTGTCCCAAACAACAACAGAAACAAAAAGCAAAAACAAAAACAAAACAGAAAACCCAAACAGGACAGTAGACAACTAAAAATAACTCCAGGAAGTCCCTGAAACTGACCATATTCACTGGGGCTCGCGGTGACAGAATAAAGGCTGAAGGTCACTTTCAGACATGAAGCTAAGCTGCAAGGAAGACTCCCAGACAAGCAGAGTTGCAAAGAAGACCAGTCAAGCCGCCCAGAAGATGAAGCTAGCTGACGTGCCTCTAAGAGACCAGCTGAGGCACCTGCAAAGGACACTCTCCAACCATCTGAGCTGCTGGCAGGCTGTGTTCCCGGTGAGGTTACCCACACTGGGGTGGGCTCTGGTGATACAACCATCTTCCAGTCACTTCTGCAAGGACTTCAAAGCTCCACATTCAGCAGGAAATCATTTAATGATAACGTCACCCCCTTTTCTAACCAGACTCTTTTTCTAACATAATTTATTATTTTATGCATACGATTGTTTTGTCTGCATGTGTATATGTGTACCACATGAGAAGGCAGCCAGAAGAGGAATCAAATCCCTTGGAACTGGAGTTACAGACAGTTGTTAGCTGCCATATGGGTGCTATGTCCTCTGGGAGAGCAGCAGCAATCCCAGCACTTGGGAGGCGAAGGCAATTGGATATCTCTGCATTCAAAGCCAGCCTCATCCAGAGTTCCCACAAGGAGAATATGACCAAGACTAGCCTCAGTCACACAAAGCTACATAATGAGTTCAAGGCTAGCCTGAGCTACATGAATGAAGCCTTGCTGGGGGGAAAAGAGACCCTTCACCCATACCCTCCCCCCCTTTCAAGGCTTCCTCAGGCTAGAATGCTTGGCCCACCGCGACAATCCCTAAAAACTGCCAAGAGCCCCGAGGCAATGACTGAGTTACTGGAGTTTAAACATAAAGGCTCCCTGGACACGGTGGCAGCTGCAGGCTGCACCCCAGGCTGGATTCCAGGTCTCTACAGCAACAACCTGCTAGACAGTGGCCCTGGGTGCAGTTTTACACATGCCTATTTATTTCCAGGAGACTTCTTCAAATACTGTCATTTCAACAAAGCAACACTGTCTAGGATTTTGCGTTTACAAAAGTGACCTTATTAAAAATTACTTAAAGCATAAAACTCATATTTCATGCTTATTTCACTAGCTCATAAACCAAAACTAGACTGATATACAAGATTAAGGTCAGCCCCTGCCCAGTCAACCAACTTTAAAAGCAAGCAAACAAAACACAACACTCTGATTAGATAGGTGAGGGGTACTAGGTTTTAAATCAGGGTACTCAAGAATGTTGGCAGAAGCAGGCATGGTAGCGCACGCCTTTAATCCCAGGACTCGGGAGGCAGAGACAGGCTGATCTTTGTGAGTTAGAGGCCAGCCTGGTCTACAGAGTGAGTTCTGGGACAACCAGGGCTACACAGAAAAACCCTGTCTCCAAAAAAAAAAAAAAAGAGGGGGAGGATCCGAGAGTATGTTACTTTTCAAAATATATCACATCTTCATTTTGGAACTTATCAAAATTTTCTAATTAAGAAAAAATTCCTGGGGAAATACATCTTTAAATCCCTGAAGAAGGATCAGAAGTTCAAGGTTATCCTTGACTATCTAGTAAATTTGAGGCTAGTCTGACCACCTGAAACCTGTCTCAAAAATTAAATGAATAAATGAGTAAGTGAATAAATAAATAAAATCGGCTCTGGCTAGCTCTAAAGGGAAAACAAGAGCTGACAACCTGCACATGATCCCCAAGACCCTCAGGGCAGGACAGAACTGTTCCTGCATGTATGCATATATGCTTGCATATGCACTCTCGAGCAAAGTAAAGGTAATAATAAACTTTGGGGTGCTGGCTCATCCCAGCACTCAGGAGCCAGTGGTGGGCAGATCCGGGAATTTAAGTTAGCCTGGTCTACAGAGCAAGTTCCAGGCCAGCTAGGACGCTGTCTCAAAAAACATTTTTTAATTAGAAAGAAACAGAGGGGGAGGGAGGGAAGAGGGAAGGGAAAAAGAAATAGAAAGAGGAAGGAAAATTCCAGCCCAAGTTTCCCGGTATCCCATCATCCCAAGGCTTTGAGGCTGCTCTCCCCTTGCAGACAGCAGAAGGCAGCACCAGCCACACCTCCTCTTTCCCGGTTCCCTTACAGGTCTCTGCTGCAGTTCTCCCACCCTGCAGCTACTGAAAGAGTGACACTGGAAACTACATAAGAATGTGTCTTGACTGAATTTGTGCTTTCTGCACTTTCAGATTCAATGATTTTAAATGAGAACACATTATCAGTGGAGGCAAAAATCCAGCCTCAGCTATGTTCCTAGCTTAATAAACTAAGCTTTGCTGATATTTTTGATACCAAAGAGAAGACACCCATGCTAAGATATTTCAGTTGCATGTATGAGGCCCTTCCAACAATCTACTTAGTATTTCAACAATGCATTCCAAATGCAGGTTGAGAACATCTTTCATAAAGTTAAGAACATAATTTTAATTCCATCACACATTCTTGTCAAATCAATTCTCCCTCAGCACTCTAAAAAGAATGTGAAAGTTGGGGTGCTTTTCAGCTAAGCTCACACACAACAAATGGAGCTATAGAAATATTTAGCCACTTATATTCAGTGGTTTCCACTTAAGAGACCAAAAGCAACTTGGGGAAGAGGGCACTTATTTCATCTCACATTCCCAGGTAACAGTCCACCACTGAGGGATCCTCAAGGCAAAAGAACCTGGCGGCAAGGTCTGAAGCCACTTGGTGGGTCCCTGTTACCGGTCTTCACTAGGATGACTAAGAATGCATTGCTGTCCATCTTCTGAGCATGTTCTTCATTAGCCAAGAAAAAGTCCCACAGCCATGCCCACAGGCCAACCTGATGAAAGCAACTAATTCCTCAATTAAGATTCCCTATTTCCAGATGACTCCAGTTTGTGTCTAACTAGAACAAAGTAATACATAATAGAATATTTTTAAAAAAGTAAAGCATGCACATAGACACACACACACAAAAGACACACCATTAAAACAGATCATTTTCACCAAACACTGGGAAAAATAATTGACATCATGTAGGCACTATCTTGAACTGATACTTTAAAGAGAACAGAGCCACGTGGTTAAGTCCTTGTTCCCCGCCTTCGCTGAGATGACTGGGAATCTACTGTTCTCCCTGTTTGGAGAAAAGGGACATGCTATTATAAATCTCCCAGTCCTCTGTCCCCTCCCTCAGTAACATGGGTTCAATTCCTTGATCAGAGCAACTGGGTGATAAATCATTATCGACTAGATACTTTAATTAATTCCATAGAATAACTCATACAGATGAGCAAAATGCAGAGCATGATTCAGCAGAGACGATCCTAAAATAGAGAGCCTTGCGGATTTGAAAATTCGTAAATGGTATTAAAGCATTATGGATTGGGTATAAGAAGATCAATGTCACAAACTGCACAGCAGAGCTTAGGGTAATTTCACTTTCAAATGAGAACCTGAAGGAACAACAAATTCCAGTGACATCAGGAACAAGATGTTTTGCTTTTGTGAAAAGTAGGCTGCCAACAGAATTTTAATGGGATAAATGGGAACTACCTGGGAAATGTCAGTGTGTGAGGTGGGTCTAGAATTAATGCCAGCCTCGCTTCCTCTGCTGCCCAAACAGAGGGACTAAATCTTCTTACTGGTTAACACAGCAGTCTCAGAGAACTGCTCCTCTGGAGCATAAATGATAAAAAACTACACGGAGCTGGAGGATGGCTCAGTGGTGAAACTCGCTTGCTGCTCTTGCAGAGAAGCTGCCTTCCATTCCCAGTACCTTCAAGGTGACTCACAACCATCTCTAACTCCATCCAGTTAATGGGATCTGGTGGCCTTTTCTCCTCTCCTCAGGCTACCCACACATATGATCCATTTATGTGCAGGCAAAATACTTACACACATAAAATAAAATACATAAGAACTGGTGATAACTGAAATATGTTATGTGTATAGGACCACTCGCTCCCTTATTTGAGTAACTTTAAAATCAAAATGAAATACTTCAACAAGGCTGGAGAGATGGCTCAGAGGTTAAAAGCACTGGCTGTTCTTCCAAAGGTCCTGAGTTCAATTCCCAGCAACCACATGGTGGCTCACAACCATCTATAGTAAGATCTGGTGTGCAGGCAGAATGTTGTATAAATAATAAATACATATTGAAAAAAAAGTGACTGATGCTGTGTAGTTCTATGGTAGAGCACTTGCCAGTCATACAGGAGGCCCTGGGACCAATCCCTAGTGCCCAGCTAAATACACCCAAAACAGAACATAAAAGCCCTTCCCTGAGCCCCAAATTGAAACTAGCATTTCATGAAATTTCCCTCCTGCTTCACAGAATAAAAAAACTAAACCTGCCCAGTGAGCACAGAAATACCTAGAAAATAGAAAGAACTATAACAAACCAAGAAGAACAGCTGTCATAAAAACAGTTCATTGCAAACGTTCTTTCAGAAAGCAAAGCAAAGGTACTTCAATTTTAAAAGACAAATTTTAGTACCACCAAAACAATTCGCCCCTTGGCATTCATAATCAGCTCAATAAAATGCCTGGAAATCACATTTGGTATTATGCATATGCAGAAATCAACTTTTTTTATTAGTTACACTTTATTCACTTTGTATGCCTCCTGTAGCTCCCTCCTGCCGCCCTCCCAAGGCCACTCCTCCTCCTTCTGTCCCACCCATGCCCCTCCCCCAGTCCAATAATAGAGGAGGTCCTCCTCTCCTTCCCTCTGATCCTAGTCTATCAGGTCTCATCAGAAGTGGCTGCATTGTCGTCTTCTGTGGCCTGGTAAGGCTGCTCCTCCCTCAGCGGGAGGTAATCAAAGAGCAGACCAATCAGTTCATGTCAGAGACAGTCCCTGTTCCCATTACTATGGAACGCACTTGGACCCTGAACTGCCAGGAGCTACATCTGTGCAGGGGTTCTAGGGTATCTCCATGAGTGGTCCTCGGTTGGGGTATCAGTCTCAGAAAAGACCCCTGTGCCCAGACTTTTTGGATCTGTTACTCTCCTTGTGGAGCTGCGGTCCTTTCCAGGTCTTAGTATTTCCTACTTCTTTCATAAAATTCCCTGCACTCTGCCCAAAGTTTGGCTACAGGTCTCAGCATCTGCTTTAGAAATCAACTCTTTTCAGTTGTAAAGACAGTGATCTACAGTCAGAGCTGAATCAGTCACTCAAACTAAACCAAAGACAGACAAGCAGACACGGACACATCCCCGAATCACAACTGAAGGACTAGATTTCACTGTTTAAAAGTATCAGGAAGAACCACAGAGCAGCCAGGGATCTGAATACCTTTGTTGGTGACATGTCTGTGAAAAGCTATAGAAAGAGAGAGAAGGGCATAAAACTTAAATCAAAACAGGGCCCAGATGAGACGGACAACACATCACACTTGAACAGCTTTGACCCTGAGGGCCAGGAAGATGGCTTAGCTTGTAAAGGCTTTCCAACACGCCCGAAAAAAATGAGTTCAGTGCCTGGGAAGCAGAGGCAAGTGTAACTCTGTGAGTTTGAGACCAGCCTGGTCCACTTGTCAAGCTCCAGCCCTACCAGAGAGAGCTACAGAGGAATACCCTACCTCAAAGAAAGAAATGTAAAAAACAAAGATGTTAATTTGAGGCCGGAAAGATGGCTGAGCAGATAAAGGTGCCTGCATTCTGAGTTCAGTCCTCAGAACCCATAGACCAAGCAGAAGGGGAGAACAGACTCATAAGCTGTCCTCTAACCTCACACATACTGGGGGCATGTGTGCACAGATAAACGTTAAGGAAAAAATGTAATTCATGGTCATTTTTAAGAGTCTATTTCCAGCTTTTGACTCTACATATAATGTCCCTGCTACCCAGTAAGTAACAGAAGGGGCCTTTCAAGGTGTCCTGCCTCCCTATCGACCCCCATGTCTGAATCCATCCTGTCTCGTCGCTGTAACCACCCAGCCCCCCATGACACCCCGCCCCTGTGATAGGCAATCCTAGATCAAACCACTGAGTGGCTATCTGAGGAATACTAAGTATACCAAGATACACTAGGCCACAATCATGGCGGCAATTAAGCATCCTGAAGAAAATGGTCATTGGCTCAGCATGTCTAATTTCTCAAACCTTCTACCTGTGGCTCCCCCATGAAACCTCTGCACTGAGACACTAACAACCTTCAGCTCTCCAGGATAACAGCTCAGGTGTGAAATCAGAGCTTTGGCGTACGGCTGCTCTTTGAAGTCTTTAAAGAACACTCCTCCGTGTCTCTTAAGCCTGGCCTCACCGTTGGGCTCCGATGCACCCCGTGCCAGCAGAGTAGGAGCAGCAGCTGGGAGCTGTCAGCAGGACAGCACTGATCCATGCGCTTTCAAGGATAGGGGCCTGGGTGTGCTTCTCGCCACCGTCGCCTGGGTGACCCTGGAGAGTGGAGCAGCCTCGGTCTTCAGCATTCGGTCACCAGACCATCACAGACATTCCCAGCATTCCCTTTACTCCATATTCAACACACCAGAGAATCAAAGCTCTTGAAGGTTGTAAACAACTGACACTCACTCAGTTCCAGTAAATGGCAGGGACCAAGTAAGGCTCTTCCTGAGGCAGCAAGCCTTCCAAAAAAAGCTTGGCCTCACAGACCTTGCTCTTCAAAAACTGCCCCATGGAGTTCAAGTAGAACACACATTTGCCACCCTCTCTGTCTCCCCCTCACCCTCCACGTTCTGTGTTCTCAATTAACACAAAGACAAATCCAGGAGAGCAGAGCTGCCAAGAGAACAGGGATGCCCTGGTATTTATTGTTTGCACCTGAGGCTACTATTAACTGGGTGTTGTTGAATAAATGACACTTCTGAAGAGCCGGGCCTGTGCTAGGGGCGGGCTGGGGACAGCACGGAGGAGAAGAACCTGCACACGGTGGCTGTGCGCTTGTCCGAGTTCACCGACTTTCAGCTCTGAGCCAGCCTGCAGGTGCCGGCCATCCGTGCCGACCTGCTCAAGTGGCACAGGGTGAGCTAGTGCTTACCAAGCATGCCAAATAATTTTTGTACAACTAGGAAGCAGTTTTATCTGCCTAAAAAAGAAAAGAAAAAGGAAAAGAAAAGTTGGACAACCAGAGCTTTACAAACAGAAACCATCAATCTCCACAAGTCAGCAATCTCCAGCATTTAGTTGGCATCCTCAGGGGGGAAATGGAGGGTTGCATTATCTCTAGATGACCACTTAAAATCATTTAAAACACACACATGTGGCTAGGAAGATGGACCCTGAGTAAAAGCGCTCAATGCTCAAGCTTGATGACCTGAGTTTAATCGCTAAGACTCACATAGTGGAAAGAACCAGCTCCTTTAAGTTGTCCTCTGACTGTCCTATGTCCACCCACTCCCAAACAAACCCATCACATATACACACAAACACTCACATACACACATTCAAACATACACACAGACAGACATACACACACAGACAGACACACACAGAGACATACACACACAGCTCAAACACAGACACACATCATACACACAGACACACACAAGTAATAATGTAATTTAAAATGTTAAAAACTGCACACTCACAAGCATCTCTCCTATAACTCACAGACAATCAGAATTTTTAAGGACTGTTATTGGAATGCACCACTGCCCTCTACGTCCATCCTAAGATTTCAGTGTGGCTTTGGCACAGCTCTCTCCAACACCGTTGATAAGCACAGAGCTCAGAGTATGACTACTGACTGGTGAGTCCAGGCTCTCGGTCACCTTTAGGACTGGTCCTGCAGCAGCTACCCACCTTCCCCACATCCATAAGCCTGGCCACTCAAAAGCCATAAAGGCAATCAGAACATCTAAGGCCTAATTTTTTGCCTGTGTGTGGGATGGAAATGCCCGAGCTAGAAAATTTAAAAACAAGTAATATGACCTATCAGAAGCAAAGAAGCAGAAGAGATGGAAATCAGCGAAATCAAGCCAAGTTCACGGGATGCAACAAATGTAGAAACATGTTGCAGGTGGAAAAACAAGTCAACAGGTCAAGAAGCTTTGGTTCCTGAAATTTCACCACCTCAGCTACAGCTGGAGCAATGAAAAAGGATTAATTTTGCCCTCTAGCTCAGTGTTCTGGGTCACTGTATCCTCTGCTATCCAGAAAAACAGGCTCCCATCGGGACAAACAATGAATATGCATGAGGATTTTACAAAGTAAGCATTCAATAAACACTTCTTGAATTAATGAATACATTTCCCCAGCTTACACCTGCTATGGCTTTTAAAGCACCTAAGGAGAGCGGGGAGGGGGCAAGTGCTCTGGTCGATATCACTTCGGGAGTAGCTTGTGGTACCGATGACCGATGACCAATGACCGGGGCTTGGAAGTTTCTCCAGTAAGTTCTGTTCTGGTATAGATACTCTAAAGGCTAAATCAAAGCACACACTGGGAAACGGAAAAGGAGGGAGAGTAAAGAAGCTTGAAACAGGGGCTGTGGTCGTTTCTAAGTCGTAAAGTACCCTGAGGAGTGGAGGACTTGCCTCTTGGCTCCACCCAGAGCACTGCAGACATCAGGCCTGTAATCACAGCACTAGGGAGGTGAAGGCAGGAGGATCACAAGTTCAAAGTCATCCTTGCTACATAGCAGCTTCAAAGCCATACCGAGCTACATGAATGAGACTGTCCCTAAAAACATAAATAAAACAAAACAATCTATTGAGCCAGCCAATAGTAACTATTACTAATTGTATTCAATAATTAGAAACTTAAAAGTTAAAATAGTGAGGAGCTGGAGAGATTGCTCAGGAATTAAGAGCACTGACTGCTCTTTCAGAGGACCTGAATTCAAATCCAGTACCCACATGGCAGCTCACAACTGTCTGGAACTCCAGTTCCAGAGGATATGACACCCTCACACAGACATACATGTAAGCAAAACACCTATGTATATAAAATAAAAGTAAATGAAAACAATTTTTTAAGGTGAAATA
Organism: Meriones unguiculatus; assembly: GCF_030254825.1. Lineage (NCBI taxonomy): Eukaryota > Metazoa > Chordata > Mammalia > Rodentia > Muridae > Meriones > Meriones unguiculatus. The sequence continues at coordinate 90,516,855 of NC_083351.1, forward strand.
AATCAAAATTCTGTATCAGCTATTAGATCTTGCAAATGATCAGATTTTGCAGCTGTGCTCAAAGACTTAAACAAGTTCTCAGTCGCTGGGAGTGGTGGCTCATGCCTTTAATCCCAGTGCTTGGGAAGCAGAGGCAGGTGGATCCTTGTGAGTTTGAGGCAAGTCTGGTCTGACACAGACTGTTACACAGAGAAACTCTGTCTCAAAAAACAAACAAAAAGTCAAGGGTTGCTGGGGGTGAGCACACTTTTAACTCCAGCACTAGGGAGGCAGTCTGAGAGGAAAAAGGAAAAAAAAAAATTACCAAGGGTCTTTAGGGGTAAAAAAAATAAAAATAATAAAAATAAAACCCTGGAGATATGTATGTATGTATGTATGTATGTAGCTCAGAGCTTGCCTAGGATGCATGAAGCCCTGGCTTTAGTCCTAGCACCACATAAAACCAGGCAGTGATTCGGAACCCAGAATTCAGATGGAAGCAGAAGGCTCCAACATTCAAGGTCATCCTCAGGTACACAGATAGCAAGCTTGAGGAAAGCCTGGGCTATGTGAGAAAAAGCTTCAGGGGCATAGCAGGCGAAACACAACATGCTTTAATTTTTCCAAACCATGTCTTCTGCTACAAAAGTGGCAAAGATGCGGAAATGATTGGCACCTCAAGGAAAGGAGGGCTGACAGTGAAAGTACTTTCCAAAAGAGTCTGGCAGCTGCAGATGTAAACATGCAGAGGCATCACACAACCCAACACACATACTCCCGGCTACAAAGAGCTGACAGCATGTCCTTGCAAGCACCTGCACGTGAACGCACACAGTGGTGCTAAGCACACGAGCCTGAAAGTCCACGGAAGCTGAGCAATGCTGGCTCAGCATTTTCACTTCTAAAAGTCACTCTATAAACGCAGTCACACATGGAGGAAGACTCTGTAGCCATTTGCAATAGAACTTGACACTCCCCACTCCCCACTGCTGACTGACTGCCAAAGGGATCATCGTGACTCAGCCACACAAGGATGGCGCTGAGCAGTTAAGAAGAGAACCCCCGATGGCTCAGCTGCCCGTAGCCAAAACCGGTGGCCTTTGCTGAAGTTTGGAATCTCATATGGTTGAAAAGTGAGCCCACTCCCACAAATTGTCCTCTGACTTGTGCACACAAGTCCTGGTAAGAGTGAAATACTAAAAAGTTAAAAAAAAAAAGTGAAATACTTTCTTTTCTCTGTCTCCTTTCCCCTTTCCCAACACAAAGTAAAAAAGAAATTTTAAAAAATATTTCAAAAAATGAAGGATTAAAAAAAAAAATCAAACTGTTCATATATGGCATTTCGGTAATAGAGCTCAGTGAGTTCAAGGCCACCCTTGTCTACAGATTCCCAGAGCAGCCTGCTAACAGTAAGACCCTGTCTCAAAAAAACAAGTGAACAAACAAACAAAAGATAACAACAAAACAAGCTGTAAATGAAGGGACCAGTTGCCATTTGCTAAGCACAAAGCCTTCTACCTCCCTCCCTCCATTACCATCTCACATAAAATAAGAAATAAAATCAAAAGCAATCTGGACTCTGCAACTTTCCACGGTAGCCGATGCCTGTTACCTCAGCACTGAAGAGGCTGAGCCAGCAGGATCTAAGAGTTTAAGGTTGATGTGGATTAGTGAGTTCTAAGCCAGCCTAGACTATATAATGGGACCCAATATTTTTTAAAGGGGTGCTGAAGAGATGGCTCTACTATTGCAGGGGAGCCAAGCCCGGTTCCCCTGGGACCTGGTGCCTCTCCTCTCCTCACCTCTTCAGGCACTGCACCCCTGCAGCGCACATATACACACATGCACATGAAATTAAATAACTTAGAGAAAATCTTTAATTACTGAAATTTGTTTTGCAAATAACGCAGAACTGGCTGTTTTAGTGTCTTTGGTTTTTGTTTGTTTGGGTTTTCTTCTTTTTCTTTCAGGAACCTGAGGTTACCACTGAAGGACCTCAAGCCTTGCTCCCTGTAGCTGATTGTTGTCTTACTCTGAGGCTGGACCATTCCATCATCAGGGCTTGTAACTGAACAGTATTTTGATTCCGAGCACAAAATGCAACAGCTCCCTCAGAATTATTGACTTTTTGTTTCTTTGTTTGTTTTTCAGGACAGGGTTTCTCTGTAGACCAGGCTTGGCCTGGAACTCAGAGATCCTACTGCCTCTGCCTGCTGGGAGACAGGCTTATTGACTCTTTTTTTTTTTTTTTTTTTTTAAGGTTAATTCTTTGATGACTTCCTCAGGAAGGCTTGCCAAGTAACACTTTATCCCCATGGAAGAGAAAGATTTCCTCCAATGACAGCGGTCGGAATTCTTTTGGTGGGTTGTAGCTCATTGGGAGAGAGCTGGCCTACACGCACAAAGGCTTTGGGCCACGAAGATGTTTTCTTATTGAAAACAACCACTTACACCTTACAACTGTTTTTTCTTTTCTCTTTGTTTTCTTTGTTGTTTTGAGACACGATCTCTCTATGTAGACCTGGCTGTCCTGGAATTCATTATGTAGAGGAGGCTGACCTTGAACTAACTCTGAGAATTGACTCTGCCTAAAGAGTGCTAGGATTAAAGGTGTGTGCCACCACACCCAGCCTTACAATTTTTCTTGTTGAAAAAAGCCACCTAAATATTCAACAAGAACTGTTCATAAAGTATTTAAATCTTTAAATGCATTTAAATTCACAAATCTTTTACAGTTTAATCTTTTAAAGCCATATACCCTTTGGCCTAGGTAGTAATTAAAATCAAATGAGATTTTGAACACACAAATTGGAGGCTAGCATTTTGCTATGAAGTGCAGAGCAATGAAAAAAATCAATTGTGTGCCATCCTGCATGGGTCTGCAAAGAAGAGATACATATGTGTGGTGGTCTAGGGTGTTTCTAGAAAAATTCACGAGAAATTGGGAACATTGCTTACAACTAGAGGACACTCCTGTGCCTGTCACCAGCTTTTCCCAATAGACTCTTGCAAACCTTTACAATTCAGAGCTATACAAGGATTAATTAACTTGCCCTTTACTAAATAGCCCTAGCCAAAGATCATCTTAAGAGTAAGAAAGAGCAGAGGGGATGTGCACGAAGTCTCTTTGAAGGAGCCTGGGCTGGTGTCTCCTCCTGCCAGGCCACACGGAGACCTTTGCAGACACCAGCTAGGAGCTGTACTTAAAGCAACTCCTTCCTCTTCCTCCTTCAAACGCTAAGAAACTTTCCCCCTCCTCTCGGCTTCCTTTAAAAATCGGTCTTAATTTCTAGCTGCCCATCAATATCGAACATATTTTCTACTAAATTTCTATGTTCGTCTAAACACTTCCTAAATAAATAAATGTTCTCACCCATCGAGCCCACGTAGGAAAGTCCAAGTTCAAGCCTACCCCACGCAGGGGTAGACACCTTCCGCCTCAGAAAACGCGGCACATTCCCCCAACCGCGCAGACAGCTCTGCAGCTGACAACGCATTTCCACGTTCATCAACACACCGAATCCCGGCAAACCCCGCAGCTGCCAAACGCATTTCCCTGGTCTTCAAGAACTGAGGCACTAAGAAGAATCACCCTCGAAAGCTGCTTTTCTACCTGCTCCGGCTGGCGGGGATTTCTTAAAAGTGACACCTCCGGGCTCTCGGCTTGCTGGGTGGCTCAAACGCCATCACCGTGACACCTTTCTGGGGGCGCGGGAGAGAGAGCAAGGAGCCCAGAGGAGGCCTAAAAGGGCGCGACGTCGCGGGGAGAGGGAGGCTGGGGCGGCCAGCGGCTCCGGCGGGACCCCACGCGCCGCCGGGGCTCAGCGGGGCTGCGGGCCCTGGGGACAAGCAAAGCCCATCGGGGCTCAGCAGCGGCTCGGACCGCGCCATCTAGCCCGGGAGGGGCTGGGTTCGAGGGCAGGGCCGCCACCCCACACACTCCCGAGCCGGACGCACCAACAGAGGTGACCCCTCGGCCCATCTGCGGTAAAGTTGGCGCCGCGGGCGCGTGGGCCGACCGGCGCGAGCAGCCGCGAGCCTCGTGGGGGGTGTGGCGGGACTCACCCGTGATGTCCAGGTACAGGTCGTCCTGCTGGTCCAGGCGGTGCAGCTCCTGCGGCGTGGAGCTGCGGCTCTTCTTCACGCCCGGAGAGGCGGACGAGCTGCGGCGCGAGCAGGGGGGCGCGGTGGCCCAAGCCGAGCGCCGCTCGCCCTTGCGCTTCATGGAGGCGGCCGCGGCCCGTCAGGGGACCGCGACCATGGCCCGGCTGCCCGGGTCCTCGCGCTGCGTCTCCCGCCGTCCGCGCCCCGGGGCCCCCACCGCGCTGGCCGGCCGCTGGAGAGAAGCGCGCGCGCCTGGGGACGCTGCTGCCGGGGCGTCCGAGCTCAGCGGGCCGCGGCTCCCGGGGACCCCCAGGAGGGATGTTCCGTGGAGCTTCATTCACAAAAAGAAGGGCCCACAACCCTCCTCGGGGCCCGCCGGCTCGGGCCGCTCATTGGTCAGCGCGGCGTGACGTCACGCAGCCGGGGCCTTCCTACAGGCAGGTACTCGGTGACGCCATAAAGAAAAGTCTGAGCGCTTCCGCCAATCAGGCAGAGAGCGTGTTGGCGACCCCCTGGGCGGGACCCCAACTTTTGTCTCCTGTGCCCAGGTGTGACGGCCCGGCCCCCAGTTCCTGGAGGGAGTCCCCAAGTTCCTACACAGCCCCACCCTAGCCACGCCACTCCGGGGCTTTGGGATGGAATTTTCTTTTTTAAATCTTCCTTGGCTGTCCTTGTGATTCGCGCCAAGGGAGCCTTGTCATGGCCGCCTGCTAGGAGTGCAGCCTGCTGACACGGCCCGCAGCTCTGCGGTCGCCGGGCAGGGAGTGGACCTCAGAACTTAAAGTTCAGACCAGCGCTGCTTTTCCAAACAGGGCAACGGGGGCTTCTCAGCGTCGCCAAGAACCACCTGGAGACGCGATCTACCGCACCTTCCGGCTGCTGGCCGTGCCTAGCCGAGGTGCCCACGGTCCGATGGCGCATGAAGTGTTGGAGCACGTGGCCAGCGGAGCCCTCGGACTTTCCTCCTGCAGGGATACAGTCCCATATTTTGCTACTGGGTTAAAAAGATGTCAGACTTTTCTGGGACTTGACCGCAACTGCCATTTTGAAGGGCCTAGCTCCAGGGTAGCATCTATGTGGGCGAGGAGAGCAGCCTTTGGAGTCGGTGGTCCCAAACTCTCCATCTGCTTCTAGTCTGCAAGGGAAACCGGAGTCAGAGACGGATGAATTTCAGCCCCTCCTCCCCTCCCCCAAGGAACCTCTCCGAAAGGCAGAGTTCACGGAGTTCCTCCCCCGAGGGTCCTTTGGCGTCTTTTGTTTTGAGGCGCTCCTTTAAGCCAGCTAAGGAGGGGAAGTTGCAGGTCGGCCCTCTTCGGCCGCTCCCGCTGAAGAACGGGCTTGCTTTCTAGTTCATCTTTCAGTTTCCCATAAGGATATCAACGAAGGCCTTACATTTAGGATGTTTGCAGCGGTGGCAAAAACATCTGACCTGGAAGAGGAGTTCTTCCACACTGTTCAAGGCTCGTAGTAGAAGGGCTACCAGGTGACACATTTAAGAACAGGTCTTTTTTTTTTTAATCCCTACTGTAATCCATAGGACTACAGGGAAGAAAGTATTTTAAGAGATTATTTGTTGTGACTAACTACGAAGCCCGGACTGCCCTCAAAATGGCATCTGTCTCTCCAGCGCCAGGATTACAGGCACCTTACTGGGGTTTTTTTGGAGGGGGAGGCCGGGCGGGTAAGAGGCGGTCCTGTGTGTTCCATTCTTTGAGCTTTTGGGATTCTAAACCTTGCACGTGTTGGACAAATGATCTGCCTGAAAGGCACATCCCTGGGCCAGGTTATTTTTGAGACTGGCTTAGTTAAATGTCTAAGAGCCAGTAGTTTCCATACCTCGGTTCATTTTCTCTCACCTTAGGCTAGAATGTTGGGCTAAGTTCTAACAAAATGCACATGGCTTAAATAAAGGGGGAAAAACTGAAGTATACACTTATACCATGTAAGCGGTTTCATATTTTGCAAATACATAATTTTATGATCTTGCTGAAATAATATTTTTAAAACAAGGCTTTTTGATTATAACTTCTAATTATTCAGACAAGCCTTTCATTCTTGGGAACTAGAAGTCCATGTTCATCCCTTCCGTATGGCCACACAAGCCTGTAATGTCAGCACCTGAAGGAGGAGGCTACAGGAACAGGACTTTAAGGCCATCCTCTGCGACGTGCGGAGTTGGAAGCCAGCCAAGGCCACAACCAGATCCTGTCTCCTAACAAGAAAAGGGTCAAGGCCAATCAGGTGGCACAGTGGAATGGCACTTGTCAGCAAGGATGACAATCTGAGTTCACTCCCTGGAAACCCAGTTTTTAGAAGAGAACCAGCTCCCACAAGCTGTTTTCTGGCACACACCCCTCCACAAATACTAAAGAAATAAGGAAATGTCATGGTTAGATGGTGGCAGCAGACCTCTCAGCTGATCTTTGTTGTGTGGGGGACGTTCCCTTTGAACTGTCTGAATTCTCTCGGCAAGCTGGCCTCCAGGTTCTAAGAATTTGACTACAAGAAAGAACCTGAGTTTGCTTGCCCGAGTACATTATTGTCCATTGTTTGATCACTGGGCCCAGAACTGTAGTGTTTGTCAAGCACCCTGGACAGTTTGGGTCTGAGGCACCCTGGACAGTTTGGGTCTGAGGCACCCTGGACAGTTTGGGTCTGAGGCACCCTGGACAGTTTGGGTCTGAGGCACCCTGGACAGTTTGGGTCTGAGGCACCCTGGACAGTTTGGGTCTGAGGCACCCTGGACAGTTTGGGTCTGAGGCACCCTGGTCAGTTTGGGTCTGAGGCACCCTGGACAGTTTGGGTCTGAGGCACCTTGGACAGTTTGGGTCTGAGGCTGTCCAGGACAGTGAGGACAATGAACATCATGGGGCCTAGGAAGGAGAAGAAGCCCCTACTCTGCAATATCACTCAAGTCTCTCAACAGCTGAGAATGAAGAATTTCAGGCTGCGCAGGGCACAGTGGGCCACACCTGTGACCGCAGCACTCAGGGAGGCGGAGGCAGGTTGATCTCTGTGGGTTCAAGGCCACCCTGGTCTACAAAGCAAGTGCAGAACAGCCAAGAATACAGAGAAGCCCAGTCTCAAAAAACCAAAAAAGAAAAAAAAGAATTTCAGGCTGGCGCTGGAGAGCTAGCTGAGACGTTAAGAGTGAGCATTGCTCTTGCAGAGCACCTCAGTTGTTTCTGGCACTCAGGTCAGGCTGCTCACAACTGCTTGGAACTCCAGCTCCGGAGGATCTGGCTACCTTGGCACCTGCACTCACTTAAGTTACACCTACCATGCAGACACACATGCAAGCAGAACACCAATGTAATAGAATAAAATCATTTTAGAATGTTTACTAGGTAAATTGGTTCCTGTTGGGCACGTGGCACACACCTCTAATCCCAGTCCATGGAGATTGAAGTACTGTGAGTTTAAGGCCAACCTGGGCCTGAATTCCAGGTCAGCTGGAGTATCGAGTGGGACATTGTCTCCAGAATCCAAAGTAAACTTTAATTGCCTTTTTGCTGCTGTTGCTGTGTTTTGTTTTGTTTTTTGTTTTGGCTTTTCAAAACAGGGTTTTTCTGTGTAATAGCCCTGGATATCCTGGAACTTGCTTTGTAAACCAGGCTGTCCTTGAACTCACAAAGATCTGCCTGCCTCTGCCCACTGAGTGCTGGGAGTAAAGGTGTGTACCACCATACTAGGCTCTTAAAAGTACGTTTTTTTAAAAGTATAATTAGCACATGATACAAAGACTGCACAAGGATTTTGAGTATACCCCAGAGGCCCTTGAGTGTACCCTGTTAGAGGCTCTTGGCTATGTAGTAAGCAGCTTTATGCCACATGTCATTCTTGCCATGATTTGTTGTCTTACCAGCAGCTCCAAAGCAATGGGCCAACCAAGCTTAAGCCCCAGAAACTGTAATAAAAACAATCTTTCTTTTTAAGTTGATTATCTCAGGTATTTTCTTACAGGAATGGAAATCTAATACAGTAGGTGTTCCTTCAGTGAGGTATAAAACTACATATGGTGTGTAATCACTGCCCAAAACACGTTATAAAAATCAAAGGAAGGTTTTTAATTTGTGTTTGTTTGTTTGTTTGTTTGAGACAAGGTCTGTAGCACTGGCTGTCCTGGAACTCACTTCGTAGAGCAGGGTGCCCTGGAGCTCTGCCTCTGCCTGCTGAGTGCCAGTATTAAAGCTGTGTGGCAGCATGTGACACTCTGTTGGGCTCCCAGTGAGTCTCTTTCAAAATACCACCTGTATGGTTTACATGTGATTTGAGCACATCTCAAAGACTTGGTGTTCAACAGGGGTATGACTCAGTGGGATCTTAAGAGAGGGGATTATCACAGAGTCAGGAGGTCTTGGGGGCACCGCCCCAGAAAGGGTGAATGCAGGTCTCCTGGAGCAAGGGCAGGAGAGGTTGGCACCTCCCCCAGTCTCTCTTCTGCATGCTTGCTACTCTCACTGCAGCCTGTTAAAATGTCCACAATGAGGTCCTTTATCAGTTATCCAGTACATTCCGATGCTCTGCCCAAGTGCTGGATTAAAGGTATGTGCCACCACACTTGGTTTGGTGCTATGCTTATGAGCTTCCAGCACTGTGAGCTGAACAAACCTCTTTTTTTTTTTTTAAGTACCCAGTCTCTGGTATTCTGTTACAGCAACAGACCGTGAGCTAAGAACCCTCTTCACAGACATGCACATGATCCCTAGGTCAAACCATGTCCTATAGCCATTCCCCTGCCTCTGAATCCCTCTCCTTGCTTTGCTTGCTGCTCTCCATGTCAGATATGTTCTTCTGGCACAATATTCTGGCATCTGAAATTTATTTCTGGCTCTCTCATCTTGACCGAGTTGGATCAGCTCTTCTGGCTGAGTCCTGGTCCCCTTAAACACACCGGACTTTGGACAGTCTTTCCTGGACTCCTCAAAAGAGGCTGTAGATCCAAGTCTACTCTGCCTGTTGGCCCAGCTGCCAGGCCAGGCCTCCTTCCCGCAGGGCAGGACACAGCAAGCTTCCCAGTCATAATCAGCAAAGATAATCAGGTAATTAGAGATAGCTAACCACCTCCTTCACCCACACTACACACATTTTTCTTGCCAACTATTACAGAACAAGAAAGAGATTCTTGTCTAACTCCTTATTGACATGGAAATAATTGAAAGGCATCAATTTCAAGTCTCTTCCCAGGCCCAGGTTGTAGAAATGTAAAAGCAATTTATTCCTCTCCAGTTGGAGCTAGGAAGAACATTCTTGCAGACTTTCTGGTTTGAAAAGAGAACGAACAGTTTGAATACAGTGATTTCCTCTGTGTCTTTTGTATTCAAGTTACTTGATGGGGAGGAAATCTGAGCCCACCTTTGGGTCACCATTTGCCCAGTAAGGCCAGAAGAGGACCTCAGATCCCCTGGTGCGTGAGCTCCAAGAGGCTGTAATGCAACATACATGTTCTGGAAAATGAACTCTGAAAATGGCTTCTCTTTATTTTTTATGTGCATATTTTTATTTTTGCCTGCATAAATGTCTGTGTGAGGGTGTTGGATCCCCTGAAACTGGTTGCAGACAGTTGTGGGGCTGTCATGTGGATACTGGGAATTGAACCCGGGTCCTCTGGAAAAAGTCAGTGCTCTTAGCCACTGGGTCATCTCTCCAGCCCCCAAAAATGGACACTTAACAACTGCTGAACCACATCAGCCCCCATTCTATTTTTAAATGCAGTCACATGAGCAGGGATCCTTTAATCCAAAGTTAGAGGTTATGGGGGAAAAAAAATACAAAGGTTAAGGAACCCATAACATAGGCAATCTACTTCTGAAAATTAGTGAAAGTAACTCATGCTGTGTGTGTGTGTGTGTGTGTGTGTGTGTGTGTGTGTGTGTGTACAGGACACAGGCACCTATGCCAGTGTGTGTGGTGGCCGGAGGTTGATGGGTTCGTTCCCCAATCAGTCCTCTGGAGCTGGAGTTACAGACAGTTGTGAACTATCGTATTGACTAGAACCCTGGTACTTTGGAGAGCAGCCAGTGTTCTGAGCCATCTCTCCAGGCCCTCCACCCTTGTTTTTTAAAGCAGAGTCTCTGAATGAACCTGAAGCTCCTCTGATTCAGTGTCTGGCTACCTAATGAGCGTCAGAGATCCAATGCCTCTCTTACACAGGACACAACTGCCTTCTACAGATGACTCCTACTGTTTCTCCACTCACAGAGATCTACCTGACTCTGTCCAGACTGAGGGTCTGTACAGCCATACTCAGCTCTTGCCTGTTTTTCCATCCTAGGACAAAATAAGGCATACAAGTAGAAACTGTGTGTGTGTGTGTGTGTGTGTGTGTGTGTGTGTGTGTGTGTGCATGCGTACAAATTTGATACATATTATTGGATTGTTGAGGGTGTATTAATGCTAGGATCTGAACCCATGTTCTAAATGTTGTCCCACTAACTTATATCCCTAGTGGGTTTGGGGATATGTTGTTTTTGATTGAGATAGTGTCGCTGCAACTCTGGATGGCTGGAACTCCATAGAGCTTTGTTTGCCTCTGCCCCACATGCTGGAATTTTGATGGATTTTGTATGATTTGATTGAAAGTCTGGGATTCTCCATCCCCAAATTCAGTTCTCAGTGTAGGGAAGTCATGCATTTTTTTCCCCTCCTACAAAAGTGTTAGATGCTTATGTTTAAATATGGTAGCATGTCTCCATACTAGGCAATCTCTAGGGCTAAATTTTGATTTCCTAAAATCCTAGCAAATATGGATCATTTGTGTGGGTAGACATATTTGGAGTTCTGGGGGACCAAAGCAATAGCCACAGCAAGGTAGGCAAGAGCTCAGCCACAACCAACCTCCCAACCCTCTCTGTGAGTTGTAAATCAGGATCTCATTAGGTTACACCGGCTGTTCTTGAACTCGGTATCTTTCTGTCTTGGACTCTACAGGTGAGAGTGCAGGCCTATGTTCCTACACATTACTCAGAAATAAAAAACTCTTCCCTGCTTACACTAAGTCAGGGAACATGTTCACGGATGGCATTGCAAGTCCTTAAGGGTTGAAATCTGGAAATGTCAGTGACTCCGATTCCAGACAGCTAGTTGGGTAAAACTAAATAACAGCAAGTTATAATGATTGCTAAAGAACCTTTTAAAACATTCTGACTACCTGCCTAGATTTTCAAGTCACTGTAGGGAGATTGGCATAATATTTAAAATACTTTTCTAGTAACGAGTTTGACTGCCATAAGTGCTTTCCTCAAACGCCTCACTGCAATGAACAAGGCTAATCACACTGCTCCGGTAGCCGAAGCACTAAAGCAGACCTTCTGGAGTGCTCTGCTGTGGTACCAAAACTTTCCCGGTCCCCACAAAGTAGTCTGCCCCATGCAAAGGAACATGTGTCGTGCGTTTGCTGTCGTCCTTCACACTGTCTTTCTGAGTCAGGCTCTCATGTATCCCAGGCTGGTTCCTACTCACTGCATTAGCTGAGGGTGACCCTGGGCTGAGGGTGATCCTCCATCTCCCAAGTGCTTGAACTTTGGGGATGTGACACCATGCCTGAGCCTCGGCAGCACTGGGGATCTGTGCTTCACAGATGTTAGTCACTCTACCAAGCCAGCTGGGTGCCCTGGCCCTCTATTCAAAACTACAGTTGTTTGTTTTTGTATGTGAACATATATTTGAGTGTAGTTAGTCATATGCATATGCCCCACAGCGTACGAGGTGTGTGTGTAGGTATGTGTGTGTGTTGGAGGCCACATAAGTCCCAGAGATTGAACTCACTTCATAAGGATTTAATCCTAGCACTTGGGAAGCAGAGGTAGGTAGATCTCTGTGAATTTTATGCCAGTCTAATCCACACAGTGAGCTCCAGGCGAGCCAGGGCTATACATAGTGAGTTCCTGTCTCACAAAAAAAGCAAAAAACTATACACACAAACACACACATACAGAGAAATATATATGTGTGCATATATATGCATATGTGTGATGTATGTATGTATGTATGTAAAGAATTTTTTTTTCTGCAACTGTTTTGTTTTCTGGAATCATGTTGTGTGGTAGTGGCCCCCATGGGCTCATATATTTGGATATAGTTGATGGGACTGTTTGAGAAGGGTTAGGAGGTGTGGCCTTGAAGAAGGTGTGACCTTGTTGGAGGAGGTATGTCACTGGGGGAGGGCCTTGAGGTTTCAAAAGTACATGCCAGTCCAGGTGGCTCTCTGTCTCACTGTCTCAATATGTGACCTTTCAACTACTGCTGCAGTACCATGCTCCCTGCCATATTACATACTCTAACCTTCTGAAGCCATGAGCCACATGAAATGCTTTCTTCTACAAGTTCCCTTGGTTATGATATCTCTTCACAACAATAGAAAAGTAGCTAAGGCACTGCCTCTCAGATATGCACACCTTTGGTTTGTTTTTCACGGGTGTACATGATAACCCACAATGTCCTCCAGCTGTTTTCCTGGTGGTGATATTTGGGTCATCTACAGTTCATAGCTGTGACAGGACTGCAGCTGGCACCCTCCATCTTCTTGTCTGGCTTCTGTATGAGGTAGGCGTTGGAGATGTACAGTGCTGGTATTATTACTGAGAATTTATTTTCTTATCTAAAATTATGTTTGTGTGTCTGAGTGTGTGCACAAACGCATGGAGTCCTTACAAGACTTACCAATCCTTACAAGACTCCATGCATATGGGCTTACTGGAGTGCCATGTGGTTGTGAGCTGCCTGACATATTTGAGAACTGGACTGGGATCCAGTTCAACAAGTGCTATTAATGTTGAAAAATTCTTAGCTAAGAGTAAACAGAATAGTTATGCTTACACGTTTTTATTATTTAGTCTTTTTTGTCTGGGTCTGTGTCTAAAGTCAAAACATCACTAATATTTTTCTAAGAACCTTTTGTTGTTGTTGTTTTTGGGATTTCAAAAATACTTGGGAGGTATAGTCACGTGTGTACACATGTGCTTGCACACATCACAGTGCAGGTGTGGTTAGAGAACAACTTTCAGGGGTCTACTCCCACTTTCTGCCATGTCTGTCCCAAGCACTGAACACAGGTTTTCAGGCTTAGTGACTAGCATCTCTTCTTTGCTGAGTCATCTCACCAGCCCCTAGGAATTGTGGGGGTTTTGGCTGGTTTAGGTTTTTGTTTTGAGGAAATTCAGTGTGCATTATAGATTATTTTACAGCACACACAGAGGTTGGCCCTAGGCTCCAGTGAGTGAGCTGTCTCCCACTTGAGGATTACAGGTGCAGGCTACCTGTGGTGCTGTGAATAAGAATGGTTCCCACAGGCTTGTCTAGTTGAATGCTTAGTCACCAGGGAATGGAAGTGTTTGAAAGGATCAGGTTAGGTTTGGCCTTGTTAAGGAAGTGTGTTACTGGGGCAGCTCTGGGTTTAAAAAACCCAGCATGTGTCTCTCTCTTTGCCTGCAGACCAGGATGCAAAGGTCTCAGCTCTGACCCATCCATGTCCATGTGCCGCCATCTTCCCCACCGTGATGCTAATACCCTGAGCATCTGAAACCAAGGAAGCCCTCAGGTTGTTTTGTTTTAGCACCTTTTTTTTTTTTTCTTCAAGACAAGGTTTCTCTATGTAGCCTTGGCTGTCCTGTACCTCACTCTGTAGACCAGGCTGGCCTTGAACTCACAGAACTCTGCCTGCCTCTGCCTCCTTGAGTGCTGGGATTAGCACCTTCCTTAAAAGTGCAGAATCTACCAAAACTATGAAATGTTTACAAATTTGTGTATCATCCTTACTCAGGGCTAGACTAATCGTTGTGTAATTCAGACCTTAGTAATATGTGCTGTCAACGCAAGCACTTAAAGGATTTTTGAGAGTTGCCTTGGTCCTGGTGTCTCTGCACAGCAAAGAACAGTGACTAGGCACCAGCACAGCAAACCAGTGCCTTAGTATTACATATATTTGTTTGGGTGGCAATTACCTGAGCAGTCTTTATGGAGCTGTGCCTCCCTTAAGCCACATAAAAAACATAAGGCAAACCAGTGCCTTAGTATTACATATATTTGTTTGGGTGGCAATTACCTGAGCAGTCTTTATGGAGCTGTGCCTCCCTTAAGCCACATAAAAAACATTTACACTTCGCCAACAAATAAATCTTAGTTAAAACTGTCAAAAAGGGATCTGGTTAGTATGGACACCATGTGCATCGAGGTGCTGATGAGGCCAGATGCTCTGGAACTGAAGTTATAGACATTTGTGAGGAGCCTGGCAACGGTGCAAGAAAATGAAGCCAGGACCTCTGGAAGAGGAACATGTACTCTTCACATCTGAGAGCCCTCTCCATGCGCAGTGTTCTTCCTCCCCCCAAGGAACCCCAAAATATCCCAAATAAAAAAGTAGCAAAAAAGTTTTCATTTTAAATTCTGAAAATTCTCGTTTTTATTGATTTAAAAACATGACTATATTCATGTGAAAATACATTAAGATACAGTTTTGTGACTTAATCTGCTTTATATGAAAGTATGAGGTCTTAGAAGTATTACAGTTGCTAAGGATTATGTGTTTTGATTTTGTGATACTTTTCATGAGAATTTCTGAGACAAAAGTAAGATTCTGAAGGTAAAATATGACATTAGTTTTCTAAATAAGACAGATTTGGGGGTGAGAAAAAGCAGATGTCTAGGAAGGTACAACAAAACCCAATGCACATTTTTTCCTAATTGTTTTGTTTTTGAGACAGGGTCTTTCTATGGAGCCCTGGCTGTCCTGGAACTCACAGATCCTCCTGCCTCTGCCTCCCCACACACCACCACCACTGGTTACATGTTTGCTTTTTGTTATTTTTGAGACACAGTTTTACTATCTATAGCCCAGACTGGCCTGGAACTCAGTATGTGCCCCAGCCTCACTGCTTCTGCCTCTGCTGAGATTGCCAGCATGAGGTGACATGCCCAACCAAACATCATGCATTTTCATTACAAAGCTTTAAAACAGCTTAACATTGCCTTTAAAAAAGCATTATATATAATATATACATGTGTGCGTGTGTGTGAATTTAGGTGCACTGCTAGGGATAAAATCTAGAACTACAGACATTCTAGGTGCCTCTCTGTTCTAGACATTTAAATAATCAAATATTTGTCCTAGATATTTAAAATATGAGATGTAACTCAGTGATAACAGAATATGTGTTCACATGCATAAAAATGGTTTTTATTTTCAGCACAGGCCCTACACCAAACCAAGAATTTCCCTCCACTTACTTCCCCAACACAACGCTAGGGCAATCAGCAGTGGGTGAATGCTGACCAGGCACTCTGCTCTCTGTAAGAGGTTTTGTTCCATTTACTTAATCAATGAATCCTCACTTTGGAGGCAACCACCATACAGAAAATCACTTACACTTCCAAAGAAGTTTTATGTAGGCAGGCATTTTCACTTTAGTATTTAAAGATTTTTTTTTCCTGCCCCACCCCCAAATCAGCAAAGCTTATGAAAGAACAAGGAAAACTTGGAAAGCAAGCAGAAACACCTATACTTTCACCACAGACATACACAGGCCTACTGGCAGTGTTGTTCTGTATTTATTTACCTTCTTTTCTCAAAGCGTACAAAAAATTAGGCACACACATACATGTAGTTATACTGTTTACAGAATTTGACAATCTTTTTTTTCCTGCTAAATAAAACTTTCCTGAATTGCTTTTCCTTCCCTTTATGCATTCCTCCCTTCCATTAACTATTTTTCTGAGAAAGGCTTTTCCCATATAGCTCAGGCTGGACTCTTGTCTTCATTTCTCAGGACTAGGATTACATACAAGTCTGTGCCCCTTCTTCCCTTCCCTTTCCTTCCCTACACACACACACACACACACACACACACACACACACACACCATGCATTTCTTAAACTATTTATTTGTTCTTATGTGTATGAGGGTTTGCCTGCATGTATGCATGTGTGCCACATGTGTCCCTGCTGTGTGAGGCTAGAAGAAGATGTTGGATTTCCTAGAACTAGAGTTATAAAGAATGAGCTACCATGTAGGTTTTGGGAACCAAACCTGGGTCCTGGGTCCTCTTTCCAGCACCCCCTCATCTATTTTAGTTGCCAAAAACTTTTGTTGAATGAATATCCAAAAAATGGTATTAACAACAGTAGTAATAGTTTTATAATTTTTGACTTTTATATAATTTGTATAAAATTATAGAAGCTGTAACATTTTAAATGTCTATTGCACTTTTGACAACGTCAAGCATGAAGATCTACAGGCACATGCGCTCTGTGTTTTCATAACCCCATGAAGCTATGATGCCTGGCATTTTGGTTCACTTTTCAAGGGCCCATTGACAAGTGGAAGATCCCAGGTTAAGTCACACATGGATAACTGTAGGTCTGCTCATGAAGTTCACAGGCTGAACTCCCACAAGCTGTAAAACAGAGTTTATGGGTTTGTGATCCAACCTATTCCTGTCTCGGTGCACAAAGTGGATGCTGTTACCTAGAAGAGAACAAGGACAGACGCTGAGGGCAAATGACACTCTAGTCTTCAGAATCACTGCTTACCAGGATCAAGGGAGCATTTCAACTCCTAATTAGTCCAGAGGGAGAAATTAATTACCTGGAGCCCATTATGTCCCTCTGTAATACTACCATAATTCTGCATCCTGGCAATTAAACATGACAAGGCAGTAGTTGAATGAGTGTTACTTAACACATTATGGGTTCTAAGGGGACAGCATCCTAAATTTACCCTTCTATTCAGTTTCATCAAGTATAATTAAGTAAAACATCCCATCAGACAGGCAGAATCTGGAAATAACATAGGTATCAGCTGGGAAATTCCATCTATTTCATAAGCACATGTACTAATAAAATAAAAATTTACTCGTGGGATTAGGGGTACCGCACTCATGAGGATCTGGGTCATCCCCGGCACTGCCAAAATAACAAAAGCAAAGGAAAGAAAAACAATGACTTCATAGGATGTTTTCTAACTAACCTAAGTGGTCAGGGAGAAGGCAGTAAACCAGTTAGCTGCCACACACCTAGACACTCACAGTCCTCTCCATTCATTAAGTTTTAATTTATCATCTAAGATCTGCTACTTCTATCTTGAACTCAAAACCAGAATTTTTGTTTGTTTTAAGACAGGGTCTGTCTGATTATGTAGTCCTGGCAGGGCTTTAACTATGTAGACCAGGCTGGCCTTGAACTCACACAGCTCCTCCTGTGTCTGCCTCCAAAGCTTTGGGGTTAAAGCTGTGCAACACCATCCCATCCAAACTAGAATTTACCTTGAAACGTTAGAGCAGATGGCTTGTTTTTTGGCATTACCTCCTGTGGTCACACCTACAGTAACAGGTTTAATTCTTCTGACCCTAACCCAGAAGATGTGGCTGTGGTGATTTGAATGAAAATGGCCCCACCGCTCAGAGGAAGTGGGTTTATCTGAAAGGATTAGGAGGTGTGAGCACTTGCTGGAAGAAGTGTGGCTGTGGGGGCTGGGTGGGGGCTGGGGACAGGGTTGGGGTGTGGGGTGGGTTTTGAGGTTTCAGAAGCTCAAGCCAGAAGCAGTGGCTCTTCTCTCTTTCTACCTATGCAGATGTAGAACTCCAGCCCCATGTCTGCCTGTGTGCCGCCATGCTGCCCGCCATGCCAATAACGGACCACACCTCTGAACTGTAAGCCAGCCCCAATTAAATGTTTTCTTATATAACCCTTGCAGTGGTCACGATGTCTCTTCACAGTAATAGAAACCCTAAGATAACAGTCAAGTGACACAGGATGAGAAATGGGGTTAAACACACACACACTTCCAGAGCTGAGGATGCAAACTAGTTATTCCAAAAATATGGCTCTGGGGGCTGGAGAGATGGCTCAGAGGTTAAGAGCACTGTCTACTCTT
Organism: Meriones unguiculatus; assembly: GCF_030254825.1. Taxonomy (NCBI): domain Eukaryota; kingdom Metazoa; phylum Chordata; class Mammalia; order Rodentia; family Muridae; genus Meriones; species Meriones unguiculatus. The sequence goes on from NC_083351.1 coordinate 90,534,806, forward strand.
CCAGAGTTCCTGAGTTCAATTCCTAGCCGCCACATGGTGGTTCCCAACCATCTCTAGTGAGATCTGGTGCCCTCTTCTGGCCTGCAGGCACACATTCAGGCAGAACTGTATACATAAGTAAATAACATCTAATACATACACGTGTCTATACGGCTCTGGAAGATGGGTGTGTAGTTCAGTGATAGAAGCTCAGTGTGCACAAGGCTCTGGGCAAAATATCCAACACCACAGAGAAAGACAGAATATGGTCCTAATGAGATGGTTCAGGGGGTAAAGGTTGTCACCAACCTTGACAACCTGAGTTTAATCCCCAGGACCCACATCATAGGAAAGAACAGACACCTGCAAGTTGTCCTCTGACTTTCATCTATACCAAGGCACAGATGTCCTGCCCCCATGTACGCATGCTCACACCTACATATACTAAATAAACGGAGCAATGCAAAATGATTTATTAATGCAAGTACTCAGAAGACATAGACAAGCAGATCTTTGTGTTTGAGGCCAGGTCAACTACAGCTGCACAGTGAGAACTTGTTGCAAAACAGTATCTATTTTAAAAACACAGAGGCTTCCTTTGAGGTGGCTGCTGCCTGTAATCCTAGCACTCGGAGGCAGGTGGATCTCTCTGTGAGTTTGAGGCCAGCCTGGTCTACAAAGTGAGTCCAGGACAGCCAAGGCTACACAGAGAAACCCTGTCTGGAAAAAAAACAAAAACAAACAAAACAAAACAACAACAAAGGCAGAGGCAAGTTAATCTCTGTGAGTTCGAGGCTAGCTGGTCTACACAGGACAGCTAGGGAGAAGAAAAAAAAAAGTAAAGAAAGAAACAAGGAAAGAAGGGAAGGGGAGGAGTGGGAAGAAAAGTAAGAGGTGGGGAGGTGAGAATTTTGCCCTAGTGAGCTCAATCCCCAGCATCAAAAACAAGCATTCCAGTGGTTCGGTGGCTTCTTTTTAAATTAATCTGATCTAAATTTTTGAGAGATGGCCATAGCATGCCTGCTGTAAAGAATTGAAACACTCAATTAAACCTCTTTCTCAAAAGCAGCCCTTTCAACACTCTGGGTTTTAGAGAAGTGTTAGTAAGGTGTGGTCACGACTTAAATCTGCCTATGCACAGTGACTTTTTGGTCCCATTGCACACTGTGGAGAAAGCCAGCCTTCCACCCTGACCAGGCATTGCTGGTGCACACAGCCAATTCAATTGTTGAATGAGGAGGCACGTGGGCACCCCTGGCACTGGCTTGTTTTCCAACACCGTGTGGGTCTCCTGGTTCAGTTAGTAAAAAAGATACGTTTAAAAGGGAACACAGCTCTCCAAGCTCGCACAGCAAGTGTCTTTCCATGGGAACCTACCTTGCTGGCCACCACTGAACTTCTGTCACTTTATTTTATATACCCATCTAAACTCTGTAGATTTATTTATTGGCTTATTATTTTTTTAGCTTTTTAGTTTTCTTTGTAGCCCTGACTGCCCTCAAACTCAAAGATACACCTGCCTCTGTCCCCCAAGTGCTGGGATTAAAGGTGTACACCACCACTTTTTTTTCCCCCTTTTTTTTTCTGTCTGTAGATTTTTGAATGTTGTAAAGAGATACAAGTTATCAAAGTATACAGCTTGTTTGCTGAATCCTCACCCTCCTTACATTCTCTTGACAAAGGCCCAGGGCTCTGCTCTGGAGCATTCCTCGTCCTTTGAGCCAGATGGCCTTGTAGAGCCTGATATCACTGTTGACATCTCAATCCCCCATCTCTTTCTGGGGAAATTCCCAGATTTCTTTGAGTATGGAATACTTTGCACATCTGTGTCATCTTTGTGCAGGGGCCATGCTAACCTTTGTGTTATTCCAACTTTAAGCTATGTGCTGTCAATGTGAGCACTCAACTCTTTTAAGATTTACTTTATTTTTAATTATGTGTGCTTTTATGTGTGCTTGTGTGGGAGTGGAGGGGGGCTGGAGGGTTGTACCCATGAGTGTAGCTACCCAAGGAGGCCAGAAAAGGGAGTCATTCCCAGGAGCTAATGTTACAGGTGGTTTTGAGTCACCTGATATAGGTTTGTGGGAACTGCACTTAAGTCCCTGACAGAACAGCCAGTGTTCGGAAACACTGAGCAATCTCCTAAAACCCTGCTGAACTTTCTAAAGAGCGTAACAGCCATATATCAACCAGCAACTCTATCTTGTTTTCTATGTCCCAAATCCCTGTCCCCACTCATGGGAACCCTCACCAAAAACAGACATCAACACACATAAGCCTCTGAAAATGAAAGATGCTCCTCACCAAAGCAAGCCACCTCATCAAGCCAAGACCCCCATTTTTCCAGTGTCTATGACATCAGAGAAGTGGGCAGCTCTTAGACTCGTAGAGGGCAGTGGAAAGGAACCTGTCCTTAATGCTCACCTGGACCTAAGATGAAAGTTCCTCCTTGCTGAGCTGGGTCTCCTTGGAAATCAAACAGTGGGCCAGTGACTGCCCGCCACAGGCTCTGAAGGCTCCCCGAGAGCAGGCTGGACTTGATGTGGGGGCTCTGCCCTGAAACATTGAAAACTGTCCTTAGGTGTTATCATTTTATACTCCAATCAGATATGTTGTCAGTTCTCACAGGAAACGTCCTTTAAAAGTTTTAAATTATGTCTGTGTCTGTATTTCTGTGTGGTTGTACATATGCCCACTGTGCCCAGTGGAGGTAGAGGTACAGGCAGCGGGGAGTCGCCCACAGTGAGCATTGGCACTGAACTTGGTTCTTTTGTAAGTGCAGCATGAACTCTTAATAGCTGCGCCATCACCCCTCCAGCCCCAGAAACATTCTGCCCCACTGTCCCTTCCTTACTCTTCAATGGAAATCACAGGACAGAACTTTCCCCTTTCTTTTTTCTTCCTTGTAAAAATGGCTTAACCTGTCACTGAGACTGGCTCAGGAGTCCTTTTCTAGTGCAGAGTAAGGCAGTTGGCAGCATCCTTGCCTTCTATACCAGCTAAATGCCAGTAACACTGGTCCCTGCACAACCGAAAATAACTCCAGGTCAGGACAAACATGCTTGGGAGGGGACGATGTCACTGCTGAGGATATTGTCTTCAAGGAAGAAGTGACAACAGACCTGGCCCATTTGCTGTAGAGAACATCAATGACACTTCTACCATAATTTCCCACGTACACTTGCTGGTCCCTGCCTCATGTTCTTGTCCAGGACACACTTTGCACAGGCTGTTAAATGGAAGTCCAACACCTTTTCCTCCTCCTGGGCCCATGACTAGGCCCATGGCCTTTCCAGTTTCCTTCACATTAGCCTGGGTGATGTTCCAGCTAGTGAGTGAAGTGGTTGCTTCTAGGACAAGCTCCCTAACCTCCCTCCACATTGTTGGAAAGCTGGGACTGGAACAACAGAGCCACAGGAGGGCAGGGCATGGGTCTTAGAAGTGCTGCTGATGCTTGCCATCATCTACCCTATTTTCACAATAACTGGTGAGTCTGCTCTGTGACTAACATTCCTGCTCCTTTTGAGCCGAGACATTCAGTAGCATAACTATTTTTCTCTTATTCTTGCCTTGTTTATGTCAGAATTTAAGCTTTAACCTTTGATGGCTGTACAGAAAAACACTCAGAGTCAAACTTACCTTCCCCTACTCCATCTTCTGACTCAGATCGGTTTGACTCCAGCTACATGTGGGCGCATTTCTCCACATGCCAAACAAGCAGTAACTCAATGGTGACAAAATCTACCAGAAGATAACCGCAGATCAGGCAGGCGGAAGAGAGGGAGCTCCAGAGAGGTCCCTACTTAATGCAGATGCTGACCACAAGCCTGGGTTATTTTAAAATGTTTATTTATATTTCATGTATATGGGTGTTTTGTTTGCACAGCAGAAGCCAGTGGCTGGTTACAAAGTAGGATCCTGTAAGCCCTTTGGGGATACAGTGGATTTTCTTAATTGTCAATTTGACAGGATCATCTGGGAAGGGAGTCTCAGTGAAGACTGTCTAGATTTCATTGGCCTGTAGCCATGTTTGTGGGAAATGACATTGATTAGGGTGCCCACTGTGGGCAGCGCTGTCCTCTGGCTAGGGGACCCTGTACTGTGTATATGTAGAGAAAGGGACTGAGCATAAGCATGCATGTATGAACTTAAGGCTCTCTGCTCTTGACTGAGGAGGCAATATGACTGGATGCTTCAAGCTCCAGCTGCCTTGACGTCCTGCAGTGATGGCCTGTGACCTACAATTGTGAGCCACGTAAAATCTCCCCCTTAAGCTGCATGTCCAAGGGTATTTTATCACAGCAACAGAAACTAAATGATGACATAACCACTTAGAGTTTAACTTTTAAAATTTGTTGTTGTTGTTGTTTTGTGCCTTGTGGGTTTAATTTTAATTTTATGTGCATTGCTGTTTTGCCTGCATGTATGTCTGTGTGAGGGTGTCAGATCTTATAGTTGCAGACAGTTGTAAGCTGCCATATGGGAGCTGGGATTTGAACCTGGGTCCTCTGGAAAAGCAGCCAGTGCTTCCAACCACTGAGCGAGCTCCCCAGCCCCAACGTTTTTTAATTTTTAATTTTATTTTACTTATATGGGCATTTTGCCTGCCCATACATCTGTTCACCACATGCATGCAGTGGCTACAAAGGCCAGAAGAGGGCATCAGGTCCCCCTGGAACCAGAATTATACAGACAGTTGGAGAGGTCGCAGGGTGCTAGGAATGAACCTGTGTCCCCTGGAGGAGCAGACAATGCTCTTAACCACTGAGTTGTCTCCCCACCCTAAATGGTTTAATTTTTAAGTGAGTATCTTAAGAATGACTCTATGCTGGCCTTACAAGGAGGAACCTTTAAAAAGTATTTTATGAAGCTGGGAAGATGGCTCAGTTCCCAGTACCACAGAGTCGAATCTCCAGCTCCAGGTGATTCAACTCCTTCCAGTCTCCATGGACACTGTACATGACACATGAAGACAAAATACCCACATAAAAATAAATCTTTAACGAAAATCTTGCTGTACTGCCAGGTGGCAGTGGTGCACACCTTTAATCCCAGCAGAGGCAGAGGCAGGTGAGCTCTGAGTTTGAGGCCAGCCTGGTCTACAGAGTGAGTTCCAGGTCAGCCAGGAGTTGGGGGGGAAGGGAGAGAAGAGGAGAGAGAGAGGAGGAGAGGGAGAGAAAGAAAGAGAGAGAGGGAGCGAGAGAGAGAGAGAGAGCAGTTTTAGAGACAGATTGCAGAGAGAGAGCAAGCTAGACAGACACAGGTGAAGACAGAGAAAGACAGAGAATGAGGAGAGAGAAAATTAGCGCAGATTGCTGGAGTTAGTTTGAGGCCAAGCATAATAATTCAGGGACCAAGAGAAAAGCCAGATTGAATCAGTCAGCAGGCAGAGAAGTTTGAGCCAGAACAGCTGAGTTGAACCAGCCAGCAGAGTTCAGAAACAAGGAAGGCTGAGCTTATTCAGCAGTAAGTCTCAGAGGCTGAAACATTCTAGGCCTAGGTTATAGTGTAAGGTGGCCAGAAGCTTCCAGGACTAGGTCTAGGTTAGCAGACAGAAGCAGTAAGCCTCTGAAACAACAACTGCCTCAGGAGAATAAAGGTTAATTTTACAAATATTATGTAACAGTAAAACAGACACAACTATATAAAGTGACTTATACTCTATGCTATATAAAATATATTTAAATAAAAGAAGTATAAACAAGGGGCTGGAGAGATGGCTCAGAGGTTAAGAGCACTGCCTGCTCTTCCAGTGGTCCTGAGTTCAATTCCCAGCAACCACATGGTGGCTCCTAACCATCTGTAATAAGATCTGGTGTCTTCTTCTGGCATGCAGGCGTACATGCGATAGAACATTGTATGCATAATAAAATAAAATATTTAAAAAAAAAAAAAGAAGTATAAACAAGTTGCATGTATTCTTTCATAATTACAAAATGCATTTATTTGGTTTGGAGTTCACTTGTTTTCTTTACATTTCCTTGAGACAGGAGATAAAGTGCCACAAAAGTGAAGCTCACAGATCTTTTGTTTGTTTCTTTTAAGACACGGCTGTCTGGACTCACTTTGTGGACTAGGCTGGCCGCAAACTCACAAAGATCCACCTGCCTCTGCCTCCGGAGTGCTGGAATTAAAAATGTGCACCACCACACCTGGCTTATAAACAGATCTTACACATGCTGAGACAGTTAGCGACATAAAAACGGTGACCTCAAACCTGCGGCCTACCATACTCCCCCAGCCAAGGCAAAAACTGAGTGCTGGCTTATCAGTTTAGTCAACTGTTGGTTTCGGTCTCTAAAACCAGCAATAAGGTGGGGCGCAATATCGTACACTTTTATTCCCAGCACTAGGGAGGCAGAGACAAGAGGGTATCAGCAGGCAAAATACCCACACACATAAAATAAGAATAATAAAAAGACCATGGCATGTCTGCCCCCCAAGCAGCTCCCAGCCCGTCTCAGTGTCTCCTTGGCTGACAACATCTTTATCACCATCACTGGCTTCAGCTCTTCCAAGTGTGGTTCCTCCTCCACACATTCTGTGACTTACTGACACAAAACACCTGAGAATCATTCATCAAGGATAAATCCAAACTGAGTCAAGCTGAATTCAGTGTGAAGCAGCCAGCCTATCCAACGACTCACACCAATTCAGCTAGAGGCAGGTACCTGCCTGTCTTCACTTGGGGGGCACTTCCTGAAGCCTTAAAGCACCCCTTTCCACCCTCACCCCACTAGTAACTTTAATGGCAGCTGGGACTTCACCTCCAAAGCCAACTGCTTCTGGACCCTTCTCTCTCATGCTCTCAGAACTGGCACTCATCAGGCCTGCATCTCCTGTATCACATCTGCTAAGCTGCACTGCAACCTCTGGAAGGCAGAGGCTTGCTGGGTAATGTCTTTCCACTGTGTAAAGACGGTCCTTGTATTATTGATTTCTGTGCCGTGCAGATCTGATTCAAGCTGGGCTTTGGCACTGCCATTTTTATGAAGCATCTCAATGTTTTATAAACCTTGTTCTCTATCATCTTCTGATTGACCATATAAAGAGCTGAACAGCCTATAGCTGGGCAGGAGCATTAAGGCAGTGAGTCCAGGTCCAGAGAGGGGAGTTCCAGGTGGGGACCAGAGAGAGAGAAGTCACCATCAGAACAGGAATGAAGAAGCAGGTACCAGAGCGAGACAAAGATGGCAAGAAACCAGCTCTATGGCAGGAAGGAGACCAGGCTAGTGTTATCTATAGTGTCTGAAGCTTTTAATAAATATAAAGATCTCCATGTCATTATTATTCAGGAGCTAGGGCAGGCATTAAAGAAAAAAAACAAAAACAAAAAACAAAAACAAAAAACACCTTACAATTTACAGAGCCTAGGGCAGGCATTAAAGAAAACAAACAAACAAACAAACAAAAACCAAAAAACACCTTACAATTTACAGAGGCTGTCCTTTATCACCTTCCCTCAAGAAGCATCCAACACAGTGCTTAGCACAGATAAGAACTCAGTAACTGTTGAGAATGACTGACTGGAGTTGAGTTCTCATCTCTAGTATTTGGAAACCAAATCAGGCCTACAAAAAGACCAACAGGTCACCTCAGCTGGGCCTAGTGCTGAGAGCCCATCCTCGCCGAACTCACGAGTTAGATGCAGCAGGACTACAAGTTCAAGGCCAGCCTGGGACTACATAGTGAGACCCAATGTGAAGATAACTAAAAATATAGCTAGTGTTTGCTAAGGTCTGCTAAGCAAAAACAAGGAATGTGGACATCACAAAGTTGAATAAACACCAAACTCTTTGTCTAACTGCACAGTGCAATGGGGTATACTTTAAGAGCAGCAAGGACTCTTAAAGTCCTGGAGGAGAAGCCTCTCCTGCTTGAACTGTTATTGGAAAGCTGGGTTTAATATCCAATGACATTGTGTTGAGACACAAAAGCACACAAACTCGTTATATTTTCCTACTAATTAGGGAAGTAAAATGTCCTCCTGAAAAGTGTACAGGTTGGCTGGGGTGTCACTCTGTGGAAGATGGCTTGCGTGGCACAAACAAGGCCAATTTTGTCACTTAAACTTTGAAGAAAATACCGCAGTGTCTTCTGAATTCCTTTCATTAAACATAAAAATGACAACTAGAGGTCTTTATGGAAATTGTTTTGTTTTCACAAAAATGGGCTTATAGAGAATACTTTTCTACTATCTGCTCTTGTTCATTCAATGTCCCCATGTCATTTGCTGTGGGTTCAAAGTGACTTCCTAAAGAAGCTGTAGACTGCTGGAATTAGAGACTAACAGGAACACCAGAGGGCCAAGAGAAATAGACTGTGGAGGTCTGGCTCATGAGGCTTACAGGAAAATAGGACTTAACTGAGAACAGGACTACAGGCCATTAGTGTCACACTCTGACAGAGAATCTGGCGTCATTCTGCCCATGTCCTGAAAAATAAGTGAGGCTGAATGCCAAAGTAATGGACTAGGATGTCTGGCAGAAGCCATGTCATGACATGTGATGCTAGTCCAGGCTGTGGTATGGCTCCTGTTCACTACTCCTTCGCTAACTGTACAGTGAGAGAGGGAGGGCAGAGATATGATACAGCAAAAAAGAGGATTCGAGCAAGTTCCAAGACACAGGCAAGGCTTGTGAGAGAAGGACACTTTGATTTTTAAGGAGATTGGGGTCACTAAATAGAACCTCTGGTGGGCTGGAGCGATGGCTCAGCAGTTAAGAGTGACTGCTCTTCAAGAGGACCCAGGCTCCATTCCCAGCAGCTACATGGCAGCTTACAGCTGTCTGTAACTCCTATCCAGGGACCCAACGCTTTCATAGAGTCATACATGCAGTCAAGGCACCAATATACATAAAATAAAAATAAACAAATTACAAAACAAAGAACCTCTGGCTTTTCACAGACAAGAGGTACTTGGAGGCCAGGACCCCAAGACTAGAGTCTCAGGCTTGTGAAAATGTAAATCCATCTGAAGAAGAGCCTGAACTGACAGAACTACTGAGGGGTTCTCTGCCCAAAAACAAAGGTTTAGGGACCCAGGCTCTCAGCTCAACATCAATGTTGTAGAAGGGGGCCAAACTACATCTTGAGCTGGCAGAAGTGGGCAGCACTGCCAATGGGGTTTTGCAGACATGACACATGCATGTTATGGGGTCACGACAGCCTGCATCAGTGTCCACAGAGCCACTTGGCCAGGCAACGTGTGGCAGTGTCACCTAAGACTATCACATAGAGCTGTGAAGGGGATGCCTAAGCCGCACTGGGAATCCCAGGATACTAAAGATGCCAGGGCTGTAGGACATCTACTAAAGAGAGCCCCAGGCATGGATGGGGCCAGCTCACCAGAACGGCAGCATGTGCTGCAGAAGTTAGAACTGGAAGGGTGGGGCTGCCTACGCTACGGGAACACAGAGGATTCCAGCGAACATGGAGCTGACTGCAGAATTACGTTAGTCCTGCTGTTTTGGTCTTTCCTTGCTGTCCTGGTTATTTTTTTTGTCAACTTCACCCGAACTTAGACATATCTGGGAAGAGGGACTCCTAATTGAGAAAATGTTTCCAGTAAGACTGGCCTAGAGATGAGTCTATGGGGTGACTGATGTGGGAAAGACCATCTTACTGTGGGTGGCACCACTCCTGGGCAGGTGGTCCTGTGCTATATAAGAAAGCAGCGAGCAAGGCATGGGAACAAACCAATAAGCAGTGTTCCTCCATGGCTTCTGCTCACGCCCTGCCTCCAGGTCCAGGCCGTGGGCTCATGCCCTGACTTCCTTTAATGATGGACTGTGATGTGAAAGTGTAAGATAATAAACCCTTTGCCCCAACTTACTTTTGGTGATGGTGTTTATCACCACAGTAGAAGCCCTGAGACCTACTCTCTTTCCTTTCCTTTTTTCTGGAATGCGAGTGTTTATTCTGCACCACAGTAAACTGAAAAATGTGTAAAACTAAAAAAAAAAAAAAAAAAAAATTTACACGGAGCTCACAGTTAAGAGTCTGAATCTCAGAAGAGCCTTGAAGATTTGTTTGTATTATTATCTTTAAAAAATCATATGTACGTGTGTATATGTGTACGTGCTTATGTGTGCAGGAGTCCTTGGATGCCAGGAGAGGGTGTCAGATTTCTCAGAACTGGAGTTAGAGGTTGTTAGGAGCCACTATGTTGGTGCTGGGACTTGCAAAAGCAGCAAGTGCCCTTAACCACTGAGCCATCTCACCAGCTCAGCCCCTTGGATTCCTATTTTGTCACAGCAACAGGTAAAGTATTGAACACACCTTTGCTATGTACATATGCCTTAGTGTGAGAAGATACACATGTCTGAAGAATCACATTGTATGTGAAACACGTCTTACCAGAGGAGGAAATTTCTTCACCTCTTTTCATTCCCAATCTTTTATAAATTTCTCTCTCAGGATCAACATAGATTTCATGAGAATAGCCAGTCAGTTTGCAGAAAGGCTAAAAAGAGAATAACAGGAGTTTCTATGAGAACAAATGAGAAAAAAGTAATGACAGTCTCACTTTCTACACCCAGGGACTCAACAAATTTAATTTTGTATATGAAACACTTAACATGATCGTTCCTCAGTTTGTTAGACATTTACCTCAATATGATGGTATGATGACTGTCCAATCACTATGAGGGTGACATCTGCTTCCTTTGGGAGAAAGAGAGACAAATACATATTACTAAATGTATGTCTTAAGAACTTTCCCTAAAGCAATTCTTTTGTTTTATTCTAATGCCACCTATAGGCTTCCAGAAGAACAGAAAACAACAAAATTGCATGGGTAGAAAGAAATGCATGGTACAATATTTGAGTAATTCAGATTATTTGTTGGAATTTCAAGACTTAAACATAAAACTACTAGAAGAAAAATCAGAGGGAAGCTTAGTAACTCTGTCTGGGTAATGATCTGGCTCAGTGAGTAAAGGTGCTGCCATGCCTGATGATCCTACTTCCATCTCAGGGACCTACATGGTAGCAGAGAACTGACTCCTGAAAGCTGTCTGACCTCCACACATGCACATACAAGTCAATAAAACATACCAACAACCGTAAACATGTATTCTTATCTAGCAAAGAAGGCAGCAGAGAAAAGACACAGCACACTGACTGGACTAAGAAAACCGATGCAAATTACGCACTTGTCAAGAGACTTCTTTAATCTATGCTATGAATTCAAACACAGTAACAAGACAATCCAGTTTTAAAAATGGACAAAAATGGGCTAAAGATCAGGGCTTGTCTAGTACCCGCAGGGTCTGGATTTGATCTCTAGCAAAGGTGGGGCTAAGACTTAAATAGACAGTTCACAAAAGACAGAAGACATATAAATAGCAAGAATTCTTGGGCTGCGGAGATGGCTCAGTGGATAAGGATCTGAGGATCTGAGTTCTAGCACCAGAAAAAAAAACAAACAAACAAAAACCGCCAGTGCAGCTGCACGTGCATTGCAGCCCCAGCAATGCAGAGGAGGATCCTGAGGCTCCCTGTCCAGTTAGCCAGTTCAAATCAGCAATTCCAGGCCAGTGAGGGATGCTGCGTGAAAAACAAGGAGAATGGCACCTGAGGAACAACACTTGAGGGTTACCTCTGGCCTCCATGCACATACATGCACAGAAATTTGTACACTCAACACAACTGTTAAGCATCACTAGTCATTAGAGAAATGAAAACAGCAATGAAGTATCTCTTCGCCGTAGGAGATGCCACTAATCAAAACAAGGTAAATATCTGTGAGGACACAGAACAAACAATCTCTGCGTGGTGCTAATGAGACTAAATTAGTATAATTTTATGAAAATAGTACACGACCACTTACAAAAATTAAAAAGAACTACTGCCTGATTCAGAAATGTCACAACTGGTTATACATCCAAAAGAAATGAAAGGAGCAAATGCCAGGCAAGGAAGTATCCCAAGTGTCCATTAGTGAACAAACGCATAAAGAAAAGTGTGATATTCCAATGAAGTAGCATCGACTATGGGGAACGAGGCTTTTCCTTTTGTTACTTGTGAAAACACGGACCAATCCAGCACAGTGACATAGTTACTAATAATGTACTATTTCAAATCCACAAAAAAAAAAAAAGGTCAACTTCAAATGTTCTCTGTAAGCACACACACAACATGCTTACTGGGTTTCTGCCAGGAGAGGCATGGACCAAAAACCAAACCAAAACAAACACAAACCCCAACAACAACACACAGGAAATACAATCAGCCATAAAAAAATGAGGGTAAGATAACTGCAGGAAATGAGTGGAAATGGACACCATTATGCCAAGTCAATGTGGCATAATGACTTGTCTCCCTGTCTGCATGGTCATTTTCCTGGCCCTGTTTCTTGGGACCAGTGAACCCACCCAAGAGCTAGCTCCAATAAACCTGCCTTTTTTTTTTCCTTAAACTTTTAATTAGGCTTGAATTGGCTTATTTTGTGGTGGAGAAAAATCTTAGGTATGAAAGTAGAAAAGGGGTTGTCAGGATGAGGTCTAGGGTGAGAGGGAATGAGAGGGTAAAGGAACATAAAGATATGTATCAAGAAAACCAATGTGGCTCCGGAGAGAAGAGCAACAAGAACGGGGGAGGCGGCAAAATAAGAACAAAGTGCACATGTATGAAAACACCACGGCGAGGCCTTTCTCTTCATGCTGTGTAAATCAACACTGTCGACGAGATTATGTTTACAACGCGAAGGTGCTTCAGAGTACCGTAAACAAAAGGAATAGAAGGGCAGGCAGAAGTTTAATTGTTTTTTCTCACACATCCTAATAGGAATGTATGCTGAAAACAGACGTTAGTTTTACAACCGCCCAGTGTCTTCACTCACAAAGCTCATCTGGAGACGGAAGAAAAACAGGAAGCCGGCCTTTAATCTAGCACTCAGGAGACAGAGGCAGGTGATCTCTGTGATTTCAAGTCCAGCCTGGTCTACAAAGCAAGTCCAGGACAGCCGGGGTTACACAGAGAGAAACTGTCTCGAAAAATCAAAAAAGGAAAAAAAAAAAAAAAAGAAAAGAAAAGAAAAGAGAGAGAGGGAGAGAGAAAAAAATAGGAACAGAGCTTGCAGCTAGCTTACTGGCAAATACAAACCTACATTCTTAAGATTATCATTTTCCTATAACGAATAACTATTTGAGCTGTGTAAACTAAAGGGTGAAAAACATTAAGAAGTTGCAGCCTGGGTTTTGTTTTGATTTTTGCATTCTTATGCAACATGCGGACGAAAGCAGTTTATCAGGTAAAATTATGACAGTCCGTTCTCATGAGGGCGCAAAGGAGCTTATTTCGACAGAAATAGAGGATGGAGGAGGAGACACCCACAGCTCACCCACCCACTGCCGCTCGCTCAGGAAACTTACTCGGAGAACGCTCTTGGGGATTTTGGCCAGATCTTCAACGTATTCTTTACAGACGTAACACAAGAAATGCTGAAAGGCAACCATGCAGAGGAGCATGTCAGCATGTCAGCTGGGTCCCAGAAGGTCCAGGAGCTCGGTGCCAGGCGAGCTGCTACAGCCGCACCGGCTCGGCCCGGCCCTTCCCGCCCGACCCGCGCTCACCCTCACGAACACCACCACGGCCCGCCGCTCCCGGAACAGCGCACCGAATGGCAACCGTCTCCCGGACGCGTCCAGCACCGGCAGCTCGGCCACGGCGGCCGCCAGCGGCTGCCCGCGCTCTGCGTCCGAGCTCGCAGGGCTCAGGACCCAGGCGCTGACCTGCCGCGTCACCGGGGCAGCCATCGCGGAGAAGGCGACCGCTCGAGTCCGCCAGGAGCCGCGGGGGCGGGGCCAGGCGGGAGGGGCGGGGCCGAGGCTCCAAAGGCGGGGCTATGCAGGAGGAGGCGAGGTTACGAGGGTGCCAGGCTGAAGGCGGAGCCACGAAGGAGGCGGAGCCACGCGGGAGGGCGTCCCCAAGGGACGAGACCTAGGGGGAACGGAACACAACAAACCCGTCTTTCGCCGTTTGAGTGCCAAAGGACAGGGCCATGCTGTGCGAGGTGAGGTTGGACTAGTCCCTCTCTCTACTGCCTACGAAACTTCCCGCTTGAAAGAAGGCTGGAAAGATAGGTCAGTGCTTAACAGCTTCTGGAGACTTTTCTGGAGACTAAGGGTTTCGTTTCCGACACTCACATAGCAGCTCACAACTCTGAACTCCAGTCCCAGAGTGTCTGATAGCTAGCCTATTCTGGCCTCCACCGGCACCGTTCAGAGTGCCTACTGCTCTTGCAGAGGACCCAAGTTAGATTCCCAATACCCACATCAAATGTTCATTACTGCCTGTAACCTCTGACATCCTCTGGGGACTCACAGAGAGAGGGAGGGAGAGAGAATGAAAAATAATAAGAACAAGTCATTAAAAAATTTAGATTAGGGGCTGGAGAGATTACTCAGTGGTTAAGAGCACTGTCTGCTTTTCCAAAGAACAAGGGTTCAATTCTCAGCACCCACATGGCAGCTCACAACTTTCTGTATCAGACACCTTCACATTAATGTACATAAAATAAAATTATGCACAGCTTTAATCCCACCACTAGAGAGGCAGAAACAGGCAGATCTCTGAGTTCGAGACCATCCTGGTCTACAGAGCGAGTTCCACAACAGCCAGGGCTACACAGAGAAACCTTGTCTCGAAAACAAAAATAAAATTGGTGTTCCTGTGTGTGTTGTCAGTCTGTGGGTATGAACAGGCCTCCTCCCGTGGCGGTCACAGGACTTTTGGTAGTTGGCTCTCTGCTTCCATCACTTGGATCCCAAGGATTGAAGTTGGTGGCAAAGGCCTGCCTTACAGTGCTGTTACCTTGTATTTGTAATCAGCTTCTTCCATTTCCCAATCTGTATACCCCTTTTCCACAGAAACCACTTCGGCCTGTTGTAGGTCTTCACCTAATACACTGGCCAAAGTAATCTCCATTGGCTTTAAGTACACACACTGTGGAAGGGCCTGTGTCCAGACCCTTCCTTACTCTACTGTGGAGTGATGCTGTAGTTTTCCTCGGCTGTCAGGACGAGCCACTGGAGGCAGAGCGGACTCCCTTCTATGCCTGTTGCTTCAAAGGCCCACAGAAACCAATGTGCTGAGAGAATAAAGCACACTTGCAGAGTGCATAAAAGAGACAGGGTTCTTAACGCAGCTAAGGCTTCAGTCCCGCATTTGGGCTCTACTTGAGTCAACTTTGGATCTTAGTAACAAATTTCACTTTTTTGCTTCAGTCAGTTCTGTGTTCTTGTGTTTTAAAATGTGTACAGCACTTAGTGTGTCTGTGCATGCGAGCACATGTGCTCATGTACACACTGCATGTATAGAGACCAAAGGACAACTTGTGGAAATCAGTTCTGTCTTCCATCATGTGGGTGCAAGGGATTGCATGCAGGTGGTTAGGCTTGGCAGCAGTGAGCTGAGCTGTCTCCTGATAGCTGTTAACCACTCTAGCTGTGGAGACTGGACTCTGTAGGTGCATTAACCCTAAAGGAGACATTGGCCAGTATGTTGGTCTCTGTCTAATCCCAAAGATCACTGACATGTTAGGACAAAGTGAAATCACAACTCTCTGTTCAGAAGTCAAACAAAATAGAATAGTATATAAATGTATGTGAATTAATCCAGCATGGTAGAAAACAGTCATGAATCAGAATTCATGCTGTATTTCACAGAATGGTTCAGTGAATCAAAAGATACAAGTCAACATGGCCTGAAGAAGTTTTCACCTACAACTGCCAGATACAGTATTTTACAAAGGGACCAGCAATATGCCTGAGCTGATAAAGGCCCAAATGGGAGGAGAAAACCAACTCCCAAAAGTTGTCCTTTGACCTCTACTCACTCATGTGCTGTGACTTGGGTGCAAGGCATTCTGTTGGAGCTCCTGGTGATTTCACTAGATGGTGCTGATTACATTTCTAAGTGGAAGACTTACCCATGGACACTTGGTCATTTCTGTCTTGGTGGGAGCAGGACACCTCCTCTGCTGTTTTCCATCTGCTCAAGAGAATTCCTTTCTACATTTCTGGGATCCAGATAGGCCAGGGCTCCCTGGAACTTAGGGACTATACTGGAGATCTTGTTGCCCCTGGCAACCTTCTTCTTGCTAGCTGTCCTCTGGCCATTCTGAACTCCTGCAGTTGCCTGATTTCATCTGCTTGCTCCTCCTCAGAGCCTTTGATCCACATCCTCTCTTCTGGGGAGGCACTGGCCAGATGCCGATGCCATCCTCCTTAGGTCTTGGCTTGGTTATTTCTTAGTGAATTCCCTGGACCACCCGAGCTCTGCTGTCTTTACCTTCTTTGCACCATCACCATCTAACACTGTGTCTAACCAATTCACTTCATTTCAACTAAAATATGACATCTTTCTGAAAGGATCTGTTTCAGGCACTACTCTGTCTCCCACTACACCTAAAATACAGGTAAACAACAAAACAAACAAAAACCATATTCTGTCCTTTCCACATAGGAAGTGAGAGGTTAGGGGCCTTGTTGGGACAATGAACTACAATGGGTTCAGTGATCTACAGAACAGATTTGGTATAGAAGTTTTACTTTTATTTTATTTGTGTGTGTAACATGGAGGCCAGAGCACAGTGCTCTTGACTGCTAAGCCTTCTCTCTAGTTCCAGCCTTAAATTTTTAATTAACTAATTTGTGCAGGGGCAGGGTGTGAACCGTGGCACTCATGCGGAGGCCAGAAGACAGCTCTGGGTTGCTGCCCTTCCTTCAGGAGAGCTCGGAGATTGAACTCAGGTCATCAGGGTTCCTGGCAAGCACTTCAGCCTACTGAGCCATTTCACTAATGCCTGTGTAGCGTTGGGAGCTTTAAGTAGGTTAAAAGAGTGGTTTCCACTTGGATCACTGCTCAGGAGAAAGCTACCTTCACATCGAAGCTACATTAACACCCTGTGCTGAGGCCTCTGGGGAGAGCAGCCAAGCAGAGGAGACACTTGCCAGATGGCTGAGAAAGCTTTCCAGAGGCTGAGGCTCTGGCCCTGCGCTAGTCTTCAGATAAATTTAGATCAGCAGTTCTCAACTTGTGGGTCATGACCCTTTCACAAGAGTCACCTAAGACCACTGCAAAACATAGATGTTTACAATTCATATTACAATTCATAGCAGTAGCAGAATTACAGTTAGGAACTTAAAATGGAAAAACTTTTATGGTTGTGGGTTACCACATATGAGGAACTATATTAAGGGTTGCAGCGTTAGGAAGGTTGAGAACCGCTGCTTTAGACCCTCCATCTTAAAGCCAGGGGAATGGGAGAGCAGAGACAAACCACTCTGCTCTGCACCATCGCAGTTTCTGCCCACCCGAAATCAATGTTATAAGTTAATGTTAGCCATAATCCCAGTACGCGGGGAGGCAGAGGCAGGTGGATTTCTGTGAGTTCAAGACCAGCCTGGTCTACAAAATGAATCCAGGATAGCCAGGGCTACACAGAGAACCCTGTTTTGAAAAAATAAAGTGTTAAGCGGCCAGGGAGAACTTTAATTTGTAAGTTGTGTGGTGTTTATTTATTCCCATATGTATGTATATGTGTGCCCCTGCCACAGTGCACTGTATTCTCAAGGGTGACTGACCAGGAGCTTTTCAGCTGATCCCCCTTTATCCGGCTCCCATCTCAGTAGGAGTGCTGGGATTTCGGATACTTGCTACCATGACCTTCATTTGTCAGACCAGGTTGTGGCATAGGTCATAGGCATCTCTGTTCCAGCAGTCAGTCACAACTGACTGAAATGGAGATTGGAAAATCCAGAGAAGCTACTGCTTGGAGGAAAAATGAAATTATCACTTTTGAACAGAATACCAGACCCCAAGGTTTGTGAAACTCATCTAAGAAGAAATGGTTTCATGTGGAAGGGTTTTATGTTCCCGTGGAAGAACGAGAACCTCTGTGAGTTCTTCGATATCCCCTGCTGGCAGTCTCTGAGCGGAACCTGCTCATACATTCATGTTCAATCATATGGTTTTCCTGCCGCATCATTTTTCTGTAAATGTGTTGATATCAAGAACTGCTTTCTTGCTTGCTTTCTTGCTTGCTTTCTTGCTTGCTTTCTTGCTTCCTTCCTTTCTTTCTTTCTTTCTTTCTTTCTTTCTTTCTTTCTTTCTTTCTTTCTTTCTTTCTTTCTTTCTTCCTTTCTTGCTTTCTTGCTTTCTTTCTTTCTTTCTTTCTTTCTTTCTTCCTCTCTCTCTCTCTCTCTCTCTCTCTCTCTCTGACTTATTTACTATACATACAGTCTTTTGTCTGTATGTATGCTAGCATGCCAGAAGAGGGCACCAGATCTCATAATAGATGATTATGATCCACATGAGCCACCATGTGTTTCCTGGGAATTGAACTCAGGTCCTTTGGAAGAACAGCCAGTGTTTTTAACCTCTGAGCCATCTCTCTAGCTCCAAGAATTGTTTTCTTATAAACAGACATTCAAGTCTTTTCCTGTCAAAATCTTCTTAGGTCAAATAGATGTTTCTTTTGTCAGAAAGATTTTTCTAGTCATTATATCATCAGGACATCCTCTCTCCCTGAATTCTCTAATATGTTTACAACTGGCTTGTACAATTACCCATATTTATTGCATTCATAAGACTTCTTCCTGCTATGAATTCTCTGATGTATTCTAAGTTTGATTTCTGACCAAAATGTTTTCCCACATTCATTACAATGGAAGGGTTTCTTTTCCTGTATAAATTCTCCCATGGTCACTAAGGATTATCTTTTGTACAAATGTTTCCTCACATTCATTACACTTACATGGTTTCTCTCCAGTGTGGAGATGGATGTCTGGGTAATTTTTTTCCACAGTTATTACATTTAGCCAGTTTTTCTCCTGTGTGATTTCTTTCATGTTGAGGGAGATGATATTTTCACCAGGATTTTTCACATTTTACACTGGTAAGTTTTTTCCCCCATCATGAGTTCTTTGATGTATTCTGAAGTTTAATTTCTGACTAAACGTTTATCCACATACATTATATTGAAAGGATTTCTCTCCTGTGTGGATTTTCTAATGTACCCTGAAGGTTGACTTCTGGACAAATTTTTCTCACATCCGTTACATTTACATGGTTTCTTTGCTGTGTGGATTCTTTGATGTGTGCTGAGGTATGCTCTTCTGGGAGAAAGCCTTTCCACATTCATTACATGTAAATGGTTTCTCACCTGTGTGTGTTCTGTGATGTTGAATGAGATGTCCTATCTGAAAGAAGGATTTCTCATGTTCATTACATTTGTAAGGGTTTTAGCTCACCTTGAGTTCTTTGGTGTATTTTGTGTAATGTCTCATCAAGCATATTTTCGTGACATCTAGAGGACTTATTCTCAGTCCTGTCATTAGGCTCTATCGGATTCTCTCCTGTGACAGTTTTCTGAGGTCGAATGAAGTGTGATTGCCTACAGGTATTCCCACATTGCATTACCGTGTTTCAGACTCCTGTTTAATTCACTGTCTCCCTCCAGAGATGATGCCTAGAGGATCTTCCACACTGGTAAGGACAGGGTGTTTCTCTGTGCTAATTCTGTGGTCAGAGACAGTTGTCTTACTACAGTCATGGTGGGAAGCAAGGCAGGCACTGTGCCGGAGAAGGAGCTGAGAGTCTGTGTCTGGATACACAGGCTAAAGGGAGACGCTGCTCACAGCTTGAGCATATGAGACACCAAAGCCCATCTCCACAGTGACGCACTTCCTCCAGCAAGCCCCTGCCTAACAGTGCCACTCCCTGTGGGCCAGCGGTCCACACACACGGGTCTATGGGGCTCATACTTAGTCAAACCATATAACATGTGGAAAACATGAAAAATACCTAGATTCAGTAGGTAAATGTGTATATACGATATCCCTATCCCCACAGATATATATAGTATACTTGAAATACTTTAATATACATTGCTTAAAAAATGATCCCAGTTACCTACATAATCCCAGTACAGTTCCAAGCAGCAGAAGTCACTGTAACTTTTCTTAATGTACATGTGATCTTCAGTCCATAGACAAGCTTCCCTTATTGATTCTGGATGCATCTTGAAGCTTGGTCCCTGATGCTATCCAGGACAAAAACTGCGTTTGCTCCTGTGTTGTAAGACTAAACCATAGTCTCTGGGGTTCAGCAGAACTTGAGCTACGGGTGTCAAGACAGACTTCCCAAAGCGTAATATTATTCCCTAAACCTTCCAAGAATAAACATCAGGATTAGCCAATTGAGCAGAGGTGGAGCCTTCTGGGAAATGTAGTCTTAGCTAGCTAGGTTTCTTGAGCAGCTTTCTGGGACCCGCACGTGCCCTCAGCTCTCCGCTGGAGCAGGCAACCCCAGGCCGGCTCTCTGTCCTCTCTGTCCTGCTGCTGAGGTAAAAGCATCTACTGTAAAGCGTCCACGTGTGTGTTTGTAAGGGTGAGTATGCTGGTGGAGGTTAGTAACGGGGCTCTCTCCTTCGACTATGTGGGTCCTGGGATCAAACCCAGGTTGTCAATAATTGGCAGCAAACACCTTTACCGTCTGAGCCATCTGCTGGTCCTGGTCAAAACATTTCAATATGAAGCTTGTACAGGAAGAATTCTGTGGCTTTGGCACAGCTCTCTCCAACACCGTTTATAAGCCCAACAATGTAATTCAACAATTCCAACCAGCGGCCTAAAATTTCTATGTGCATTTTTTTGGGCATTGTTTCTTAAGTTAAAAGAACCATTCCTACTTTTCTTTTCATGAAAACCTGTATTAATGGTCTGGTAATAATTAAAAGCCTATCTATAGTTAACTTGTTTGCCTTGGTGAACATTTCATATTAACGTCACCAAAGTTCAAGTCTAGGAAGAGAAGGCATAATGGTATGCAGCAGAGCTAGTTCTGGTGTCCATAAAACAACAGGATAAAATCAGGCATTTCCGTTGCACTAATACTACAGGAGGCATTTTCATAGGGATTCAATCTGTAAGCAGTTAGAAGACAATTTACAGCCTAAAATTCCCAGCATCCCTACTTTTACTTTTTTTTTTTTTAGATAGATTCTTACTATATAGCCATGCTGTCCTCAAACTCACAGAGATCTTCCTGACCCTGCCTCCCAAATGCTGGGATTAAAGGTGTGCAAGGCCAGGCCTGGTTCTCAATTCTAGATGTAAACATAGATTGTAAAATGTTCCTTCCCTTTCCCAGACAGGGTTTCTCTGTGCAGCCCTGGCTGTCCTGGAACTCACTCTGTAGACCAGGCTGGCCTTGAACCCAGAGATCTGCCTGCCTCTGCTTCCCAAACGCTGGGATTAAAGGCTGCACCACTGTGGCCCATCTTGTAAAATGCCTTTTTAGAACCATAAATATCTACCTCCTCTTCAAACCGTGCTCCTGTGCTATGCCACCAACCCAGCTGTGCTTAAGGGTTTTTTCTAGTAAGTTACTGGACTTCCAGACATCTTCTTTGAAATGTGTTTTAATATGTTCCTTTAATGTCCACATTAGCTAGGTTTGTAAATGTTATCTATAATGTTAATGTAAATCCTTTGTCAGATATATGTCTTAGAGAAACACTCTTCCAGTCTCTGGTTCTTTTTCATTGTAAAAAAAAATATTCTGAAGGGCTGGAGAGATGGCTTAGGGGTTAAGAGCACTGGCTGCCTTTCTAAGTTCTTCCAGAGGTCCTGGGTTCAATTCCCAGCAACCACATGGTGGCTTTCAACCATCTGTAAGTGAATCTGATTCCCTCTTCTGTTGTGCATAAAAACAGTGTTCATATACATAAAAAAATAAGTAAATATTTTAAAAAAAAAGTAAAAAAAAAAATTCTGGAGGCTAGGATGAAGCTGAGTTGGTGAGTGCTTACACAGGGCCGTGGGTTCGATCCTTAGTACCTCATCAACCAAGTGTAGTGGGATTACATGTATAATCCCAGCACTTGGGAGATGGAGGCAGGTAGATCAGAAGTTCAGCATCATTTTTTATCTACATAGTGAGTTCATAGCCTGAACTATATGAAACCCTGCTGCAAACAAAATAGGACAACAAAAATTTTTAAATCTCCTAGCAAATTTTAAGTAATATCATGTTTACTTTCATTTCATGTTTCATTCTTTTTGGGTGTGTTCTGTTTTTAAAAATTCAGCATACCACAAAATAAAGCTATTTTTTAAAACAAATTCTGTACTTAATTTTGTTAATGTTTATAATTTACCTTGAATAATTATTTTAGATTTATTCAGTTTTTATGTATGTTTTGCCTACATGTATGAATGTGTGTCATTTGCACACCTAGTGCCTGTGAAGGTCAGGAGAGGGTGTTGGATCCCCTGGAACTGACGTTACAGATAACTGAAAGCTGCCATGTGGGTGCTGGGAACCAAAACCAGGTTTTCTCAAAGAGTAGCAAATGTGTTTAACCACCAAGCCATCTCTTCAGCACTAAATAAGTTTTATGTATAAAATATCAAGGCATGCAAAAGATAATAATATCTGGATATTTTAGCACCAATTTTGGAAACAGTTATCATTTCCCCATCCAGTTACTAGAGAACAAATGATGACTTTCAGACATAACACTGAGGGTGTGAAGGAAAAAAAAAACCATGTTCTTTTACGTAAAGCAACATAAGGGCCGAGAGAAGATTACAGTTTGTGAGGTATGTGAGTCATAGGACAAAAGCTGACCAAAATGTAGAGCCAGAAAGTGCCAGACATGATGGAACATGATTAGGTGATTGAAATGATCATGTAAGTTAAAACACTGGCTATAAAGTACAGTGGTGTAAGTAAGGGAATGTTTCCGGGGTCTATTAATACATCCAGCACTGCTGAGGGCAAAAACGGTTTCACTATGTTGAATGCATTAGTCAGTCCCAAATAACACAGGAAACATTTGCTTCTTTGAAATTGGCCCTTCTGAAGTGTATAGATTAGAAGGCACCAGGACAAGAGGATCGTGGTAGGGCACTATGAATCTCCACATTTCCTGTGAAAGGCTTGTCATTAATGTGTACATGGAGAGTTGCAGCTGATAGAAGAAGTACTTATTAATCAAGGGAGACATAATTCTTTTACATCTGTGAGTTCACATATATGTATGCACACACACATGTAGAATGAACATCTGTTGAGCGGCATACTTACATCCTTAAAACACAGAACGCAGAGGTATTCACCCTTGGCATTGTTCAGTGTAAATTATTTTTATGCACTTTGCTGTAGTGAGCATCTGTGAGTCAGTGTTGTGTCTTTCACCGATTTCCACATTACAGACGAAATAGCTGTCTGCGTATGAAATTTGTAGAAAGAGGCTATTATTTGAAACTTCCTCACATTGATATATTTCCCTTTTTATCTCTGAGATAAAGTATTACAACTTGTCAAAGCTTTTACATATTTAGAAATCAATGATCAGATATTAATGAAGACATACATACATATATGTGGTAAAGAATTTCTTCTTCATGTATTGAGATATTGGATCTTTTTTCCTCAATATATGCCTGATAAAGAAGGGTTCTGGATAGACCATATGGCCATTTAGGATACTGGAAGAATTTCTTCCATGTGATTTTTTTTTTCTATGTGACTTCCTTTGCAAGAGCAGTTCATGCTCTTAACCAGTAAGACTCACCAGCCTCTTTTCTGTCACTTCTAACCTTGCTACAGGTAAAGCAGAGGTAGACAGAATTATAAATAAATCTATCTTCCCATTTTTATTATTTTAGGTATATTTTTTGAAACAGTGCCTTAAAATGTTCACAGAAGTTTTATTCACAATAGCCCCAAACTGGAAAACAAACAAATAAACAAATCTACCCACTGATAAGGAGAACAAATTTCAATGTGTTCATGCAAAAGAGTACTTGACAAAAGAGAATAAACTACTACCAGACAGAAATACATGAATCTCAAAAGCGTTATGCTCTGTGAAACAGGCCACACCAAAGACCATATCATATACCGTTCATTATTCTACCCATGAGATTTGAAAAACCTGAAGTATCCCTGTCATCAGGGCAGGGGCAGTGATGGAGGAGAGAGGGTCTTACTGTAATGGGCTCCGAGGAGTCTTTCTGAGGGGCTGAAGTCATTCATATCTTGATTTGGGCAGAGTAACCAATGGTACACATTTTCCACAGCCCAATGACGTATGCTCTGAAAGGTGTCGATCTGATGCCTCTGCCTGCTACACCTCAGCAAAAGTGTTTCAGGTTTCAAAAGAAAAATAGAAAAACAAAAGCAGAAGTGCCCCAGAGAAGGGAGCTACTTGGCCTGGGGAAGAGAAAGTGGCTCAGTTCTCCAGCATCTTCTCTCTGTACGTCAGACCGTGACCAGGTGCCACTACTTCTGGCTGAGCTCCATGTTACATCCTCAAAAGCCACTGAGGCCTGTAACAGCAGGCGTGTTTAATCTGAAAGGCTGATGATTGACAAGCTGCCTACCTCAATCTTTGTTTTTAATCACCCGAAAAGTAGTATGGAAAACTCCATTTTTGACAAGTTAAGAATTGATCACTAAGAAGTATTAGTGTCCCAAATCATTTACTACACGTAATCTTATTTCCCTTCCTCTACACCATAATGAATTAAACTGATTTTTTCATTACCTTAAACATGTATTCCTCAAATACTAGTTTTAATATAGTCCCTTTTTATATGTATTGATTTATTTTGCTTACTTTGGTGTAAAAGTTCCTTAAGAAAACCACCCCTGAGCATGTAGACAGGAAATTTTGAGAGCCAGTAGAGCACAGCATACCTAATGGGCACTGAGGTGGTTTATAATCCACTAGTAAGTACCCCAGCGTGGTGCCAGTACATGATAAGACATGCTGACTGAAGCAAAAGAAGTTAGAAGACATAAATCCACAACTTTCTCATCTGGATCAAAAAGCATCTTAACTGAGTGAGGAAAACCCCGATGCAAATATCACAGGGTTAACTGCATGGCGACCGGGGCAAAGACACACCTGATTAATTAAATAAAACAGAATGGGCTAATAGAGAGATGCAGCTACAAGATATAAATGCAGGTTTATTGGGAGCAGCGAGAGAGGGGGAAGGGGAACGCTCGCTTTGCGGGGGAAGAGTGGGGAGAGTGGGAAGGGCAAGAGGTCAAGAAGGGGCAACAGAACCAAGATGTCTGGTAATATAGTGAGGGTCTCTGGGAGAGAAGCCCCGCCCCTGGGTGGAGGGAGGTATGGCAGCCATGCCCTGCCCCGGGGCTTTAGCAAGACCTGTCATCACACCACAGAGTAGCACACAATAAAGTGTTACTTGGTGGTAGGGACTGGAGAGGTGGGTTGGCAGTTAGCAGTGAGTACTGTTCTTCAGGGGACCAGCGTTCAGCAATTAGCACTTCGGCAGGCAGCTCCCAATTGCCGGTAATTCCAGTGCCAGCCAGGGGCATCCCATGTCCTCTCCTCGCCACCATGGCACTGCACCCATGTGGTACACATGTGCAAAATACTCAAACACATTAATTTTTTTTTTAATGGCAGAATGCAATCCACGCACTTGGGAGGCAGAGGCAGGACACCTAGGGCTACCCAGAAAACCCTTAAACTCCCCCCCTCCGCCCTAAGGAAAACACCTCCAGAAAGAAAGAGGAAGAGAGAGAGGAAGAGAGGAAGAGAGGAAGGAAGGAAGGAAGGAAGGAAGGAAGGAAGGAAGGAAGGAAGGAAGAGAGAAAGAAGCAAAAGATTTAGTATAGCCAAAACAATTTTTGAAAACATCAAAAAATCATGTAGCTACATTTAAAATATGAATGAAAATATTTTTTTCTATAAAAGTATGACAAAAAATACATTAATAAAACTACAACTCTAATACAGGCTTTGATAGTAAGTCAAATAATTAATAGTAAATTGTCCCAATAATCAAAATCTTCCCAGGCTCATGACTGTAATCCCGGAATCTGAAAGCTTGGAGCCAGGAAAATCAGAAGTTCAAGGTCACTCTAAACTAGGTAGTGCAGTTAGGCTAGTTTGAGTTAAATAATGAGACCTTTCATCAAAAAAACAAAAGCCCTTATATGCTCCAAATTTATATTCAAATTTCAAGGACTCTACAAATAAGTCTCCACATTTTAAAAATTATTAGAAAAGAAACAAAAGCAGGAAAAAATTATTTTCTGGTTTTTCAAGACAGAGTTTCTCTGTGTAGCCTTGGGGTGGTCCTGGAATTCATTCTGTAGACCAGGATGATCTTGAACCCAGAGATCCACCTGCCTCAGCCTTTGCTGGAATTAAAGGCCTGCACCACCACACCCATCTTCTTTTTCTTTTTATAAGAATGTAACAATGGTAATGAAGAGTTTAAGTTAGTCTGGGTGACTTCGTTTTGAAATAAAGAGCCATCTTGACTGGGAGCTGAATTCAGGTACCAGGAAATATCACAGAATGTACACTTGGCAGAAAACAAAGTTAAATCTCCTAGCAACAG
Organism: Meriones unguiculatus; assembly: GCF_030254825.1. Classification (NCBI taxonomy): domain Eukaryota; kingdom Metazoa; phylum Chordata; class Mammalia; order Rodentia; family Muridae; genus Meriones; species Meriones unguiculatus. Next base: position 90,561,187 of record NC_083351.1, read on the forward strand.
CCTCCAGGAAATATCACAGAATAAATACTTCATTGAAAATAGAGACAATCTCCCTGGCAATAATCAATAAAAATCAGTTGGGAAGGCTGGGAAAAATCTCCCCAGTGTTTCAGATATAGTTTAGAAGAATAGCAATTGTGATTATATGCCTTAGGCAATTGTGATTATGTGCCCCCCTGCTTGCTGTCATGGAAACCCCCTGCTTGCAGTCTTTCCCTTTAAAAACCCTGCTCACTCAGGGCTCGAGGTCCCACTTCTTTACTGCTGCATCAGTGAGACTTGGGTCCCGAGTTAGATTGCTCTCGTAATAAAGCTCTCTTGCTATTGCATGGAGTCATCTGGTGGTCTCTGAGGGTCCCATGAACCTGGCATTACAGTAATGTAGCAGGAGAAGAGGCATAAACTACTGGAAGTTATGACTATAGAAATGAAAATAGATAAAGTATTAGAAAAAAAGGCTTGGGAAATATGTAAAAAACAATTTATCATATTTATTAGTGTTTAGAATCTATGTAACATTTCAAGACATCATTAGAAAATGTCTTATGGTATATGTATAGATTAATATGCACGCATAGATTATATGTACAGATTAAAGGATACAGCTGCTCTGCTTCGTAACTTTACAGAATTATACATACTTGGAGGCCAGAGATAAAATGGTTTGTTTTGTTTGTTTGGTGGGGTCTTTTTTGTTTATTTGGTTGGGTGTTTTGTTTAGTTTTTCTTTCTTTCTCCTCCTCTTTTTCTTTTCTTTTTCTGAGACAAAGTAACTCTGTATAACAGTGCTGGCTACCCTGGACTTGCTCTATAGACCAGGATGGCTTTGAACTCACAGAGATCCATCTGCTTCTGACTCCCAAGTGCTGGGATTAAAGGCACGCACCAGCACTGCTCAACAAGATGAAATGTTTTAAGGCTAGATTTTTAAATTTTTGTTTAACAGGATGAACTTCTTGTAAAACCTTCAGATAGGACATGACTGACTTGGAAGGCAGCAAACTGTACTGTGTTCCTTCTGCTGTCAACTAGGTGACTCACCCTTGCAAACCTTTTAAAAGTTTCCCAGCCAAAACAGGCAACTTTGGAAAGCTTGACCTGTAACGTCCTGGATTCTCCAACACTGGGGTAAAATCATGAGTGTCAAATGTTATAACATTGTGTGAGAGCAGTGAGGCTCCTACAGAGTGGAGAAGACGCTGAAGCTATCTATGCATGGTGGGAAACCCTCTGCAACCTTCCTGTGCACCCGCTTCTGCAGACCTCTCAACACCAGTCCTGCAATGGCATCGCATTTCCCAGATAGCCTCTCCTGGACCTCCTGCACTCTCCCTGCTGTTCTCAAAGCTGCCCTTCATCTCCAGCAGTGGCTGGGAGGGTGGCTCTGCCGTCACACCTGGGTCTTTCAGCGCTGGATGATCAAGAATGGCTTCAGATCTAGGAAGCCCTTCTGTCTGTCCAGGTTCTTGGTTTTCTGCCCTGAGGGTTTTCTCTTCCGGGTGAAATGCCTGCACACACACACAGGCTCTCTGTTCCCTCCTCCCCAAGAGCTGTTATTTTAACAACATGGACCTATAAAACAAATCCATTTTAGGAACAAGCATCTGACTGTTGGTATTCATTATAACATGAGGCCCACAAGAGGTAGGCAACTTGACACTGCAGAAAGAGCCAGAAGTTGGAGCCAGCTTATGTGAAGAACATCAGAAACCCCAGAACATACCTGGCACAGGGCAAGCTCTTCCATGCAGTCACTTCCCATTACATCTCTGTCTGCTGGGGCCAGCCGCTGCAATCCTGGCTTAGGCAGGTCCTACACCTGAGGGCCGGACATAGGTCACACCCATCTTTCTTTCTGACCTGAATCAGCTCTCCCACTTCTAACAACCCGAACCTCAGCTTTTGTATGGTTTGATATCTTCCTGTGAGAACAGGATGAATGAGGAAAGAACATCTCTGTTGGGTGGCTGATTTGAGATAGACTCAGGTAGCTCAGAGGACCAGAAGCTGCTGAGCATCCTTTTGGGATGGTTGAATGCAGTGCTAGGGTTAGAAGGTGGTGGAGAATTAAGCCCAGGGCCTTTAGGTGAAGACCCTACCCACTGAGCTAAAGCCCTCGTGCCTCAGTTGTTTTTCATGTTAGCAGTTCCACTGACTCTTCAGAATGATATCATCCAGTTTTTAAAAACACCCTGGTGTCTTCTAAACATGGTGGCAACTATCTCTTTCTTACTGTGTTGGCTTACACTGGTGCTCACTTCGTAGCGATTTCCAAACACCACGAGGCATTGATTGACGTGGCTCCCACAGCAGGCCTAGCTACTGCTGCAGTCTGCATGTTAGTTGCTGAGGTTACAACCAGTCCTGTGCGTCTGCAGGACTGGGCTCAGGGTTCCTGCACCCAGCAGCAACCCAGGAGCCCCTCCACCAGCCTAAAGCCTACCTGTGTTTAAGGATGTTGGGGGTGAAGGAAGAGGCCCAGGAACTTTTTCATTTCCTCCCAGACATGAGGGCTTCTCTGTGTAGCCCTGGTTGATCTGGAAGTAGCTCTGTAGAACAGGCTGGCCTTACAGAGATCCACCTACTTTTTTCTTTTTTTTTTTTTTTTTAATACTGGGAATTAAACTCATAACCATTATGCACTAGGAAAGTGCTGTACCACAGAGCTATAATCTCAATTTTTTTTTCTTTCCGAAACAGGGTTCCTCCTGGCTATCCTGGAGCTCACTCTGTGGACCAAGCTGGCCTCAAACTCAGAGATCTGCCTGTGCCTCTGCTGGGATTAAAAGTGTGTGCCACCACCTCCCAGCTGTATCAACCTTTTTTATTCTTTTATTTTTTAAAAATATTTTAATTTTTATTATTTTAAAGTGTGTGTGTGTGAAGGTGCTTGCAGAGGCCAGAGGCATCAAATCTGTTGTTTAAAAGAAGGAAAATCCCACCTGTTCTATTTTACCAATAAAGACCCAGGAGCTAGATGCTGGGGTGAAAACCTGCCAGCTCAGAGAGGCAGAGAAAGTAACCAGCTAACCTTCCTTCTCAGCTCAGGTCTGGATGGAAAAAACCCAAAAGGCTCACTAGCTCAGCTGACAGCCCAGGAGCAAAAGGCCAAAAAACCCAGACTAAAGGCTTGATAGCTCAAAGCTCAAAAAGCCAGAGAGCTGAGGAACTGAAGCTAATAGACCTTTATTCGCCACACTGTCTTAAATACCCCTCAGCTCAAGTCCCTCCTACTCGTTACTTTCTGTCAGCTGGTTTCTTGCTCCACCTTTTGACCTAGAGTTCACCTCATTAAAGGTGTACAGAAAGCTCTTGGATTAGAGGTGTGTGCTAGGGCTGGGTGAACCACACCATAATCACCAGTCTACAATAAACAGGAAGTTCTTGGATTAAAGGTGTGTGATAGGTCTCAGCCACACCAAAGAAACAGGGTTTTACAGTTAACAATTTTGGGGTTCACAAAGGGATTAGATATCCTGCAACACAGATCCCCTGAGCTAGAGTTACCAGCTGTGAGCCACATGCCGTTAAGTGCTGGAAACTGGAATTGGGTGCTTTGTAAGAATAGTGCTCAGTCTCTGAGCCATCTCTCTAATTTCTTGTCTTTTTCTTTTGTGACAGGGTTTCTTTATACATTCCATGCTGGCCTGGAGCTCACTTTGTAGCCAAGGCTGCTCTTAAGTTCACATCAATCCTCCTGCCTCAGTCTTTTTATGTGTCTGCCCTCCCCCCTTGGTTTCTCTATGTAGATCAGGCTGACCTCCGGACTCAGAGATCCACCTGCTTCCACCTCCTGATTGCTGGGACAAAAGTTGTGCATCACCATGCCTATCATTTGTCCTTATTTTTAAAGTGCTTGCCCATTTTCCCAAAGCTGCCTTGGTTTTGGTCAATCCATAGCTGTTCCTATATTTCTTTTTTAATTTTTTAAAAATGTATTTGTTTATTACAATCCCATATTTCAATGTATATAATTTTTAATTATTTATGTGAGAAGCTTAAGGTTTATAAATTGTATCCTGCTCAAGAAACCTTTATAGTCATTCATTGTGAAATACTGTATTTAGCATTGCAGAGTCAGCTCAGTGAGTAGAGTATAGCCGGTGTTTTGGCTACTTTATTGAGTTCTTTTTTTCTAGCTCCCTACACCACCCCTTTCCCTTCTAACTGCACAACAATAGGTAGGAGAGAAGAAAAGGGGGTGTCGATATTGTAAGACTATTTTCTGCTGATTAAAGGTGGTGAGTTCCTTGGGGCAAATTTGATCTTCATTGTTAGGATATCTCCAACCAGTAGCCCATCAGACAGCAAACAGCCAACAGGAGCAGCAGCTGCTGTAGGCCCGCCCTGGGCTCTAGCATTTATAGCCTCTGAAGAGTCCCCAGGATTTCAGACATAAACTAGATGGCAAAACCATGCCCCTGAGACAGTCTGAGACAAATCGAAGTTACCTGATGTGATATAAAGCAGCCCCATATATCACATCTGAAATTGAAACAAAGACACATTTACATAACATTTCTGTGTTTTTAAGAAACCAAAATTTCTCATTATAGCATAGTGCTTTCCTGGCGGGCATAAAAGCCCAAGTTCCACACCCAGCAGCACATAAACAATGGTGCTGCATTGTCTGTCCTCCCAGCTCTCCATAGGAGGAAATGGGAAGATCAGAAGCTGAAACTTAGCTTTTGCCACACAACCAGTTCAAGATGAGTCTAGGACACACAACACCCTGTCAAAAAAAAAAAAAAGTATCTGTGTGATTACAACTTGTCTTGCTGTCCATGAACAATGTCAAGTCTGTGCTAAATATTGAATAATATTTTTCAACCAAGAGTAATGAGGTAATTTTCTGAAGTGGTCTATTATCTCTTGCTCTTTCCCCCACAAGCTCCTGCCAACCACTGTTCCGCTTTCTTGACTCTTATGATGGCAACATTGCATCAGTGAAACAACACAGGATTCATCTGTGACTGGCCGATTTCATCTGGAGAAAGAGTCTCAAAGCGCCTCAAAATCTCCTTTCTTTTAGTAACATTTCAGTCTGTCTACACATATTATGCTTATTTGTCCATCAGAGGACATTTTCTTCTGCCTTCTAGCTACTGTAACACTGCTGTGAACATGGGCACACAATGCTCTCCTAGTGAATCTGCTTTAATTTTCCTGTGCACAGATCCAGGTTCTAGGTCATATTATAATTCTGGGTTTTTTTTAGGTTTATTGTTATTATTTTTTATGTGTTTCATTGCATGTATGTATATTTGCCATCCGAGTACCTGGTGAATGTGGAGGTGGAAAAAGGTATTGGATCCCGCTGGAACTGGAGTTACAGGTGGTTGTGATTAGCCATGTGGGTACTGGGAATTGCATCTAGATCATCTGGAAGAACAGCCAGTGCTCTTAACCACTGAGCCATCTCTCTAGTTCCATTTCTGTAACAGCGTTGCTATTCCCTCCACATCTCAGTTCCCAAAAATAATGACGCTGAGACTTTACTGTTTATGAATGAATGCCTAGTCCACAAGCTTTGGCTTGTTCCACAACCAGCTCCTAACTTATTTTATCTGTTTTTCTATTCTGAGCGTACAACATGGCTGGTTACCTCTCCTCGTTCCATGTGTCCATCTTCCTCAGAGTCTGGGATGAATCTCTTTTGACTCTATCCCAGAGCTCATCTCTCTCTCCTATAACTCCCACCTCCTATTTCCTGCCTCAGCTAACAGGCCATCAGGGTTTTATTGACAGGTGATGCTTCCATACAGTACATAAGAGCTTCTCTCTAAACATTTCCAGATATGTCTTTTTTAAATCTCCCGGAACAGAAATGTTACAGCAAATAATAATTCCCCATGATCTCTTTCTCTAGGCCCTGTGAGCTCCCCTTTCTGACTGGCATTTTCATAATCTAGGTATTTCATACCAATGAATCATACAACACTTATCTGTTTATTTCACTTAGTGTGTTTTCAGAATTGTGGAATGTGTCAGAATTTCATCCCTTTTAAGGGTCAATGACACATCATGATATGTATGCGCCACTGGAAAAAAAAATCTATAGCCAAGTGGTGGTAGCACACATCTTTAATTCCAGCACTTGGGAAGCAGAGGCAGATCTCTGGGTTTAAAGCCAGCCTGGTTTACAGAGTGAGTTCCAGGACAGCTAGGAACACACACAGTGAAACCCTGTCTTGAAACAACAACAACAAAATCTATTTGTGTTGATGGTCACTTGTATTGTAAGCAATGCTGTTATAGGCATGGGACAGAAGAAACTATTTCAGTCCTTGCTTTCAGTTCCTTTGGGTACATACAGATGCTTTTTGACTTGTGGTTATGTTCTGAAAAAAACTATCATAAGTTGAAATACTATATGTCAAAATCACACTTAATACTTGGAACCCATCAAACATCATAGCTTAGTCTAGCCTACATTAGTATTACCATTAGACAAGCTATATTTATTATTGTGTGTATCTATGTATTTGTGTGGGCATGTCCACTACAGCATGCATTTGGAGGTTAGAGGCCATCTCTCCTATCATATGGGTCGTCAGGATTGAACTCAGGTAATCATTTTTGGCAGCAAGTGCTCTTATCTGCTGAGCCCTCTCTTGGCCCTAGCCTTCTTGAAATATGCTTCAGAATACATATGTTATCTAATAGAGCAGTAAAATAATCAAACACAAAGTACAATGAGGTGACAAGTATCACATATAATTTATCAGACACATTCCACTGGAAAGTATCATGATTGCTCTTATCTTTAGGATTCTGTGGCTGATTAGGGACACAGCTTTCTGCCTCCTCCTCCCAGCATCACAACAGAGTATCATTCCACATAGTTCACATACGGTTAGCCCAGGATGAGAATCAAAGTTAAAACCAAAGTATAGTTTCTGGGACTGAGAAGATGGCTCAGTAAGTAAAGTGCATACCACCTAAGTATAAAGACCTAACTTCTGGATTGCCAGAATTCACTTAAAAATAAATAAATAATAAATAAAGGTGAAGCTGGGTATAGGGGCGCACACCTTTACAGTCCTTAGCTCAGGGAGGCAGAGGCAGGCAGATCGCTGTGAGTTCAAGGCCAGCCTGGTCTACGAAGTGAGTCCAGGACAGTCAGGGCTACACAGAGAAACCCTGTCTCAAAGAAACACTTAACATAATATAAATAATATAATTAATATGAATAAATAAAGGTAGATGCTCCGATGCTGATGTCAGCCTCTGGCTAGCGCATGTGTGCACATACACACACAAACGTGTACATATAAACACACTTCCACCACCACCACATACAAATTGAATGTGCACCACTTTTGAAGCACTATAAAAATTTTAAAATTGGAATTAGAACTGCTAAAATGGAGACCATCTGTACTTGTGAACTGACTGCTGCAGAGGTTTCCTTTCCTGCGGGCACTGCCTCGGGTGCCCACAGCAGCTGCTGCTTTATATTCCCAGCAGTGCAAAGAGGTTTTCATTTCTTCTCATCCCCACAGCACTTCAGTTTCTGTTTTGCTTCTTCCTACAGGAATCCTAATGGATTTGAGGGGGCATCTCGATGTGGTTTGGGTTGTATTCCTTTAAGGGTTAGCAGTTTTGAACACTTTTAATGAGCTGATTAGTCATCTGTGTATCTTTTCTGTAGAAACGACAACTTCAAACTCTTGCCTCCTTTTGAAGGAGTTGTTATTATAGATGCTCGTAAGATTTATATTTTGGAACCCTAATCCCTTGTGTGACTCTATTTGTGGAGAGGTTTATGAGTAATTAAGGCTAATGAAGCCACATGGTAGCTGGATGGATTGGCATCCTTTTAAGAAGAGAGAGAGACCAGAGAGTACTCCCTTTGTCTCTGTCTTCTCCTTCTCGCTCCCTGTGAGAACAGAAAGGTCATGTGAGCACACAGGCACAAGGCAGCAGCATAAAAGCCAGGACACAGCCCACCAGAAAGAAGTCCAGCCTCCCAAACTAACAACATAAATTTCTGTTGTTTAAGCCATCTGGGTGGTATTTTGTTTTGGTGACCTGAGCAGACTAATAGTCATAAGAGAAAAAAAAAAAAAAAGATGAAAAATTGATCTACATAAAATCTATTAAAACCAGAAAAAGTGCCAGCTTGGTGGCGCACACCTTTGATCCCAGCACTTGGGAGGCAGGGGCAGGCAGATCTTGGTGAGTTCGAGGCCAGACTGGCCTACATAGTGAGTTTCAGGCCAACCGGGGCTATATAGTGAGACTCTGTCTCAAACAAACAAACAAACAAACAACAATAGAACAAACTGGGTGTAATAGCACATACCCATAAGCCTTTGGACTCAGAACTAAGAGGGAAGACAATAAGTTTGATATCAGAGTAACATAGTGAGAGCCTATTTAAGGAAAGAAGGAAAGAAGGAAGTCTATGAAGAAAAACATAGTCACAAATCCCCAAAGGAATATTCTATAGAATACAGAACTCTCTAAATCAGTAATAAATATGGGGGAGGGGAGGAAGAGTTGAACAGGCACTTCTCCCAAACAAAAAACATTATTAGATGGCTCAGTGGTTAAGAGCACCGTCTGCTCTTCCAAAGGACCTGGGTTCAATTCCCAGCACCCACATGGCAGCTCGCAGATGTATACTGCCAATTCCAAGGGATCTGACACCTTCACACATACAATTTTCTTTAAAAAATTATTTACTTATTTATTTAATGTATCTGAGTGCTCTATTTACATGTGAAGAGGGTAGGAGAGAACATAGACGGTTGGGAGCCACCATGTGGTTGTTAGGAATTGAACTCAGGACCTCTGGAAAAGCAGACAGTGGTCTTAACTGCTGAGCCATCTTTCCAGCCCCCAACAAAAAGAACATTATTAAACATTATTACAAAACATTAGGAGAAGGCATATTTAAACCAAACTGAAATGCTTTCAGAAGCCTAATGTAAAGTGGATCAGATGTAAAAAGAAGAAATAATGAGGTTATTGAATGTAAAGACCTCAAGCCTGGGCCAGCAAGATGACTGGTTGTAAATCTTAAGAGAATGAAGACAGTCAATATTTACGGGTGGAATTCACCTACAAACATATGACTAGATTGTTGATTAGCCATGTGATGATCTCCAACCATCAGGAACAATGAACTAAAATGTAAGATCAATGCCTGCGCCAGGCTCTGATTCCTGGGGCATTTGCCAACTACCTTGTTCCGGACACTCACTCATACTCTCAAGGCCAGAAGTAACGACCATGGACACCAGGCGTGATGGCACACACCTGTAATCTCAGCACTTGGAGACTGCAAGCTTGAGGCCAGACTGGGATTCGAAGCAAGATCATCGAAAAACAAAGCAAAACCCAGTAACGCTGCCAACTCCGACTTCTGTTTGTCAGAGAGGTCTAAGGTCAGAAGGCCACTTTCACTTCTGGGAAAAAAAAGTCTCATCCCCTCGGCTCCCTACTTCCTAATTCACAGCTCAACACTCTCAATACTCTGGTTACCAGAAGCTAAAACTTGGGCCAAGAAAACTAATTTTAGTATCACAAACCGGACCTTGATTCCTATATGAGACTGAGAAAACGCGTCCTTGCACGGTACTGATTAGAGGGAGCAACCTGTCTCAGCTAAGGAGCCGACAGGACATACCACAATTCTTAGAAAACATCTGCTATGCGGGCCTACAGGTGGACAGGTCACTATGAAGGCGCAGATGCTGACTTGAGGCAGGTGCAGGATTAGTGCCAGAGACAGGAAGCGAGTCACACCTACCTCTGAATCAGCGCTTCCTCAACACTGGCTGGTAGCCTGAGCACGTCCCTCCACCCACCCGGCCTAGCTTGTTATCCTTAATAGGGTTAACTACGCTGGCCTCTCAGCGCTATGAAGTTTATGTAAGACTGCCAGTGCAAACAACGTCGTGTTTTTTAAACAGAGGACCGAGCAGCTGTCAGTCAGGACTTCGGAACCTGCGCGAGCTTGTTTGTCTCCCGACTCAGACGATCGAAGTTTAAAAACAAGGCCGTGTGGTCAGCACTGATTAAAATCCTCTCGTCTAGCCGGACAATGGATCCTTACCTAGGGGAGCAATGGAATTTTCTGTGACTTTTGGGCTCTGGAACTCGGGGTCTCCTGGCCGACCAGCGTCAGCGAGCCTTAGCACAGTGTCGGGCAGGTGTTGGGTCCCGCATCCTCAGCCGCACCTACCTCCTGAGCACTCAGTTGGGACTGCAAACTAAGTGCCTCCACACCTGGGCTAGAGCTTGGACCCCCTCCGCCCCAGGCTCTCCGCTCTCGTCCTGCAGGTCCCTGGATTTTTGCCAGCTTTCAAGGAAACTGTCCCCGGACTCCATCCCACCTAGATGCGCACCCTCCTTAACGCTCACAACTCTGGACTGCGCAGCTGGAGCCCAGGAAACCCAGCCCAGGAGAACGGTTTTGGGGATTAGGGGTGGGGTTAAGCCCTGGCTGCAGACTACAGGTATTCCAGACTACACTTCCCATAAATCTCCTGGCCTTGAGGAGGCGGTGTCGCAGACTTTAACCCTTCAGCACTGGTTGGGTGGTGTTCTTTCTGAACGTCCTCAGACTAAACGCGTGGTCCTTCACCAAATCCCCACTGAAAGAAACAGCTGTCAAAGACACTGGGAACAATTTAAGATGTGGGTTGGCAATTAGAAATTTACGGAATCAGCTAGGTGTGATCCGATATACACTTTAATCCCAGCATTCTGGGAGACGGACAGGAGGATTGCCACAAATTGTAAGCCAGTTTGGTCTACAAAGCGAGTTCCAGGATAGCCAGGTCTACAGAATGAGACTCTGCCTCTTAAAATAGAACAATTTTAAGCAACATTACACTTATTTTAAAGTGAATTATATTGAACATATTTATTCTTATAAAGGAACACACAAAATACTTGACATTAGAATTATCTTTGCTAAGTCACTTTACAATTTATTTTCCAGAAAAACTATTTAAAGAAAACCACAAAAAAAAAGTGTGTTTTCAGTTGGGCGCCGTGGCGCACGCCTGTAAATCCCGGAGCTCAGGGAGGCAGGGGCAGGCAGATCCCGGTGAGATGGAGGCCAGCCTGGTATACCAGGCGAGTCCAGGACAGCCAAGGCTTCACAGAGAAACCCTGTCTCAAACCCTGCCCCGTGCTCCCCCCTCAAAGTGTACACTTTCTTAAACCAAGGGCGTGGGTACAGGACTCTTTGTCAGTCTCTTAGGGGTTTCTATTGCAGTGAGAAAACACCTTGAACAAGGGTTTATTGGCTTACACTTCCACGTGCTGTTCATCACCAAGGGAAGTCGGAACAGGAACTCAAGCAGGACCCTGGAATCAGGAGCTGATGCAGAGGCCATGCGGTGGTGCCGCTTACTGCACTACATGGCTTGCTCAGCCTGCTTTTCAGGACCACCAGCCCAGGGACGGCACCACACAGATGGGCTGGGCCCTCCCCATTGATCACTAATTGACAAAATGCCTTTTAGCTGGATCTCAGGGAGGCATTTCGTCAGCTGGGGCGCCTCCCTCTCTGATGAGCCTAGTTTGTGTCAAGTTGATGGCAAACCAGCCAGGAAGTCAGTTTTTACCCTTTTGTGCTTGTCATTTTTGCAATTCAAAGGCAAAAAGAGATAAGGAGTCTCTTTCCATTAATTTGACCAAATAAAAAAGAAACAAAGTAAATACCTTATGGGAATGTTAAAGTTACTTAAACATAGAGTGCCACAGTACTGGATTTGGAACCAAAATAATCTATTTCAGGAAACTCCCCTTTTTATCTTAAATTAGGGGCATAGGAGAGATATGTAAGGCACGTGTCTGGCCAATATTAACAATAGTCGTTTCTTCTATGAAACGATAAATTTAAATTTTAGGTCCTAATCACGTGGAAGAGGGGGAAGGGATAGAGTTTAGAAGTAGCTGGGTTGGTAGAGCGTCAATCACGGATCCTGCAGGAAGTGCTGGGTGCCACCCCAGCTCTTCTTGAACCCTGCTCTGTGGAGTTGTGCTCAAGTGTTACCTCATGACCAGGAAGGTAGAGAGAGGAAGGTCAGGAGTCAGGGTCACCTCCACGATGCCCTGAGCTACATGAGACCTCATCTTTAAAAGAGAGAGAGAAAAGGCCTCCTGTTGGTTTATGATTGTAATCCCAGGACTAGGTGCGGTCCCTGAGGCTCTCTGACTAGTTATCTTGACATACTTGGTGATGACCATGTTTGGAAGGAAGGAAAGAAGGAAGGAAGAGTACATGAGTTGTGACGCTCAAGGTCTTCCTTTGTCCTACACTTTTGTACATACACACACACACACACACACACACACACAAACCTGATGGCCATTACTCTAATGCTGACGCTGCCATACCAACATGGAAATAGAGATAGAAATTTCTCACTCTGGTATAGTTCATTGTTAAGAAACAATGGAATACTTAAGGGCTTGTAAGAAAAGAGATTGACAGAGAGCATGAACGCAGTTGTCTCAGGCATGCTGGCCTAGTGGCAGTGAGACCTTTTGTTACCACCAGGCTTGTCCCAAAGAGAATAGAAAATGATGAGAACCTGGCCTGAAAAGTGGTGAATACAGATCAGATTACTGCTCAGCCCACAGCCCTTATCCCTCCACTCATTCTCTCAGATCCAAATAAGCATCTCATTCAGAGCCTGTCTTGAATCTCTAGTTCCCAGGCACCTAGATTTCTTCCCCAAGTGAGTGTGCAGACATACGGGACACATCAGACTCATAAAAAAGGGCTTTTGGTAGGCTGAAAAATGCAAGGTTTTTCTATGCCCACCCTTGCTCTGAATGACATGGAGAGTTTTATAGTTACTAAAAGCTTCAGGCACCATAGCTGGGCAGATACTCAGCTATTCTAACCTGCCCATAGTGGCCTGGCCTACTTCCCAGGCACGTGGCCCCATTACCTGCCATCTTAGTCTCACCCTGGCACCTCCTTCTTCAGCCATGTCCTGATGGCAACTCTCTCTCCTCTGGTCCTCTCCTGAGATCTCTCACTGGGTTCAGAAGTCTTGCCTTAACTCCCCAGCCCAGCTGTTTATTATGAGCTGTCAGAAGGTGATGGAGAACAATGTTTATAACATTCCAAGACAGGACATGCTTCATAATAATGACAATGTCAAAGTCCAGACTACAAGCACCTCTCTGAGTCTAGAAATCAGCATTTGAATGCACAGTTCACAAAACATCCTCCAACATCTCTGCCTTTTAGTCCAATAAAAGGCTCTTTTTCTTCCCGTGATGATTTAGATGAGAAATGTTTCCTACAGGATTTAAACACCTGGTCTCCAGGTGGGGGTGCTGTTCTGAGGAAGGTTATGGAACCTTCAGGAGACACAGCCTTCCTGAAGGAAATATGCCACTAGGGTTGATATTTGTGCACTTATAGTCTCAACCCACTTCCTGCTCTCTCGCTGTGCCCTGTGTTTGGGTAGAAGTGTGACCAGCGGTTCCATGCTCATCCACTATGACCTATGTTCCCTGCTGTGACGGGCTTTAGCCACTGGAATTGTGATTCCTTCTTAGGTTGCTTTTGATAATGGCATTTTATGACAGCAATAGAAAAAAGACCATACACCATTGAAGAGTTTAAGTTAGCCCACATATAACTCCATTTTGAAATAAAGATCTTGACTGAGGACTGAATTCAGGTACCAGGAAATATCACAGAATGCACACCTGGCAGAAAACAAAGTTAACTCTCCTAGCAACAGCCTCCAGGAAATATAACAGAATAAATGCTTCATAGAAAATAGAGACAAACTCCCTGGCAATAATCAATGGGAATCGTTTGAGAATCGGGTGGGAAAATTCTCCCCAATGTTTCAGATATGGTTTAGAAAAATAGCCATTGTGATTATATACCTTAGCCATTGTGATTGTGTGCCTCAGAAAAGGTCACTCCGCCGGGCTAAACTTCACCCAATTCTGTATCGCCAAGGCTTGTGCCCCCCTGCTTGCTGCCATGGAAACCCCCGGCTCACAGACTTTCCCTTTAAAAATCCTTTTCACTCAGAGCTCAGGGTCCCACTTCTCTACTGCTGCGTCAGAGAGACTTGGGTCCCGAGTTCGATCGCTCTCGTAGTAAAGCTCTCTTGCAATTGCATCGAGTCGTCTCCTGGTGGTCTCTGAGGGTCCCATGAACCTGGCATAACACCGTCTGCCTGCTGGGGAATCAGAGACAGCCTTGGGGCAGGATTCTCTCAGACCCACAAGAAGCAGCTCTCATTTTGCTATCAGGGCCTGAGTTCTCCCGAGCGCGCTAACATGCTGTCTATTTCTGGCATTGGGGCCGAATTCCTCACAGTCTTCTCACTGGCTGTTATTTGCTTTTTGGCCCATGGCATTAATGACTCTTCTAATAAACTTCTTACCCCTAAAAGACTGTCTGTCTCAGTATCTCCAGTGAAGCCCACATCTAAGACTTCTAAAAAAAGACAGCCCCAAGGAGAGATGGCTCAGAGTTCAAGAGCACTGGCTGCTCTTCCAGAGGTCCTGCGTTCAATTCCCAGCAACCACTTGGTAGCTCACAACCACTATACTGAAATCTGGTGCCCTTTTATGGCATGCCGGCATACATAAAGGCAGAACTGTATACATAATAAATAAATAAATCTTAAAAAAAAAGACAACTCCAAGGAGCCATATGCTTAAGAAGAGCCTTGTGATGGAAGACTCATGGTTCAGCAGAGACGGTCAAAGGGACAAACGGCACAAACTCTGTGTCCTGGTACTCATGATACCCTGTCACCATGTGAACATTTATAGTCTCCTATTCTGCCATCCTCAGAAACTAGGATGACAGTACACACCTTTATGGGGTCTTGGAGCTTGAACCCAGGCCTTCATGCATGCTAGGCAAGTATTCAACCAACTGAGCTACATGACCCTTATCATTTGTTATTAGCTCCTCGCTGAATTTCCAATTATATTCTTCCTAGACTTGGATTGTCAATTGGCTCTCTGAGCCATTTGTCATGTTTATATTCAGATGAAGGAAACAACCAAACATGGCCCCTTCTGCCTCCTAGGAGGTTTTTTTTTTTTTTTTTTTTTTTTTTTTAATCACAGCCTGTCAAGGCCTTCTTTCCCTGACTGTGGCTGTGATGCAGTAAACACTTGTAGGTGACACTCCATACCTTTCAGGTACGTCCACACACCAGCAAGATGCTTTTTCCCCTGCTGTCAAATGACTCTCCATGGAGCTTGGAGGTGTGCTGATGACTGGGTGTGGAAGCAATATGGATAAATTCCAGCTGAATGAAGGGCTCCTATATACAGTTCACTTGCACCTTTGGTCCTTGGTTTATCATTAGTTAGTGCATGTGACACAGGAATGGCATCACATATAATCTAATTTTTCTTCTGAGATAGGTTCTTACAGGTCCTAGGCTAGCCCTAAACTCCATGGTGGAGGAAGACGTGGAACTTAGGATGCTCTTGCCACTGCTGCTTGAGTGCTTGCGTTACAGACTTGCGCTACCATGCCTGTTTTACTTGGTGTTGGCTGTGTGCATCCTCAGCAAGCACTTTACTAACTGAGCCAGACTTTCTCATCCAATGTTTTGATTCAATGAAGGAAATCACAAAGCATGTGATGGATAGCTTGGTTCACAACCGCTTGTTATCCCATGTTCAGAAGTGTAGTGTCTATCTGGACTCAGTAGCAAGTCAGTCACTGCTTCTCAAATGAAGGAAAGCAGAAGCATGCTATGCTGCAAATGCTGGTCATGTGAGCTGTAGTGAGTCATATGATCTGTGAGCACAGTATATCTTTCCATTTACTTTGCTCTTTGATTTCAAGAGGTTTTATTTATTTAATGTGTATGTATGTGCACACCTTTGCCTGGCAAAGGACAAGCTGCTAAAGGCAGTTCTCTCTTTGTACCATGTAGTCCTGGGCATTGAAGTCAAGTGATCAGGCTCGGCGCCAGGTGTCTTCACCTGCTGAGCCATCTTTTCAGCTCAGGTCCTAGCTTATGAATCCAAAGGAGAATTGGCATATTTGCTTTAGTTTTGATTGTAAAGGAAAAGCACAGAGATTTTAGTTGTAGTTTCTCCTCATCAGGTTGCTGAAAATTATTACTGTGAATAGATATTGGACACAGGTGTGTGCTTTTTTGCACCAACTGATATGATCATGATTTTTCTTATCAATTTTCAGATAACATTGGTTGACTTTCAAATATTGAACCAGTTTTGCATTAGTTAAATAAACTATACCAGGTTATAGTATTTATTGTGGATATATACATATTTGTGGATATATAATATGTGTACATTTTGCTGAAAGAGTCTATGTTCATAGGGAAAATTGGTCTTTAGTTTGTGTGTGTGTGTGTGTGTGTGTGTGTGTTTGTATGCACACATGTGAGAATTTATGACATGGTCCACAGATGTTAGAAAACAAAACATAGAAGTGGGTTATTCAGACTTGACCACAAGATGTTGAGCTGTCTTGCCAGCCTTTCACCTTATTTTTTGAGACAGGGTCTTCCATGGAACCCAGAGCTTACTAAAAGGCAAGACTGGTTGGCCAATGAGCTTTCGGGACCTACTGATTTCCAGACCCTCCAGTGCTGGGATTACAGGCCCTGGGCTGCCTGTGGGCCTGGGTTCTGAGGGCTCAACCACTTCCTCATGATTTTGTGAGTCATTTTACCAGATGAGCTACATCACCAATCCAAGTCAGTTTGCCTTTAATGGGTCTCTATGGTGAAAAGAATGTTGAAAATTAAGAAAGGTTACTGGATCTTGAATTTTTAAAATAGAAATGACTGAATTTCTGTTTCCTCTAGCTATACAGAGAAAGCGACCTTAGGTCCTCGGAAGCTTGACATGGTCACTTGCCACTACTCATAGTGTGGTACTGTTATTGCCCAAGCCCAACAACAAAAGCTAGTAAGACTTCCGGTTCAATCGTGCGTCACAGAAACAGAGTACCCTGGAAAATAAACTAGAAACAAATATATGTTGTTGTAAATAAATTGGTGTTGGCTAAATAATTTGCCCTATGATTATAAGGTTGTATTATTTAACCCGCTATCACTATCAATAAGGCACAGATACCTGTTATATTTTATAATTGCCTTATAACACCTTGGGCTGGGCAAATAATTCCACCTACGCTATCTTAATAACCTGTCAGCCTGAATCTCACACCATCCATCTTAACCATTCCTATCTGGGCTGCCTTCCATCCATACTCTTATAAATACTTGCTTATATTTTTCATCTTGGTGTTTCTTTTCACACCATTCTTGGAGTCCTTTCCACCTAACCCATCGTGTCATCCTCCTTCCTCCTCTCTTCCCATCCATCTGTCTTTTTCCCATGACTCTCCTGAACCCAAAGCCTGGAAACCTTAGCCATGCCTAGCCCATTCTACCTGGCCCAGGTTTTAGGGCTTTTAATCAACCACTCAGGAACAATGCCTTGGGCAGGTTTATGCGACAAGGATAGGGCAGTACCCAGATCTTGAGGGCCAGTAATTAGCATCAAAATCAAGCATCAGACCAGCCCCCAACAAACATAAGACCCTGAAACCATACATGGAAGGAGGACTGTTCAGGGACCTCCTGACTAAATGAAAAGCAGCAGGGGTGAGGGTTGGGGGCTGAAGTAGGTAGACAGGGCACTACAGAAGTCTTCCCCTTCAGCAGAAGCGAGCAGCCTACCCCAATCCCGAGTCTCTAGTCAAGTCCTGTTAACAAAGCTGAGCAGAGTTCATCTCTCCCCTTTGGAATAGTTGAACATGGTGTCTGAATTTGCCAGACAGAGTCGAAGGAGCAGAGGTCCCATTTTCTGCACAAGGCAGGCAGAGCTTGGATTCTCCAACAGGTTAGTGTGAGCGGTCAGCTGACCACTCACTGTCCCCATTCAACCTTAATTTGCACTGATAAGCAGTGTAAGGCAAAGCTAGTTTCCAATTAGGCCTCAGTCCTCCAACTCCTGTCATGGAAACCCTATGAGAAGCTGACGTTCACTTTTCTTTGGCATCACAAAGAGGCAGGATAGAGTTGATATTCTGGTTTGCCTCTTCCCAGGTATCAGCGCCAAGCAGAGAGGACCTGAGTCTCCCATACTTCTAGTGAAACAATGTCCAGCCTTCTGTTCCACCTCCTTCCTCCCTACCTGAGACAGAGTTAGCCAGGGAGCTGATCACACAATCTAGTCAATAAGGTCACTGCATGAGTCAGTGTCCCAATTTACCAGGAAGGTGACTTCGTGGGAGAGAGGGTTTGAACTTTCACCCCACCCTCTGCAGCAATGCAACATGACTCAGGCTCTTTTTTTTTTTTTTTTTTTTTTTTGTCCATCAGGATGGTTTGGAGAAGTTGAACCAGGAAGCTGAACAAACAGACCCACCTGACCTTTGAGCTATATCTGTTAAAGGCAGCTGGGACTCACAGCCTCAGTCTGTAGGATACAGAAAAGTCACAGGTTACAACAAGAATCAGCAAAATCACACAAATAAGGAGACATAGCTGGTAGACACCAATGCCAACATAAGTGAGATAATTATCGACAAGGGTTTTTAGGTGACCATCAAAAGAACACTTCCACTAACAATTATTGATTACAAAAAAAAAAAAAAAAGCTTAAAAATACTCCTCAGGACAGGGAACGTAGTTCAGCTGGTAGAGTGACCGCCTACTCTGAGTCCCCAGGTTGATCTCTGGTGCCCCATTAAAAGCTGGGTGTGGGCGAATTGCTGTGATTCCATCACTCAGGAGGTGGACTGGTGGTCAAGGAGGATATGCCTTCCTCAGCTGCACAGTGAGTTTAGGTCCTCGTCCGCCCCACGCCACTCCCCCAAAATTATAAAAAGAAACACAGCAGAAGTGAGAAAATGAAAACTATCACAAACAAAATTTAAAAAAAAATCCACTGAAGGATCTCGGAAGCACAGCGGATGTAATAGAACCTGAGGACAGAGTGCTAGAATTCACCCAGTGTGAACCAAACAAAATAGACTGAAGGAAAAGGAATGGCAAACCCCAAAGGAGCACGGTGATGAAGCGTTTACGTTTGTGTCAGTACAGACTCAGAAAGCAGAAAGCAAATGGGACTGAAACATGTTTGAAAAGATAATGGACCAAACATTTCAAATCTTGGAAAAAGTAAAACTACAGATTCAAGCTTAGTGGCTCAGTTGCTCATGCTTGCCGAGTGTGTGTGTGTGTGTGTGATCAAGATGGCAGGAGACACACTCCAGGAAGCAAGTGCTGTGGAGTTCTGACCAGGGTCCAGCAGTCTTCTTGGAATGTTGTCCTTTGGCAAACTCCCTGTGATCTTCCTTTCAAGCCCTTAGCAAAGCCTTCTCCCTTTTCTCAGAAAAGGAACTATGTTGCTGACACAGTGTGACTGCATGGAAATCTCAATGGCCAGAGGTGACACTCTGGGTTGTGAAGGGACCATATTCCGCAGATTTCAGGAGACTGAAATCCCTGGATTACAGACATGCTTTATCAAGTTACCTAAGGACCGTCTGTTTCTTTTCCCCATCTTCCTTCCACCCTCACCATGAACTATGTAATTCTTAGCTGGTTGCCTAGGAAAATAAGGCATGTTGATTTTTCTGATTCAGTGACCCACAGGCCTTGGCCGAGCAGCTGGGATGAGGGGCGTGCACCACTAGGCCTGCCTTTCATTTGGATGTTTTCCTGTTGTTTTGTTTTTCTTTGCTCTTGTTATGGGTCTAGGCTCATTCATTGTGGCACCATAATGACCCAGGATTAATGGAGGACCAGTCAAGGAGAGCTTCAACCCCAGATACCCCATGAGGATGGCAGGCGTTGGCTCCTCCCCTTTCCCAACCTGGCACCAGAGGCTGCTCCTCTATCAACCCTAGTAAGAATTTACTACCTTGACAGTTATCAGGCTTCACTCATTGCTTGATCTTCTAAGTTTTTCCCCCTCAGACTTCCCAGGCCCTGAAAATGCAGATGAAGTATCTTTCAACACCCCTGTTCTGGCTAATTGTACATGGCCACACAAACCTTGCTTCAGAGACCCTGCCCACCTCCTCAGGGGCAAAAAGTCCCCCATCCCCCTAACAGAAACAGCTATTCCCAGTGTGTGTATTCTCTGCCCACGCCCTCACTGCCAACGAAGGCCCCGCACTGCACCCACACAGCCCTGGCTAAGCTACCCTCCCTCCAGCCCAGTCTGGTGTGCAATGGACTGGCTACGCCAAAGGGGAGAAGTGGGCAGGGAGTGAGCGGCAGTTCACAGATACACTAGTCTGAGCATGAATAAATTTTAACAAAGAAGAGGTTTTATTCAGAATTAATAATAATAATAATACCCCGTACGATTCAGCACTGGTACCAGGACTGCACCTGAAAGGCCCTCCAGATACAGATTCAAATTACGTTAGTCAGGGGTTTATAAGGGCAAAACTCATAGGTTACATCCTTTCTATTCTTTTTGCCTTTGTGCAATTAGGGACGAGAACACGTGCTGATACACTTCCTGTCTGCATGTGCTCAGGAACACATCCCACCGACACGCAGTCAAGCCTACACGCAGTCAGGGGCAAGCACACTAGGTTCCAGAAGCAAAACCAGCCCCAGCATTCCAGAAAGTTATCTGTCCTTGGGTACCCAAGGCTCACAGGTTAGAGGCCTTTTTATTTTATAGTTTTCTTCAGCACAGTGCTTGTTCACCATCACATTCCCCCCTTGAGTTGTATCCTGAGCCAAATTTTTTACTTTGTTGGGGTTACCTGTTTACATTGGGATTTAATAACCACCATTTTAATAACTCCATCTCAGTTTAGGTTTCTATTGTGATGAAACACTATGACCAAAGAGCAAGCTGGGGAGGAAGGGGTGTATGTAGTTCACACTTCCAGATCATTCTGGTCCATCATTGGAAGAAGTCAGGAGAACTCAAGCTGGGCAGGAAACTGGAGGCTGAAGCACAGGCCATGGAAGGTGCTGCTTACTGGCTTGCTCCCTGTGGCTTGCTCAGTCTGCTCTCTTGTAGAACCCAGGACCACCAGCCCAGGGATGGCACCACTCACGTGGGCTTGGCCTCACTAATTGAGAAAATGTCTTAAAACTGGCTCTCATGGAGGCATTCCCTCAACTGAGGCGCCTTCCTCTTTAATGACTCTTAGCTTGTGTCAAGTTGATGCAAAACCAGCCAGTACAGACATCCAGAGAAGAATGTATGTATCTAGTTAAGGCATTAATGATGCACGGGCTAAGAGCAGTAGCAAAAGTGCTTGGAGTCTTACAATAGCTGACAGCACAGTTACCAGTCAGGAGGAACCCAAAAATGAGAATGGGAACCAGCTGCTTGCCCATATTGGGTCTTTTCTCTTCTGCATTTTTTCTTTAAGTACAACTGAAGTATCTTTACTGATTTCTGAGCAATTTGCATAGAAACAACAATTTTCTCTTTTCTTTTCTTTTCTTTTCTTTTCTTTCTTTCTTTCTTTCTTTCTTTTCTTTTCTTTTATTTTATTTTTGAGACAGGGTTTCTCTGTGTAGCTTTGGCTGTCCTAGACTTGCTTTTTAGACTAGGCTAGCCTCAAACTCACATCAAACTTTTGTAAATAAATTATATTTGTACTTAGCATGACCAGAAGTATAATTCTAAACATATTAAATAATTGGATTATGTATGAAGTGACTGGCTATTAACTTGTATGTCTTAACCATCTTTAACAGTTTATAACAAGTTGTACCTTTTATAAAATTAGGATTTGTTAAGTTTTAGCCTTAAAAATTGCAATTTTTTTGGATTGAAGTTCTTTTAGTAACAAAATAAAACTTTAAACCATAAATGCAATTTTATTTTCCTGTTCCTTTCATAGTGCATCATTACAGAATATCACAGTTTCTTGTATGACTCATTTAATCTAAATAGCTAAAGCTTAACAAAGTTAACAAAGAGGCTAGACAGTCACTCTTTTTTTTTTTTTTTTTTTTTAGACAGTCACTCTTAAGTCAGGCTCTGTTAGCATGAACAGACCTTAAGTAAGGATAAACATTCTATGGGCTCTTTGCCAGACTGCCAGACTGCATCATAAGACAGAAATATCCCAGTGTCTGCGGTTTAGTGTTTGGTGCTCATAGCTGTGGCCCTAACTCTTCAGCTTTTTTTTTTTTTAAGTCTTAATTAGTTGGCAGGTGTGAGATTCCACTGTAGTCCTGAGCCTTTCTCAGGGTGAGCTTTTAAGCACAAAAAGTATGTCAGTGAACAAAAACAGTTAGCTAGAAACAGCTACAGAAGAAAAAAGCAAGATTAGGACATTTGCAGATGTTCCTGAACTACGGACTTTGATGGATTAGTCTTTTTTATTTTTTTTATTTTGTCCAGTGGTGCTGTCTGTGTGCCTAGCTTTATAGCCTGAATAGTAAAACTCCTCATGTTTAAATATTTAACTCTCAACTCTGTGTTTTAAGTTTTAAATCAACTTTAAAACTTATAGATGTTACAGATTTTACTTTTTTTTTTCCAAGACGGGGTTTCTCTTTGTCACCCTGACTCTCCTGAAACTTACTCTGTAAACCAGGCTGGCCTCAAACTCAGAGACTGCTTGCCTCTGCCTCCCAAGCACTGGGATTAAAGATATGTGCTACTACCACCTGGCGATTTTACAGATTTTTAACTTATTGTTTTGCTTTGATTTTCAAGACAGTTTCTCTGTGTAGCAGACCAGGCTGGCCTTGAACTCAGAGTGATCCATCTGCCTCTGCTCCAGGAGTGCTGGGATAAAAGGCACGTGATATCATGCCTGGCTGTTTTTTTTTTTCAAGACAGACTCTCACTAAGTAGCTCTGTTTGTCCTGGAACTCACTATGATCCCAGACTGGCCTCAAACTCGAGATCCACTTTCATCTGCCTTCCTAGTGCTGTATCAAAGGCATATGCCACTACTTCTGGCTTTTTCTTTCTATTTTTTTCTTTCTTTTTTCCTTTTATGTGGTCTGCAATATTTTAACTCTCTATAGTCTCAAAATTCAGTCTTTCAGCCTTGTAAAGTCTAATACAAATGCAGCACCCACCCCACCCCCTTCTGTCTTTCCCTTCTGGGAACTTCAATTCACAACTAGGTGTTCTCATTCTTGAAGGTTAAAGTCTGATGATTCTTCCTGTTAGAAAATCAAAGACTAGTGAGATGGCTTTAGTGAGTATGGGCTCCTGCTAACAAGCCTGATGATGATGATTCAAACACTGGAACCCATGTGGTGGAAGACTGAACCAAGGCCCAAAGTTGTCCTTTGACCTCCACACACGCTCATGGATAGGCACAGACACAAATAAAATTAAACAACAAACCCACAGTGTGGAAAGAACTACAGTCTATAAAAGGGATTTAAGAAAAAAAAAAAATCTTTTCCTAGAGTGCATTAATTATGAAGTAGCAAGTGCTTATTGGCAGCTACATTGAAATATTATAAAATTAAAAAGAGACACATTCTAAGTGTTGAGGAGTCTAAGTTGGGGCAAATGGCAAAGGAGGGAGCAGGTGGACACTGAAGAAGAGATAATGGAGGATCACCAAGGGTAACAGTCCTGTGATGCTTATGTGCTACATGTCATACTTGGCTACTGTATGGTACTTAGTTGACTAAACACCAATCCCAGTGTGATGCTATATGCCAATAATTCTAGCAGAAGGAAGGCTGAGGCAAGAGTATTGCAAATTTTTTTTTTCATTTTTTGTTTTGTTTTCGTTTTTCAAGATAGCTTTTCTCTGTGTAGCCTTGGTCTGTCTTGGACTCGCTTTGTAGACCAGGCTGGCCTCAAACTCACAGATATCCACCTGTCTCCCTGTTGCTGGGATACATATGTACAATATGTACAATACATGCCTGGCTGTATTGCAAGTCTTAAGTCTTAACCTGGCTAGTAGTGAGGCTCTCAAAATAACACTATCAATAAGAAAAAGGAATAGAGAGACAGCTCAGTGGGTAAAGCAATTTCCTTGCAGTCACTGGTCAGCCTTCATGGGGCTGGCTTATTGCAAGACATCCTTAAAAACCAAAGTAGATGTGCCTGAAGAGGACCTACCTGCTTTATTTTCTGTGCACTTATGCCAAAGGAAGTGGGCTTGCCTTCCCCAGATGGGAGGCTAAGCTTACTGTACCTGAGACTGGGCAATGGGCTTCCACAGAGTATTAGCCTGTGAGATATTGCTGGTCTCACTTGGTATGGTGGCACACATGGATAATCCCAGAACTTGGTAAGCAGAGGCAGGTAGATCTTTGTGAGTTCAAGGCCAGTCTGGTCTACACAGCAAGTTCCAAGCCAAGGCTACACAGTGAGACCTTGCAGCTGCCCCCTGGACCTCTACAGGGATATTGCTGGGTCCCTGTAGTGCCCCAGCCTTGTTCCAAACTTAAAACTGGCTCGGAAAGATGAAATAGAATGTGTGATCTGTGAGGGGTGAACAACACTCCAAAGATCTGCATGATCTCTAATGTGTTCAGACCCGAGTGTGGGAAATAGACTGGAATGGATGTAAGGATGCCAGCCCATGATGAAAGGAGCAGAAAGTTACATTTGACAAGGTTGATTGGCATTATATTATGAAACAGAAATGTTTGAAGCAACATGGTGGCTCAAGAGATTAGGAAGGATTCTATTGGTTTGGTAGCGAGTCTGGAACACAGGCCTGAAATGCCTGAACTGCTCTAGGAAAACCACTGGTTAATATTTATTGTCCACTTGGATAGTGTGGTGGTTTGAATAAAAATGGCCCCCATAGGCCCATAGGGAGTGGTACTATTAGGGGATACGGCCTTGTTGGAGTCACTCATGGTGTTGATTCACAGCCATAAAACCCTAAGACAGAAGTTGGTACCAGTGACCGGGTTGTTGCTGTGATAGGGCTGACTATGCTTTTGTTTGGAGGAATGTGAACTTTGGATTAGAAAAGCAGTTGCTGCTTTAAATGGGGCTTAATGGGCCAACCCCGTAGAAACATGGATGACAGTGGTGCTGAGGAGATTTGAGCTGTGGAGGCCCAGATCAAGAGGTTTTAAGGAGAAGAATGTTACTATGTAGCCCAGAGACTGTTCTTGGGATATTTTGACAAAAAATGTGCTACTTTCTGACCTTCTCAAAAAAAAAAAAAAAAATCTGCCTGAAGCTAAATTGAAGAGTTTTGGATTAGTTGCCTTGGCAGATGGAATTTCAAAACAGCCTAGTATTGACTCTGCTACCTGTCTGTGTTCACTCTTTTGAAGAGTATCTAAGCTGAGCAAGGAAAAATATAAAAATGTACAGTTCAAGGAGAAAAGGGGCACTAGGAAGCTGAATCCTGTGTTCAAGGAAATAAACAGATTAAAGAAAAGACCTCATGTTAAATGGTATAAAGGGAGTGGCAGCCTCAGGGCAAGATTCCATCCAGCTAAGCTTCCAATTTAAATTAGAGGCATAAAGGAATTAAAGAAAAGCTCAGAGACTGGTGTGGTGGTGCCCACCTTTAATCCCAGCACTTGGGGAGTCAGCAGCAGGCATATCTCTGAGTTCAAGGCTAGAGCCTGGTCTACAAAGTGAGTTCCAGGACAGCCAACCATAGGCAGTATTGGAAACCATTGAAAAACAACCAAACAAATAACTAATGAAGATGTAATTGAACAAGGGGGTTATGTTCCAGCCCCAGCAGAACATGGCTGCTTTGGCCACATGGTTCTGGCTTTAGAGTCAAGGACAGAAGAAAGGGGTTATGGAATCCCCCTCAGTGACTAAGCCAGATGTGTGGCAGAGGTATCCAGGGGGACATTTCCAGAGATTAAAGGAGGGACGATCTACCCTGATTGTGCACCATAGCATATGCTCAGGGTTGAGATACAATAAAAGGGTTTAGAAAGGAAGAAGTCAGCTGAGTGCCAGCCTTCTCCTTGCTTCCTGGTTTTCTGTCCTCCCAGGCCCCACCACCATTCTGGGTGGTATTCCTCTGAAACTGTGAGCCAAAGTAAACCCTTGCTCCCTTAAGTTGTGTCTGTCAGGCATGTTAGTCACTACAGTATACAAGTAGCTGTGATGGCAGCTTAGAAGGCAACTAGGTGTGAAACTGAAATGTTGAAATGCATTTCTCATGTAAGATGTTTGCTGACCCTAACCCTGAACAGGGATAGAGTCTCTGTGGGTATCTAGTTTCCTTCAAGGTCCAGCTATGAATGCCTTTGTAAAATCCAGCATTAAAAAAGAACCCTGTTAAGTCACTGAACTTGGCAAGGTTGGCTATACCTTTATGGTTCTACCTAAGAGGCATGTCCACTCTTCAGCATTGTCATAACTTAGTTCTCAGGGCTCTTAATGGCCTCTCTCTTCCATTAGACACCCCTCTTCCATTGGACACACCACTCCATGACACCAATGATACACTGATTGGAACTGGTAAGGACTATCTTCCTGAAACATTGTGTTCAGTTACACACATGTTGAGGTATCTCTTCTGAAGTGAAGCGTCTGAGAGACCAAAAGATTAAAAATTAGCAGCTATTATTAATTAAGGCCTGAACTAGGTAGGTAAAGAAATATAGTAATGTCCTGAGGGGAAGGGCCACCTCATTGCATTCTTTCCCCACCCACTAGAGATACAGTTGCTAGGAAACTGGCCCATCCCCCTAGGGAGGGACACCAGATCATTAATGGTCTGGGAACCTTCCTATAGCCAATCAATTCAAAATGTAGCATTTTGACCAATAGATGCTTGCCAGGCAGGAATCACCCCTGCCTTGGGCATGCTGGGAGGGACCAAAATCTTTAAATCACCCAACTAACCTGGGCGCCCTTCAGCGGTGGCGGGTATGGGCCCAAGCTGCAGCTTGTAATTTACAATAAAAAGAACCTCATGTATTTACAGCGGAGTCTAGTTATTCCTGGTCTTTTGGGGTTCATGAACTGGGCAGAACACTATCTTTCCAGGCCAGTTCTATTTTGGGGTCCTGTGCAATCTAGTAGTCCTGTGGATCAAGTTGTTTGCCATAAACTGGATGTTATCTGGTCTACCATGACCTGAAATTTGGCCAAATGCAATCATCTAACGGAAGTGGTGCATATATATGGTTAGGCTCAGGAAGCTCTCAGGAAGTTATTCAAGAACATGCTTTAAACACTAAGGGTCCTTGATTTGCACACTCGTTTTTTTACCTTTCCATATTTCCACTGTCATTTAACTAAGACATTTAGATGGTAGGGTCAAGAATGCACTAGGAATAAATTTATGCTTGATTTTTCAACCCTATCGGCATCTTTTTCATTTTTTAGTTTTTTGAGACAGGGTTTCTGGCTGTCCTGGACTTGCTTTGTAAACCAGGCTGGTCTCAAACTAAGAGATCCGCCTGCATCTGCCTCCCAAGTGCTGGGACCACAGGTGTGTACCACCAGTGGGCTCCTCTATCAGCAACTTTGAAAAAAATGTTTTCAGGGGCTCAGTAGGTTAAAAGCACTTACTGCTCTTCCAGAGGAACTGAATTTGGTTCCCTCTACCACTATTAGACTGTTACAGGGAACCTGATACACTCTTCTGGCCTTCACAGGTCAGCACACATGGCAAATGCACACACACACACACACACACATCAGATGGCAGATGTGGCCTGAAACTTTTCACAAGTTCATTTAAAGTCTTTGAAAATGGCACAACTTTCATGTGTCTCCTTGTATTTCATGACATCTGAGGGCTCTCTGCTCAAGACAGCCTTGAAACTATAGGTAAGCTACCACCCGCTCATCCAACTCAGTGCTCAAATGTCCTGAGAGCCTAAAGTTGGTCCAGCAGTCTATGGTCAATGCTGAATTAGAGAGCTAGGCAAAGAAACTTTCTGTCTCTGACCCAGGAGGGCAGCTCAGCAGGTCAAGTCACTCTCTGCTCTCCAAGGACTTGTTGCCAACAACCTGACTTTGATCCTTGGCACCCACATAGTGGAAGGAGAGAAATGACTCCCACAGCTTGCTCTTCAGTCTCCATGTGCATTCACACATGCCCCCACAGAATAACGTAATACAAAATTTTAAAGACATTTAGGAGCCAGGCACTGTGGCACATGTCTTTAAGTCCAGCAGTGGGGAGGCAGAGGAAGGCAGATCTGTGAATCTGAGGCCAGCCATCTACTCAAGAGTTCTGGGAGAGCCACGTAGACTGTCTCAAAAGAATAAATGAATGAATGAATGGAAATC
This sequence comes from Meriones unguiculatus, assembly GCF_030254825.1. NCBI lineage: Eukaryota > Metazoa > Chordata > Mammalia > Rodentia > Muridae > Meriones > Meriones unguiculatus. The sequence continues at coordinate 90,589,354 of NC_083351.1, forward strand.
CTTTCTTAGAAAATTATTTGGTAGATAGTTATGAACAAAGGTTACCTCATAGTGTCTTATCCCTGTTCCTCATCATCCACTTTCTTCACAATAGCTTTGTGGCTCTGGTAATTATTTCACTAGCTCATCACCTTCATTTCCTTATTTGACTGAGGACAAACAATGGGTCTTATACATACAAATGCAAGCATATTGCCTGGTCTACAAAGGGAGCTCTAGGACAACTAGGGCTATGTACAGAGACACTGTCTCAAAAACAAACAGCAAAACCCAATCAACCATCAAAAAACCCACCTTTTATTTACACTTATTGGCTACATAACTATGGTAGTCTATTTTATTCCCTTCCAAGTTTATTTTTAATTCAGGGTTAGGTTACTGATGTTCATTTGGCCTAGAGACTTCTGGTCTGTCTTTCACTCATGATGCCTCAGTCATCTTTCAAAGCCAGAAAACACCTTCTGTGGCCTCCCCTGATTTTTCACATACCTTGAACACATTTCTCCATGTTACCAACTGCCAATTATTGCCAATACTGGGAAGGTTGAGATTCCCCAGGACACTTGGGTAGACTGTTGGCTGGCAAACCACCTGCACCCAGCCTCTTCTAGAACTATGAGGCAGTACTGTGGTCGGCGCTCGCAATGTGGGGAGGCACCTCAGAGCTTGCTCTCCCCTAGCCCTCTTCTAGTCAGGAAAGCAGCCTAACACATAAAACCTGCACATGCCATTCTGCACGTCTGCATACTTTCTTGAAGAACGGTTCTCAACCTGTGGGTTGTGATTCCTTTGGCAAAGCTCTATCTCCAAAAACATTTACATTATGATTCATAATTGTAGCAAGATTACACTTATAAAGTAGCAACAAAAATAACTTTATGGTTTTGGGGGTGTGTGTCACCAAAACATGAAGAACCAAATTGAAGGGTCTCAGCAGTAGGAAGGTAGAGAACCACTATGTAAACTACCTTTTCTTCTGGATTTGTCAAATTTTGCTGGGTATAAGACTTGAGATTTGGCATAACAACACGTTTGTTATCTTTTTCCATAGAGGGTGAGGGAGGAAGACCATGGGTTTACGGCCAGCCTGGGCTACATAGTAAGACTCTGTCTCTAACAATAACATGCTATGTACTTTAAAAACAGCTAGAAAAGTTCAACAAAGTGATGAAATATTTTAGGTGAGCTTTTCACTCCTGAGCATTTCATATGATACATGCATCAAAACATATTATATTGTATTTTATAAATATATGTAATTATATGCCACTTGAAACCAGTGGGACTGGCAAGATGGCTCAGTAGTAAAAGGCGCTTTGGGCCAATCCTGACAACCCGATTTTGATCTCAGACTAAGACTGCAGAAGAACAGAATACTCCAACTTGTTCTCTGACCTCACACAAGTATTGTAGCACGCATGCTACCTGTACCACACACACACACGACAACAACTATCCCATAAGGTAGCTTCACTTACACACACCTGATCTGATAGGAACTGAGGTAAAAATCTATGCACCCTCAAAACCAGAAGGCACCAGAACACCTGTCCCTTTTCTCTGTGGTAGGACAACACCCTGAGGCAGTCTTTAGTCCCAAACATTTGTCAACACATCACACAGACGTCCCACCTATACAACTCAACAAAAATTTATTTTTAAAAGGTAAAGAAAGCTTTATACATCCTTTATAAAACAAACATTCCAGACTTAGAATTAAGCAATGAGTATTCAATATTATAAAGCTGTTTATAACAGGGGTTTTAAGTAGTGGTAACATTTAACCTATGCAAAAATGTCATAGAATTCAGATCATGACTCGGATCTTCAGTGATTCAAGTACTATGGTCTCACTCACAAGGGTTTGGTCAGTTTTAAGATAAATGCTTTAAATGTAGTGTCCATAAGTCCTTAACTACCACTGCTCATCACTTCACGCTAGGGTAGCTGGCTGCAGTGGCAAGTCCACAGTGGTTGTTCCTGTCTTTGGCTATTTTGATGTAGCCTTCCATACCCCATTCAGGGCCCCAGCTGAAAGAGATTCAAGGAAATATAACAGTGATTAATAATACTTAAAAACAGGACTGTACTTACCACGGGTGCTCTAAGACCTACACATAAAATACACAGAGTCCATCTCTGTGGGTCTTTAACTGCAGAAGCTGGAGGCTGACGCTGGTGCTTTCCCTTCTCTTTCTCTTCCTTTTTCGAGCTAGGGTTTCCCACTGAACCTAGAGCTCACAGGGCCCCTACCTAGAACTGAGTTCAGTACTATGTTGCAGTTCGTGGCTTTATGTGAGTGTCAGGGATTCAAACATAGGTCCTCATGACTAAGTGGCAAGTACTTTATCCACTGAGTGATGATGGCCCCAGCCCCTCACTTATTTTGAGGCAGGGTTTTGTGTAGCAAAGGTTAACATCACCAATTCTCTAAAAGCATGACGCTGAATTCTTGACCCTTCTACTTGCACTGTTGGGATCTGGGCACGCACCACCACGCCAGGTTGTATGGAGTGCTGGGGACTGAGGCCAGGGCAGTGCACATTCTAGGCAAGCACTTTACTACACTTTAATTTGTTACAGCCTTAGCACCCTCAGGTTTTAGGAGGAAAATGAGGTAAACTAGGATTTTAACAGAACACTGTCTTTATATTCTGTTATATTCTATCTCAATGAAAGGCATTCAGTTGTAAAAACTAATCCTGACAGACTTTAAGACTTCTGAGCGCAGATAGCAAAACGCAAACACTGGAACACACACAAGCTCTAATTTCTGCTTGCTAACCCCTGTTGAAAACTAGAGAAAGGCAAAGTAGGTGGAAATCAGATAGCCTTACTGAAAATTTGGAGCCAAATTTGGAAAATTCAGCATTACAGATATGTATAAGTCTCCTCAACTTACATCAGAATCTTAAACACAAATCTTTCACTCTAAATGAGAAAGGCTTCTAGGATTTTAAAATGTAAACATTTGTGGACTTGCATTTAAACACTGACACCACACAAAAGAATTCTCTTTTCAATTTAAAAATCTAACATTTAGTCTTTTACCTGTTCTTGACAAGCCAAAATTTATTCTTATTTGAATCTGTTCCTTCAAATCCATAGCCAACCACCAGAACCCCGTGGTCCAGGTCCTTGCTGCTACAGTTGGGTTCATAGTAGATACCTGGCAGTTACATGTACAATGAGTGAAAGGTTCCAGTCACCATAGGACAGAGAGACCCACCCTATTCCCCACAAAATGTCACACAGCTCAAATTTTGCAGAAGACACTAGTCAGAAAATAATCCTGGCTGTGTGTGGTACACACCTCAATATCTGCACTTGAGAGCTAGACAGGTCTCTGAGTTCCAGGCCAGCCAGGGTGACACAGTGAAATCCTATCTTGGTATTTGAGACAGGGTTTTATATAGTTCAAGCTGCTCTCTACCTTGCTACATAGCCAAGGATAGGCTTGAGCTGATCCTCCTGCCTCTGCCTCCTAAGTGTTGAGATTACAGAAATGGACCATCATGCCTGGTTCATGTGGTGCTCAGATCAAAGTAGGGCTTGAAAAATGGTGGTTAACACTATCAACTGAGCTACATCGTTATTCCCTTAAGAACAAATTCTAGTGTTTGAAAGCCTGTGGTGACATGATCCATACTCTAGCCAGCACACCAATAACCATAACCCCCGCTACTCATAAACCTAAAGAAAAACATTATTGTCAGGCAATCACTCCTTCTTTCTCTCCTCCCCCTACATCTGCATCACAGGTTCTTTTATGTCCTAACTATAGCAGTAAAAAAAAACCTTTTGGAAAAAGATTCAGCTGTTGGAGAAGAGTTAAGTAAATTAGGTTCTATGTAGAATACTTCATAATATTTAAAGAACTATTTCAGATGGTGAGGTGGCTCAGTAGGTAAAGGTGCTTGTTAATAAGGCTCAGGGCTGGAGCTTGATTTTGGGGCCACACACTGGGTAAAAAAATGGCTCCTGCCAGTCCTCCAGTCTCCACATGCATGCATAACTGCAGTAGAAAACTAAAAAAAGGAGGGTGCTGGAGAGGTGGCTCAGTGGTTATGTGTGCTCACTGTTCAAGACCCAAATTAGTTGCTTACAATCACCTTTTAGTCTAGCTCCAGGGGGTCTGCTGCTTCAGGACCCTGAGGACACCAGCATACACACCTGTCCCTCTCCTCCAACATAATTAAATCATCACCAAAGTTGGGGTGGCAGTGATTCTGACAATTACCTGATTCATAGAACTGTATAGTTGGGTGGCTTGCATCCATTGCGGCAGAAATAGGCCCCACGGTTGCCACAGCCTTCATGAGGGCCCTTTCTTCTTGAGGGATATCCACGAATCCCGTGTCATTAGCCACAGCAAACTCAGGTTTGTATTTACAGGATCCATCCTTTGAAAGTTAAAGGACAGAGTTGATCACAACCTTTTAGAACATGAGTTCTAGAAAACAAAAAACAAAAAAAAAAACCCTACTCTGATTTGTAGCTCACAATGTCAGGTCAATACTAAAAAACCATCCCTTGAAATAGAATGCTGTTAGTTACCCACTAATTATCAACCCTGAAACACACATCTGGTAATGTTTCTTTTCCTGAAAACAAAGCTGGAATGAAACAAACCAATACCTTTGCTTCATAGGGATAGGAGTCCCCTGAGTCCAGACCTCCATTTTCCTTAATATACTGGTAAGCATAATCCATCAGGCCACCATTGCAGCCCTGATTGCCTTGAGGTCGAGAACAGTCCACAAGGTTCTGTTCACTCAGGGAGATCAGTTGACCAGTCTTAAGGAACATCTGTCCTTCTAGGCACCCCGTTGCGCTAAAAGCCCAACAGGAACCACATTGGCCCTGAAGAGAGAAAAGGTGAGTGGTTTATAAAGATTGCTAACAGCTTTTATATATGCATACTTTTTTGTTTGTTTGTTTGTTTGTTTTTTGAGACAAGGTTTCTCGGTGTAGCCCTGGCTGTCCTGGAACTCAAGCTGTAGACAGAGCTAGCTTCAAACTCAGAGACCCCCCCCCTCTGCTTCCCAAGCACTGGGTTTAAAGGAGTGTGCCCTGCCTGGCATACTTTAAAAAGACAGAAAACAGGAAGCTGGGTGGGCAATGCATGCCCACATTCATTTGGAAGATTAAGACAAGAAGATTCTGGGCTTGAAGCCAGGCTGGGCTGTTTCATTCATACTCAAATGTATAAGATACCAAGGATGTATAAGATACCAAGGAGCAGACAGAACAAAACACTGTGGGGTCAAGAGGGAACAGAGGGTCACATGAGGCTTGGCTCTCCCACTAAAACAGTTGATGCTGCTGGGGAAAAAAAAAATCATTCTCTATAGCGATGTTGTCAGTGTTAAGCTGTCCACGCTCTGGTGGGTGGATAGCTATGTCACCTACGCCCATGGCAGGCTGGGTGGCCCTCGCTAAACTACGTGGGCTACAAAACAAAAATAAATGAGGGTGGGATGGGGACTGGTTGGGGGGGTGGCGGCCACAGGTTGGTGTGGTTGAGGGATAGAAAACTGTCAATAAAAGTAATAATGAACTGGCATGTCACACCACATCATAGCAAAACAAACTCCAGTTCTTTAATGGCCTTTCTGTGGGAGAAGAAAGGTATGAACCAGGCATGGTCACACCTGATTCTTTCTGGGGGAAGGGTTAGGTGTGTTATGTATGTGTTTATAGTCTGTGTATATGTGTACCAAAGGCCAACCTTAGGTACCGTTCCACTATCTGCCTTGTTTCTGAGACAGGCTCTCTCACTTTTACCTAGAATTGATTGAGCCAGGCTGGGAGGCTGGTAATCCCACCTTGCCTTGGCTCCTACTTGCTGGCATTGTAAGTGCTACCCCACTGACACACACTCTCTCTCCCCCATCTCTCTTCCAAGTGTGGACTCTGGGGATTGAACTCGAGTCCTCGAGTTGCTTGTACAAATGAGACTTCTCCCGGCCACCATACCTGATTTTTCACAGGAGTCACACAACCTTTTTCTCTCCAGTCCACAGACTTGGGGGCCTGAAACAGCAGAGGTTCTTGAAACATCTTCCCCTTCTTGTGCTTCTGGTGCTGATAGCCATTCACCACCTGCCTGAACTCCTCATTGGTCTTCCAGGAAATGCAAGAAAGTTGAAAAGGTGAGACAGTTTTGTAAAAAGGAGATGGAGGGTAAGGTACAGAGAGTTGTCAACTCACCATGTCACCGAAGGCGTTCATCTGCATGGTGAAGCCGTGCTTCCCCTCACTGTATTCCCCGTTGTGCAGCCGGATCATTCTCATGTTCTTCTCCCACACAGCTCTCCTCCATTCTTCCTCATTCTGGAAGCAAATATGGAACTGTCAGTTTATCTTTTATTAAAAAATACAGGGGAAGCCATGTGTGCTGGAGGAGGCTGTTAACCCGTCCTGGACAGGCAGAGAGAGCTGGAGAGATGGCCGTGTGAGGACCACTTGTTCTTGTGGACCCACATACAGATCACAGCTGTCCAGAGTGCACACCAGACCCCAACACAGTGCAAGCAGAACATACTCTGTGTGTGGGCCTAATAGACCAAGTGGACCACTGCAACAGGGAGAAACATACAACTTGAGAGGAATTCCTTCTCCTAAAAACACATGATGTTTGTGCTCTACTTGGTTCACAATGGGTGTATGATTGGGTTGTTCCTGCCAAGAGCTGGCTTTTAGAGACTACTCTGGCTATGAACTTCTGAGGGGGGAAAAAGAATGAATAATAAAAAAAGAAAAGAAAAGCCTGGGAGGTGGCCCATGCCTTTAATAACAGTACTTGGGAGACAGGGATAGGAGGATGTGTGAGTTCAAGGCCAGCCTGGTCTACAGAGCAAGTTCCAGGACAGCCAGGGCTACACAGAGAAACCCTGTCTGGAAAAACCAACCAACCAACCAACCAACATTTCCAAGGGCGAAGGGGGCCATTCTCTCTAGACAATGCAAACACTACAAACCGTGCCATACAGTCTTCTGTGTGTGGACTTCCATTGGTGCCACTCTGCAGTAAGAGTTTGATCAAATTTTGGAGTGGCTAAGGTTGTTCCCAAGCAGAGGGCAGCAAGGAGAAGTAAAAGATTCATGGTTCAAACACCTAGGGAAGAAAAAGAGGAAATGCGAGGCTTTTTCTTTCAAAGACAGAGTCTCAGGGAGTTCAAACTATTTAAACTTTTCCTTCTCCCCACCTCTCAAGTGCAGGGATTATAGTCATAAGCCATCAGCCCAGCAGTAAAAATAGTTCATTTAAATAGTTACAACCACCTTATCTGAGTAGAAACATCTTCACACGTGTTAACAAGTGTGGGTGTGAGTGGAGAAATTAATCTTTGAATGTTGTTCGATTCAGTTACTGAATCGAAAACAGCGTACTAGGCAGGTGGCATAGGTGATAAACCCTTCTCTGTTATTACAGCGCCGTGGTAGTCCTGAGTCTCCCAGTATCGTGTGCCTCAGAATCTTAAGGGGACAACTAGATCCAGGTCATTTACTGGCAATTAGGTGACCCCGAACGGATGCACAGGAATCTCCAAAGACAGTGAAGTAAGTAATGCACAGTTGGAGATCGGTCCGAACTGCCGCCTCCAGGCGATGCTTCCTTGGGCGATCCCGGTTCAGGGCAGGGGCCGGGCTGATCCAGGCCAGGGGCTTGGCGTCTGCTCCGCCCGCGCAGCCACCGCCCACGAGTGTTATGGCGGCACTGGGAGCCCTGGGCCCTGTGACCAGCTTCGGTCCGGGCAGGCGAGCAGTCACGTGGCCTGACGACGACCCCGCTCGGCACTCCCGGGAGGCCCTCCGAGGTCCTGGCCCACCCCAGGGTGCCCAGGCCGGGTAGCAGATACTGTAGTCCCCCGGACTCTAGGTTCTCCTTCCTAGCCCTGCCCGCCCAGGGTTTCGGCCCGCGGGGATCACTCACCTGAGGCGGCCGGCTGCGCGCACGGATTCCCGGGGATCGCCGAGATCCGGGACTCTGCCCTGGCAGCGCCGAGCTCCGGCTTTAAAGGTTCCCAAGCTGCGGCCCCGGCAGGGCCCGCCCCCGCCCCGCCATTGGCTGCGCCCGCCTCAGGGCGGAGCCTGCGGGACTCCAGGCACGTGACGCCGCCGGGTCCTAGGCTGTCCTGCTGCGGTGGTCCGCGGGGGCTTGAGGAGGGCCCTGGCGGGTCGGCGTCCGAGTGCTTCGTTGGTTCGAGCAGATGGGCTGAGGAAAATGGGCCTGCCACGGAATTTCCACCCCAATCCCACTTGTCCTTTAGTCTTAAAAGTTGTGCATTAAAATCTGGAGGGTAGAGAGCATGTATAATCCTGTGGTTTCTGTTCAGCCCACAACAAAGCTGGGTTTAAGTGGAATGGAGACTGAGCTGAAGGCTCTGATAGAATTTAGAAATATCTAGAGATGAGAAAGCTAAATCCAGTAAGATGAGGCCATGGCAAGCACGTGGCTTCTCCAAACGCTGCAATTCCTTCCCTTAACCTATGTATTATATGAGTGTGTGTGTATGTGTGTATGTATATATGTATATAGATAGGGGTGATAGGGTTTCACTATGTAGACACAGATGGGTTTGAACTCACAGGAATATTCCTATCTCTCCCTCTCAAGTGATGGGATCAAAGGCTGCACTGTACCCTCACGAGATATCTCGACCCTGCCCACCTCAGTTTCCTCCTCCCAGCCTCCCTCGAGAGGAGTGATATTTAGTATGAAGGCTGTAGTTTTGTAGCTTGAATAAATTATTTGGATAAAGAAAAAAAATACATGTATAGGTAATATTTAAGAAAAATAATTCAGAAAAGTAAATTTTTTTTTTTTAGTCACATACAATTTTTTTCTATCGGCTCTTCTGTTTGGTAGTTTATTGAGTTGTATAATCTTTGAGCTTGGTTAATTTTCCTTCCTTTCTTTCTTTTCCCCCAAGACAAGGTTTCTATGTGTAGCCTTAGCTGTCCTGGACTTGTTTGTAGACCAGGCTGGTATGGAACTCACAGAGATCCAACTGTTTTGCCTCCCCAAGTGCTGGGAGGAGGCATGTGCCACTGTGCCCTGCGCGTTTGGTTAATTTCAAAATGTGAATTTTTTTTTTTTAATTTGCAATGTCTTTTATAATAAAGTTTAAAATATTTTTCGTAGCCGGACTTGGTAGCACATGCCTGTAATCCCAGTACTCTGGGAGGCAGAGGCAAGTGAATCTCTGAATTAAAGGCCAGCCTGGTCTACAAACCGAGTCTAGGACAGCCAAGGCTACACAGTGAAAGCTTGCCTGAAAAAACCCAAATATATATATATGTATTTAATTAGTCAAGCAATCAATTAATTAATTAAATATTTTCTGAGAGTGTTTCTCTGGGTAGCTTTGGCAGTCCTGGAACTTGCTCTGTAGTCAAGGCTGGCCTCGAACTCATAGAGGTCTGCCTGCCTCTGCCTCCCAAGTGCTGAGATTAAAGAAGTGCACCACCAGCACTTGGCCCTAAAATAATATACTATTTTAAAAACATATTTTAAAAACTCATATTCAGGGCTTGGTGAGATTGTTCAGTGTTAAGGGTGCCTGAAGCCAAGTCTGAGGACCTGAGTTCAATCTCAGAGACCTATATGGTGAAAAGGAGATCCAAAAGCTGTCCTCTGGCTTCTATGTGCTGTTGGCACATGTACACTTAAACAAAATGAGGCTCTTGTTGTTGTTCTTGTTTTGTTTTTCGGGACAGGGTTTCTCTGTGTAACAGCCCTGGCTGTCCTAGAACTCACTTTGTAGACCAGTCAGGCTTGGAGCTCAAAGAATCTGCCTGTCTCTGCCTCCTGAGAAGAGTGCTGAAATTAAAGGTATGTGCTATCACCTCCAGGCCCAACACAAATGTTTTAAAATATCCATTTAGCCTTTTTTATTGCCGTCTTTAAACTGTAGAGAATCTGTTCTCTCTCAAACTGGACTAGACTGAGAAGTTCTCAGATGATTAGATGATTAACAAAAAGCAGCGTAAGGCACTAGCTTGTTGATGTACTTAGAAGTGTGCTTTTAGTACTGATTGTGCTTCTTTTCCTGTTTAAAACATTTTTGTTTTAGTTATCTGTGTGTGTGTTGTTTTTTTTTTTTTTTTCAAAATTTTTCTTTCACATTTAAAAACATTTTTTTAAATGTTTTAGCTGCTAGGCAGTAGTGGCACAAGCCTTTAATCCCAGCACTTGGAGGGCAGAAGCAGGTGGATTCTGCTAGTTCAAGGCCAGCCAAGGTCAGAGAACCTTTTCTAAAAAACAAAACAAAAAGATTTTTAAAAAAAATCCTTTCAATGGCAATAATCACAGTTTTCAAAACAGTCATTCATGGATGGGAATAAGCATTCTCCACTATGAGGTGAGGAAGCACATTCAGAACATTCAGAAGGTGATGCTTTGGGGTGAGGGCGGGCTTTGGGTATTCCTTGGTGGATTGGAGGCGGGGGCCAGGAGTGAGAAATGGAACATCTTTGTGATTGACTTGGGGACTTGGGTTTTTTTTGTGATTGACATTGGAGAACATACCTGCTGTTCCCTGGTGAGGCCAAAGTGGGAAGCAGAGGGAAAAAAATGAAGTCATCCGCTGTTGACATCCGCTGTTGAGTAAGTTTTGCAGATTCAGAGCTCTTCACCCAGGCAATTGTTTCTTTTCTTCTGCGGGTCAGAGATCTGTGGCTGCTTAGTTGTTCCACTATGTTTGTTTACACAGTCTATCACAAGCAATCTGAGTTATTTTAACACGTGGGTTTTACAGCTGCCTTCGGGCCATGGCTCCCAAGATTGCACTAGGTGGAAAAACCTGCCTCTGCTTTAAACTTCGTGCCTTGAGCAACAGCCTGGCAGCAGGCCTGGCAGAAGTGCCCTACAGAAGGCATCCTTTTGCCTTTTGGTATGTGGGATGGTTGCACTGAAGAAAGCATCAGTTCTTTTTATGATCCCCAAATCTAGACCTAAGCTGAAGCATGTCAACTGTAGAAAACATGGGAGACAGACAGTAGTTCGGGTCACTATTGTTCTAAGCCAGAGAGTCTATAGTGACCTACAGCTTGTTGATGCACTTAGAAATAGCACACACACCAATAACTAAGACAAAAATGTTGTAAACAGGAAAAGGAGCAGAATCATTACTGATAGCACATTTCTAAATATGTCAACAGACTTGTGCTTTAACACTGAACACTGAACACTCTTTCTTGCCCCTTTCCAATTTTTTTTATTTCCAATGATTTTGATTTGAAAAATAATCTTGATGAATACTAATTATTGAAAGTTATGTTTTAGTCATGTGGCTAAGCCCTAGCTCCATCTTTGATAAAGTACAGTTGGCCGAGTTCCCAGCCCCGAGTTTTCTGACATGTACATGCTGTGGAAGCACCGGCACACTAGTGCAGTGATGAGTGTCACAGTGATGCCACTTTATATCAACCCACAATGTAACCAACCCTCAAAACTTTTAAATTCACAAAGCCAAGATTATTCTTTAAAAACACTCTCCAGACTGGAGACTGTCCAGACTAGCTCAGTTAGTAGAGTGCTCGCCTGGCATGCTTGGAGCCCTGGGTTTGATCCTGAGCACTGCATAAACTGGCATAGTGGTACATGCCTGAAATCTTAGCTCTCAGGGGCTGGCGGCAGGAGAATGAGGCATTCAGTGCCATCCTCCACTCCACACGGAGCTCAAGGCCAGCCTGGGACACAAGAGAAAAGGAGGATGAGAGAAACAATGTGTAGCTGTTCTCACACACTGGGAAGACCAGAACTGGATTCATTTTCTCACAGATAGAGAGGTCTGGAGTCTGAATTGGAGCCACTGGGCTGAAATCAAGGTGTCAGCAGCCCCTGCTTGCTCCTTCGCTGACAGCAGCATGGCTCCAGTCTCTGTGATAGTGTTGCCTGCTCTTATCTGCTCTGTCTTTCTCTTTGTCCTCCACAGACAGAGTGACTATGTCTGGGGCTCACACAGGTGATCTAGCAGAGACAACCTCTCCTTCCTAAGGTTCTTAGCCACGTTTGCAAAGACTTCACTGCAGAAGATGATTTTCTGGTTCCAGGAATTAATGACTGGTATCTTTGAAAGTTATGTTCACTCTGTCACATGCCTTCCCTCCTTCTATCTCTCCCTCTCTCCCTCCCTTCCTTCCTTGAAAGGGCCTCTGGTATCCCAAGCTGGCCTCTCACTCCAGATGTAGCAGAGGATGAGCTTGCGCTGATCTTCCTGCCTTTCCTGCGAGGTGCCTGGATGATAGGATGATAGCTGTGTGCCATCATGGCTGGTTTGTGTGGTATTAAGCATCCGGCCTTAGGCCTCACAAATGCTAGGCAAGCGCTCTGCCAGACCATAATCCCAGCCCCAGGCTCGGTTTCTGATAAATCTGAAGAACGCTCTCTGCTCACTATTATCTGAGGCTGTCCTAACTAGGACGCTTTAGTCCCAGGCTCCACGGGAACTTCCCAGGCTGTCACTTCTTTGTCCCGTCTAAGTCTCAAGTCTGTGCCTTCTGTGCTTTAGAACAGACATTTTCTGCCTCATATTTCCCTTGAAACGTTTGACCCGCTGGTATGAACAAACTTTAAGAAATTTCTGGTGTGCGCACCTATATGCTCACAAGCATGTGGATGTGCGTGTAAAAGTCAGAGGCAACTGCAAGAACTGGGTCTGCGTGTCTTGTCCCACCACGTGGGTTCTGGGAATTAGACTCAGTTCTCTGGGCTTGGTAATGAGTGCTGGTGCCCACTGATCCAGCTCGTAGCCGGCCAATGGCCCCTTGTTGTTGTTTGTTTGGTTTTGGTTTTTCGAGACAGGGTTTCTCTGGTTAGCCATGACTGTCCTCGAACTTGTTCTGTAGACCAGACTGACCTTGAACTCACAGAGATCCGCCTGCTTCTGCCTCCAAGTGCTGGGATCAAAGGCGTGCACCACCACCACCCAGCTTGTTAGCCCAGTAAGTAAGTTTCACGACTCCTACACAAAAATCTTTACTGTGACCTTTACTCTTTCCACAACCTTCCACCCCGTGACATCCGCCTGGGAAAACATTGCTCATCCGGTCTTTTTCTGCAGTGTTTCCGGTTTAGGATTGAGATTTCTCTGTTACAATAGGCTTAATTGATAAATTATTTCCCTATTCATTAAAGGACTTGCACTGGTTCCCCACCCCTACCCCCTGATTCCGTGTGTCTCAATATGGTTGGTGGTGAAGACAGTAAAGATCTTTGTACTGTGACAGTCAGGTGCACACACCTGACCTGGGTTGTTTCAGGGGAAGAACATTACCATGTGTGAGAACCTGGCACCACGGCAATGAAAACATGGCTAGAGGAGATTCTTCCTGGAGTGGTGCTGAGTGAGGTGATGTCATAGCTGAGCAACACTGAAGCTTCAGGCACAGTTCTGAGCACTTCACACATGCTCCTCCTGTCATTCTTGTAACAACTGTGTGAGGGTTCTCAAACTTCCTGGGAAAACAGAATGCTGGAACTCACCCCTGGATCTTCTTGCTCACAGAGCTCCAGAATTTGATTTTGTGTGTGTAGGTGCTTGTATGTATATATGCACCCACAGGCTTGTGCATGTGTGTGCACATATGTGTGCGTGTGGAAGCCAGAGGTCTTATGACCCTCCATGTTATTATTATTTATTATTTTTGAGATGGTCTCTTACTGAACTTGGAGCTCACCAGTTTGGCTAGCCACCCAGCTCCAGGGCGCAACCAGTTTCAACCTCTTTTTCCAACCCAACCCTGGGGTTATAGACTTATGCTCCTGTGTCTGGCTTTTATATGGGCCCTGGGGGTCTGAACTTAGCTCCTTATGCTTGAACAGCAAACACTTTTCTCACTGAATCATCTCTCTAGCCCCTAGAATTTGCTTTTTGAAAGGTTCCTAAGGGATGCAAGTATGATAGACTGGGAACATGTCAGGTTCCTTTCTAAAGTAAAGAAGTCACTTAAGTGCGTGGCTTAGACAAGAATGCTGAACTTTTGGGCTTTTGCTGCTGACCTTCCTGCCTGCCCCCATCACGTGCTTGGCAAACTCAACCCTGGGAGCTGCAGAGCACCTGGAGAAGTAGAATGTGATTACTGGGGCAGTAGGAAGTAAAGCTTCAAGACTCCCCTGGGCCAATCTCTTGACTTTGAAGCAGATGCCAACTCATCTGGTGTCACCCTGGAAGGAGGAAAAGACAGATGAGCAATGCAGAAGGTATGTTGTCTGGGCTGATATCTGAACCTTCCTGCCCCACCAGACTCCAGGAGGGCATTTTGCCCTGTGCCTCCTGGGTGTGGCTAGGAGACAAAAACCCTGCGCCTTCCCTAGGATGGATTCAAGGTCAGGCTTTTAAGCCTAATTAGGTACCAGGCTTGAGTGGCAATCCCAGGTACTAAAAGAATGGGGTGGGTTAATTTATTCATCAGTTCCTAAGCCCAATACCTAAAACATTGTATGTATTTTTGAGATCACAGACAGGAGTGAACTAAAACCATACAGTCAAGCACCTCAGGCTCCCTTCAGTATTCCCTCAAAACCCAAACCAAGGAACTCTCTTCAAAATACGCTTCGGCTGCCTTGCTAAGTTAGTGACTCCCCCGTCTCCTGGTGCCTCCTTCGGCTTCCCTACAGCAACAGCTATTGCCTTCAGACCCACGGCTAAAGTCTACATTCTCTAACCGAGAAGCCACGTCTGTAAAGAACCAATCTGTTTCTAAATAAGGAAGCTACTGCTTCCTGGGGTTCACTGCCAAGATGCCAGCTGAAATGCAAAGGAAGAAGTCAGTATTAAAAAGGCACACAGTCTGGAGCCAAGGGTGGCACACACCTAAAATCCCAGCACCCAGGAGGCAGAGGCAGGTGGAGCTCTGAGTTCAAGGCCAGCCAAAAGGAGTCCAGGACAGCCAAGGTCACATAGAGAAACCCTGTCTTTAAAAAAACAAACAAACAAACAAACAAACAAACAATCAAACCAAAACAAAAAACAATCTGACCCAAACATGCATTACCAGTGGCCAGGGTCTGGGCTGGATGTTTCCAGGTTCTCGGTACCATTTGTTTATTTGTATCTTTATTTATTTTTTTGTTTATAAATAACTTCATTTATTTTTTGTTTCTATGGGTGTGCACATGCATGTGCCACCACATGTGTGTAGAAGTCAGAGGACAACTTGGGAGAGTTGGGACTCTCCTTCTATCATGTGGGGCCCAGAGACCAAACTCAGGTTGTCAGGCTTTGCCTTATTTTATTTATCTGTTTGTTTGTTTGTTTGTTTGTTTGTTTGTTTTTAGGGGTGTCTCAAGGAATGAAGATGTAATTTGGGTAGTTCTTTCTACTTTTTAGGATGGTTTTGTTTTGTTTGAGATAGGGTTTCTTTATGTAGCTCCTGCTGTTCTGGAACTTGCTCAGTAGACCCAAGCTGGCCTCAAACTCAGAGAAATCCCCTGCCTTTGCCTCCTGTCCATGTGCCACAACCACAAAGCTGTTCTTTGGGTTTTTGTTTGTTTGTTTGTACAGAGTCTCCCTGTTATACCTTCAGCTGGCCTGGAACTCAGACTGGCCTTGAATTCACAGAGATTTGTCTGTCTCTGCTTCCCACGTGCTAGGGTTAAGAGTGTGCAGCGGTGGCTGAAAACTTTCTGGTTTTTGAGATAAGGTTTTGTTATGCATCTCTGATTAGCCTAGAACTCAGAGTCCACCTGTCTCTGCCTTCCTAGGGGTGGAACTCAAGGCATGTGCCACAACATCCAGTGGGTGTTTCTGTAAGACTTGGGGTCTCACAGCTCAGGAGTTCAAGATCGCGCCCTTCCCAGAAACTCCCCCAGACCACGACTCCTTGCAAAAGCAAGAAGTTTATTAACCATTGCACAATGGGGTCATCCCTGCTGGTCAGCAAAGAGTGGCACCGGGAGACAAAGGCCTTAGGTTTTTAAAAGAAAAATTGCAGGAAATTTGAAGTTGCAGTTTTGGCAATTTAGGATTGGATGAGGAAGCTATAAAGTAAGATAATTGGTTAGTCTTAGGTGCTCACGCTTGGCCAGTCCTGACAAGTGTGGATGCAGCTGCAATTGAAGGTGCATCATCCTTGAAGATTAGGGGCTGCGGACTTTTGGCTGGAGGTCAGGAGCTACTCAGAAGTCTGGGTTTGTTGCTAAGAAACACAATCTCAAAGACAAGAGTCCTTCTTTTTGCTGAGTGATGGTCATTGCTTGCTTGCCTTTTTTCTATCTGTCCTCATAGATAGGGTCACATTTTTCCATTCTCTGGAAAGGTACTAAGAGGCTTTAGCTTAACCTGAACCTAAAACTCAAAACTATAGGCTTTAGAAGACATACAGGTTACAAAGTCTAACCCTTTCTGTTCTCTATTTCAATTGACAGATTTGAGTCATATAACCTTTAATGTGAATGTTCTTTCCCATAATGCAGCTGACTTTAACCATATGTGTGTCCAATTATGCATAAGTGTAAGACGGTAAATGAGATATTCTCCCTAAAAGTTCACCGGAGGACACAGTTTGTTTTACTGCACACACAGCCAAAGCCAGTTCAGGCTTGATTGGTAGCCCCTCTATTATCCAGCTTCAGATATAACTGTTTGAATAGGAATTGCTCACACTTGATGGTGGTCAGGGGGAGGAGAAACCTATGCTATTGTCTGGAACAAGGAGTACATGAAGTAGGTGGGGAACTTGCTCTATTGTTCAGAGAGAGGTGTCTGTGCGTGCACAGTATGCACGGGTGGGGATCCTGGATTTCCAAGTGTCTAGGTAGAAGAGGGGTGTGTGCCTCACCCCAGCCAAGTGGGAGTCTCTGCATCTCTCTGCCTCAGAAGCAACAGCTGCCTCTCTTAACTGCAGCCTATTCCCAAGATCCTCTGCCAAGACGGTTCCCCTCCCCGCAGGAGCAGACTGAGATGACAGCAAGAAGGAGGTCTCCTGGTTTGCAACCCTGCCACATGTGGCTGTAGTGAGCCTTGGTGTCTGCCTCTCTGCTCTGCTGCAGTGTCTTCTTGGCCAGCATCCTAGGGTTTCTGTTTAGGGAGCAAGCATTACACAGGCGGGTAGTCTCAGGCTAATTTCCCTGTATACTCCGGTAAGGACTGTGTGTTCCATAAAGACACCCATGCTTGTGCACAGACCTCCCACCCCCATACACCTTCCTCTTTTAAATGAGCTCCATGTGGAATGTTGCTGCTGTGTGACAGTGGCTTCACTGAAGGAGGGTCACATCCAAGGGGCAGAAAGAAAGCCAGCAAAGATGTTTCAGCAGGTAAAAGTGCCAGTTGTGGTAGGCATGTGCCTGTAGCCCCGGCACTGGGAATTCAGACCGGAGGATCCCTAGCACTTGCTGGCTGCCCTAGCTAGCCTCATCAGTGAGCTCTAGGTTCAGCAAGAAACCCTGTGTCAAAAAATAAGGTGGAGAGAGTGACTTCGGAACAGAGTGACGTCAACCTCTCGCCCATATACTCACGTTCACACATTCGCGCACACAGGAACATATATACACATCTGCACACACCAGAAGAAGCAACAAGGGAGTATCTCAAAGCTTCTGTTGCCCATGAGAAAGACAATATTTATGCATCCTGAGACCAAGAGTTTCCTAGGTCTACTTGACACCTGCTGAGTTCTGGGGTCACATCCCAGGATCTCTGGAAAAATGCAGCCACATTGGCTACAGATCGTCTCCTGTCCTAAGAGATGTCACCCCACAATGCTATTTAGTGTATACCTATCACAGAGGAGATCCCAGGTGTGAAATAAAACCTCTGGTCTTTAGTGCCTCTTGGAAAGACAGACTATGTAACTGAGAGATAGAATAGTTCTGTAAGAGGAGATGATGATGACTATGAAGAAGACTCCTACTACTACTATTGATTGATTGTGTGTGTGTGTGTGTGCATCTAGTGCTTTAGTCAGATCTGTGGGACTGGATTCTTCCTTTCAAGTAGCCTCCACATGTCCCTCATCAGTGTAAAGTGTTGAGAGGGAAAGGCCAGGGAGCTTGGGATGATAGACGCTCACTGCCTGGATGCAGGAAGGAGTGGTTTTCTGTTCTTTCATTTTGGAGATCCTTGTTTAATCTCTTCTACATCAGGCCTCAGTCTGACCCACACTGCTATTCTCCCATGCTGATGGCTTATAGTCTAATGGAGGTAGATGATGACCAATATCTCCTTTTAATCATGTTTGTTCTACTAGCCTAAAATCCTAGGTAATTTTCTTGCTTTGGGGGATCCCTAAGTGGTTATATGTCCGACTCTATTTTTTTGTTACTATAATAAAATACTTGAGGCTGGATAACATATATAGAGAAGAGACTGACTTGGGCTCACAGTTGAAGAATAGATGTCTAGGGATCATAGCAAGGGTTTCCTGGACATGTCATAATATCTTGGAGAGAGGGAAAGGAAAATGTGTGTGTTTTGAAGGGATACATGTATAAGAGAATGAAAGAACCAGAAAGGGGCCGAATTCTGGCTTCTATATCAGTCTACTTCTGCAGAAACCAACTCAGTCTTATAAGAACTACTTTAATTCCTTCCAAGAGTGGTGGCCTCATTATCTAACCACCATCCATCAGGGCCTGCCTCTCTCAATACCACCGCTGAAGACCAAACATCTAACACAGAAAGCTTTTGGGAACAAAGTGTAAAGTTCACATAGACACCACATCTTTCTGCTTAAGGGGGCCTCTGATCCTTGAGCTTTTCACCTGGAAAAAGTCTGCTGTGCTGTCACTCCATCTTCAAAGACACTGACAAAGCTGGCCAGCGCCCTTCATCACGGGTGGAATGTGACCCCATGGTTCAGGTGTTTCTGCCCAAACTGTAAGGGCTCACAGTCTGTCAGCTGGCCCTGTTCAGCTCACTGGGTAGTGACCTGGCTTCTGGTCCTCGTTTTCAAAAATCTGTAACTACGACTGAGGGGCAGATTCTGCCCAGGTGTGATCTGGAGAATGAGGAGAGTTGTTCCTATTGGAGAGAACAGGTGATGGTGGAGACAGTGTAGCTGTCAGGCCTGCAGACATGGAGCATGAATCAGACACTGTCAGACCATGGAGTACTTTCTCAGAGGCCAAAGAATCATGTTAGCAAAAAGGGTCCAGAAGACTACAACATGTACTACTTACTGTCATAGCAAATGTCGATCTTTCATGGCATGGAAACTGCAGCATCTTACATCCAGGCTCTTCTGACTGTTTCATATCCAGTGTCACACATGGCTGTCTTCTGCAGTTGTTTTTCCATCTGGTATCACACCTTAGCTGCCTTTGTCTCTCTATTTTATTTAAAAATTATTTTTTACTTTATGTGTTTTGCCTACATGTATGTCTATGCACCGCATTCATGGCTAGTGCCAGAGGATGACAGAAGAGGGCATCAGAGCCGCTGGAACTGGAGTTAGAGACAGTTGTGAGCCACTATGTGGGTGCCTGGATTGAGCTCAGGTTTTCTGGAAGAGCAGCCAGTGCTCTGAACTGCCAAACCATTTCTCCAGCTCCTCTGTCTATTTTACACCAGTGTCATCATGTGTGTCTTCTCTATGCCTCTCATATCCAGTATCACCATGGATGTGTGCCTCTGTCTGTTTTACGTCTGCTGTCATGCCATGGGTATCTTCCTTTGTCAATACTCACAGAGCATTCATTGTTAGACTTGGGCGTCCTTCAGGAGGAAAGAAATCTACCCATGGTCTTGGCTTTGCCAGAGAGTTCTGGCATGCTTTTCCTGATATCCTGCCCTGCCTAGTCAGCCCACACAATTGCACCAACTATTTCTTTCAATAAGCCTGTTAATAACTCATACTGCTTCTATCTCATGAATACAAGGAAGCTATGCTCATATGAAAGTACTGAATGTCAGCAGTTGGGGTAGAATGCCTGTGAATTATGTGCATAACAACACAGTTTTCAGGCTAAATGTGCTGGGCAGGAAGAGGAACAGACAAAGCTGAAAGAGCTCTTGTCACCTGTTGTAGCTGATGTGGTCTCCTCCGAGGAAGAAATTAGTGAGATGACTGTAGAGAAAGACTGCTGTCATGGACTGCAGTTAGGGTGAGACCTGTCTTCGCCTAGCTTCTCTGGAAGGAAAGAAAGAGGCACAGGGAGGAGAAAGAGAGGTAGGAGGAAAGAAGGAGAAAGAGGAAAGGAGGGAGCCAGGAGGGGAGAGAAGGAAGAAGGAAGAAAGAAAGGGAAGGAATGAAGAGGAGGAAGGAAGGCA